>NC_086444.1:222789071-223129071 GCF_028390025.1 Pseudophryne corroboree | reverse complement strand
TACATTATGCCAATAGAGATTTACATTTACACTGGCAGGTCCACCATTAAGTAAAGAACTGTATTTCTCTAACGTCCTAGTGGATGCTGGGGACTCCGTCAGGACCATGGGGAATAGCGGCTCCGCAGGAGACAGGGCACATCTAAAGAAAGCTTTTAGGATCACATGGTGTGTACTGGCTCCTCCCCCTATGACCCTCCTCCAAGCCTCAGTTAGGTTTTTGTGCCCGTCCGAGCAGGGTGCAATCTAGGTGGCTCTCCTAAAGAGCTGCTTAGAAAAAGTTTTTTTAGGTTTTAAATCTCAGTGAGTCCTGCTGGCAACAGGCTCACTGCATCGAGGGACTTAGGGGATAGATTTTCAACTCACCTGCGTGCAGGATGGATTGGAGTCTTAGGCTACTGGACATAGCTTCAGAGGGAGTCGGAACACAGGTCATCCTGGGGTTCGTCCCGGAGCCGCGCCGCCGACCCCCCTTACAGATGCTGAAGATCGGAGGTCCGGAAACAGGCGGCAGAAGACTCTTCAGTCTTCATGAAGGTAGCGCACAGCACGGCAGCTGTGCGCCATTGTTGCTACACACTTCTCACTGACCAGTCACGGAGGGTGCAGGGCGCTGCTGTGGGCGCCCTGGGCAGCAATATTAAATACCTTTAGTGGCAAAGAATACATCACATATAGCCATTAAGGCTATATGTATGTATTTAACCCAGGCCAGATTTCTCAAAACCCGGGAGAAAAGCCCGCCGAAAAGGGGGCGGAGCTTATTCTCCTCAGCACTCAGCGCCATTTTCCTGCTCAGCTCCGCTGTGAGGAAGGCTCCCAGGACTCTCCCCTGCACTGCACTACAGAAACAGGGTAACAAAGAGAAGGGGGGCATAAATTGGCGATATTTATATATTAAAAGCGCTTATAACAAAAACAACACCTTTTAGGGTTGTTTATATACATTTATAGCGCTTTTGGTGTGTGCTGGCAAACTCTCCCTCTGTCTCCCCAAAGGGCTAAGGGGGTCCTGTCTTCGATTAGAGCATTCCCTGTGTGGCTGCTGTGTGTCGGTACGTGTGTGTCGACATGTATGAGGACGATGTTGGTGTGGAGGCAGAGCAATTGCCGGTAATGGTGATGTCACCCCCTAGGGAGTCGACACCGGAATGGATGGCTTTAGTTATGGAATTACGTGATAATGTTAGTACATTACAAAAGTCAGTAGACGAAATGAGACGGCCGGAAAACCAGTCAGTACCGGCTCAGGCGTCTCAGACACCGTCAGGGGCTGTAAAACGTCCCTTACCTCAGTCAGTCGACACGGGTACCGACACAGATGAATCTAGTGTCGACGGTGAAGAAACAAACGTATTTTCCAACAGGGCCACACGTTATATGATCACGGCAATGAAGGAGGCTTTGCAGATCTCTGATACTGCTGGTACCTCAAAAAGGGGTATTATGTGGGGGGTGAAAAAACTACCTGTAGCTTTTCCAGAATCAGAGGAATTGAATGACGTGTGTGATGAAGCGTGGGTTAACCCAGATAGAAAACTGCTAATTTCTAAGAAGTTATTGGCATTATACCCTTTCCCACCAGAGGTTAGGACGCGCTGGGAAACACCCCCTAGGGTGGATAAGGCGCTCACACGTTTATCAAAGCAAGTGGCGTTGCCGTCTCCTGATACGGCCGCCCTCAAGGATCCAGCGGATAGGAGGCTGGAAACTACCCTGAAAAGTATATACACTCATACTGGTGTTATACTGCGACCGGCAATAGCCTCAGCCTGGATGTGCAGTGCTGGGGTAGTGTGGTTGGATTCCCTGACTGAAAATATTGATACCCTGGATAGGGACAGTATTTTATTGACTCTAGAGCAATTAAAGGATGCGTTTCTTTATATGCGAGATGCTCAGAGGGATATTTGTACTCTAGCATCAAGAGTAAGTGCGATATCCATATCTGCCAGAAGAAGTTTATGGACGCGACAGTGGTCAGGTGATGCGGATTCCAAAAGGCATATGGAAGTATTGCCATATAAAGGAGAGGAATTATTTGGGGTCGGTCTATCGGATCTGGTGGCCACGGCAACTGCCGGCAAATCCACTTTTTTACCTCAGACCCCCTCCCAACAGAAAAAGACACCGTCTTTTCAGCCGCAGTCCTTTCGCTCCTATAAAAACAAGCGAGCAAAAGGACGGTCTTATCTGCCGCGAGGCAGAGGAAAGGGTAAGAGAGGGCAGCAAGCAGCCCCTGCCCAGGACCAGAAGCCCGCCCCGGGTTCTACAAAGCCATCAGCATGACGCTGGGGCTTTACAAGCGGACTCAGGAGCGGTGGGGGGTCGACTAAAGATTTTCAGCAATCAGTGGGCTCGCTCACAGGTGGACCCGTGGATCCTGCAGATAGTATCTCAGGGTTACATGTTGGAGTTCGAAAGGTCTCCCCCTCGCCGGTTCCTAAAGTCTGCTTTACCAACGTCTCCCTCAGAAAGGACGACGGTATTGGAAGCCATTCACAAGCTGTATTCTCAGCAGGTGATAGTCAAGGTACCCCTCCTACAACAGGGAAAGGGGTATTATTCCACACTATTTGTGGTACCGAAGCCGGACGGTTCGGTAAGACCTATTCTAAATCTGAAATCCTTGAACCTGTACATACAGAAATTCAAGTTCAAGATGGAGTCACTCAGAGCAGTGATAGCGAATCTGGAAGAAGGGGACTTCATGGTGTCCCTGGACATAAAAGATGCTTATCTGCATGTCCCAATTTACCCCTCACACCAAGGGTATCTCAGGTTCGTGATACAAGACTGTCATTATCAGTTTCAAACGCTGCCGTTTGGTTTGTCCACGGCCCCTCGGGTCTTTACCAAGGTAATGACCGAAATGATGGTTCTTCTACGAAGAAAAGGCGTATTAATTATCCCTTACTTGGACGATCTCCTGATAAGGGCAAAGTCCAGAGAACAGCTGGAAGTCGGTGTAGCACTAACCCAAGTAGTGCTTCAGCAACACGGGTGGATTCTGAATCTTCCAAAATCTCAATTGACCCCGACAACATGTCTGCTGTTCCTGGGAATGATTCTGGACACGGTTCAGAAAAAGGTGTTTCTCCCGGAGGAGAAAGCAAGGGAGTTATCCGAACTGGTCAGGAACCTCCTAAAACCAGGAACTGTGTCAGTACATCAATGCACAAGAGTCCTGGGAAAGATGGTGGCTTCTTACGAAGCAATTCCATTCGGCAGATTCCATGCACGAACATTTCAGTGGGATCTGCTGGACAAATGGTCCGGATCGCATCTGCACATGCATCAGCGGATAACACTGTCACCAAGAACAAGGTTGTCTCTCCTGTGGTGGTTGCAGAGTGCCCATCTGTTAGAGGGCCGCAGGTTCGGCATACAGGACTGGGTCCTGGTGACTACGGATGCCAGCCTACGGGGCTGGGGAGCAGTCACACAGGGAAGAAACTTCCAGGGTGTATGGTCAGACCTGGAGACGTCTCTTCACATAAATATACTGGAGCTAAGAGCGATATACAATGCTCTAAGCTTGGCAAAACCGCTGCTTCAGGGTCAGCCGGTGTTGATCCAGTCGGACAACATCACGGCAGTCGCCCACGTAAACAGACAAGGCGGCACGAGAAGCAGAAGAGCAATGACAGAAGCTGCAAGGATTCTTCGCTGGGCGGAAAATCATGTCATAGCACTGTCAGCAGTGTTCATCCCGGGAGTGGACAACTGGGAAGCAGACTTCCTCAGCAGACACGACCTTCACCCGGGAGAGTGGGGACTTCATCCGGAAGTTTTCCACATGATTGTGAACCGTTGGGAAAAACCAAAGGTGGATATGATGGCGTCTCGCCTCAACAAAAAACTGGACAGATATTGCGCCAGGTCAAGAGACCCTCAGGCAATAGCTGTGGACGCTCTGGTAACACCATGGGTGTACCAGTCAGTGTATGTGTTTCCTCCTCTGCCTCTCATACCAAAGGTACTGAGAATTATTCGGAAAAGGGGAGTAAGAACAATACTAGTGGCTCCGGATTGGCCAAGAAGAACTTGGTATCCGGAACTTCAAGAGATGCTCACGGAGGATCCGTGGCCTCTACCTCTAAGAAGGGATCTGCTTCAGCAGGGACCTTGTATGTTCCAAGACTTACCGCGACTGCGTTTGACGGCATGGCGGTTGAACGCCGGATTCTAAAAGAAAAGGGCATTCCAGAGGAAGTTATTCCTACCTTGATTAAGGCTAGGAAGGAAGTGACCGCACAACATTATCACCGCATTTGGAGAAAATATGTTGCGTGGTGTGAAGCCAAGAAGGCCCCAACGGAAGAATTTCAATTGGGTCGATTCTTACATTTCCTGCAGGCAGGATTGTCTATGGGCCTCAAATTGGGGTCTATTAAAGTTCAAATTTCGGCCTTATCAATCTTCTTCCAGAAGGAATTGGCTTCAGTGCCTGAAGTACAAACTTTTGTCAAGGGTGTACTACATATACAGCCCCTGATTGTGCCCCCAGTGGCACCGTGGGATCTAAACGTAGTTTTGGATTTTCTCAAATCTCATTGGTTTGAGCCTCTCAAATCTGTAGATTTGAAGTATCTTACATGGAAAGTAACCATGCTACTGGCCCTGGCTTCAGCCAGGAGAGTTTCAGAGTTGGCGGCTTTATCGTACAAAAGCCCATATCTGATTTTCCATTCGGACAGGGCAGAACTGCGGACACGTCCTCATTTTCTCCCTAAGGTGGTTTCGGCTTTTCACTTGAACCAGCCTATTGTAGTGCCTGCGGCTACTGACGACTTGAAGGACTCCAAGTTGTTGGACGTTGTCAGAGCCTTAAAAATATACATTTAAAGGACGGCTGGAGTCAGAAAATCTGACTCGCTGTTTATACTGTATGCACCCAACAAGTTGGGTGCACCTGCTTCTAAGCAGTCGATTGCTCGTTGGATTTGTAACAAAATTCAACTTGTACATTCTGTGGCAGGCCTGCCACAGCCTAAATCTGTTAAGGCCCATTCCGCAAGGAAGGTGGGCTCATCTTGGGCGGCTGCCCGAGGGGTCTCGGCATTACAACTCTGCCGAGCAGCTACGTGGTCAGGGGAGAACACGTTTGTAAATTTTTACAAATTTGATACTCTGGCTAAGGAGGACCTGGAGTTCTCTCATTCGGTGCTGCAGAGTCATCCGCACTCTCCCGCCCGTTTGGGAGCTTTGGTATAATCCCCATGGTCCTTTCAGGAACCCCAGCATCCACTTAGGACGATAGAGAAAATAAGAATTTACTTACCGATAATTCTATTTCTCGGAGTCCGTAGTGGATGCTGGGCGCCCATCCCAAGTGCGGATTATCTGCAATACTTGTACATAGTTATTGTTAACTAATTCGGGTTATTGTTTAGGAAGCCATCTTTCAGAGGCTCCTCTGTTATCATACTGTTAACTGGGTTTAGATCACAAGTTGTACGGTGTGATTGGTGTGGCTGGTATGAGTCTTACCCGGGATTCAAAATCCTCCCTTATTGTGTACGCTCGTCCGGGCACAGTAACTAACTGGAGTCTGGAGGAGGGTCATAGGGGGAGGAGCCAGTACACACCACCTGACCTGTAAAAGCTTTACTTTTGTGCCCTGTCTCCTGCGGAGCCGCTATTCCCCATGGTCCTTTCAGGAACCCCAGCATCCACTACGGACTCCGAGAAATAGAATTATCGGTAAGTAAATTCTTATTTTTTCTTGTGTAATAACTTTCTAGTGGCCATAACTTGGGGCGTCTGAGTGGTGTCATTGCCAGTGGTGCTGAGGGTGGGGGAGAGGCAGGTACTCTTTACCCAGGCCCATGTGAGGGGCCCGGCGGGGTCCCAGGTCCTGCTACCCTCCCCCGTTCTGGCAGCCGCACATTGGGTGAGGAGAGAGGACTGGCCGCTGCTGCAGCAGCCTCTTTCCCAGCCCAGCACACAGAGGCAGCTGCAGTGGCAGCAGTCCTTTCTCCCTGCTCGATGAAAGGAAGGGGAGTGATTGCCCCCTCCCTCCCGTTGGCACCCTCCGGAGCCCCACGGGGCGGTCTAGTCATGCCTGCCCTCATTGGCCACGCCCCCTCTCATTACCTGGGCCTGGCAAATCTGTTAGCGCCCCTGGCCATTGCACAGGTTCCAGAGCCCTGGGTCTGCTCTGTCGCTGTCCCACGGCTTTTCTTCTGGCAATCAGGGTTCCTGGAATGGCACCCTGCAGCCAGTACCGTCCTTTGGACACTCAAAGTATGCACCTTGCAGTCTGTACAGCGGTTCGGAATAACTTCAGGACACCTATGGGCACTGCTGCGCTTTCCAGTCTTGGTAGTCTCACGCCTCTCTGTGCAGTGTCATGCACTCCATGGCCGTGACTGACGCCCTGTTACACTGCTGAGCACCATATTCTGTGAAAATGCAATTAAAAAACGCTCTAAGAAAACAAAATCTATTAAAATCGCTGCTCACATTATAAACATCACAAATGGGTGCGGGCTGCACCCAGGTGTCACCATTGGAGGGGGTGACACCAAAATGCCAGCTACTCTGCGGTGACAGGAACCGTGCGCTGCAGTGTGACATTATACTGTCACACAGCATCTACTCACCGGAGACAAAGGGACTGGGGGCATGTCCAACAGCTCACAGAGCGCTTGTCATGCCCCCACAGTGATGAAAAGGGGTGTGGCTTGCAAATGAGTAAATCCACGCCTCCTTTGCATAGGCCATACCCCATTACAAGCTACAGCAATATGACAAGAAGCGTTGGGTATGGTATGCTGGCGGCCGGGATCCTGGCTGACATCCTTCCAATGCCGGGATCCCAGCTGCAAAAATAGCTGCAGGGGGCGAGCACAGTGAAGCTCCTTGCAGGCTCGCAGGTGGACACCCACAGGTGGGAATAGCCCCTGTTAGCCAGTATTCCGGCTGTCAGCATTGTCAGAGGTCGGAATTCCGACGTCGGTATCCTGACCGCCAGGATCTCGTCTGTCGGAAATGTAACCCCATCCTGGCAAGAAGGCAGGAACACACTGGGGCTGCAAGTGAAGGCTTGTAGGGCTGCCTGTTTCCCATCACTGGCCTAGACCTTATATCGGAACTTAGTTTCTGTATATTTCCTATGTTTCTGAGCACGCTAGATTGCATTGCTGTTCGCTGCTTAGAAAGACTGATGCATTCATTATACTTGTTTATGCTTGGGGTTGACAGTGCAAATGTATTTAGAACCTAATGTGAGAATGAAATATGCATTAAGTAAGGAAATGAGGAAAAGACTAATTGCAGATGATGTTATGAGGGTTTATTTCCAATTAAGTCATTTACCTCTCCTCTGAAGTAGCACTAAAACTCTTACAGCTTATGGTTGCATTGAAGTTTACTTGCTTGTATTCAAAATTATTCCTCTCAAAATATGACCTTTGGGTTCAAACCTTTGAGATGATGAAAGTGTATGCAGATGTGGAAACCAGAGGTACGCATTTCAGTAAAAACTGAACACAGTTGTATCATTATTTTAATTATTTAAATCCCTACCTTCCAATGTTGACATGTTAGCAGCTACTTGTTGTAACCTCATACATTTTTTACCATGATGCATAATCAGCGACTGATTGAGCTTCATATTTACTTGCATGCATGCCTCTAGTTCAGTGATAGCAGCCTTAGGGAATTGCTAAACTTCATCTCCCATCAAACTGTGCTGTATTTTCTCAGTGCAGTGTATAAAACACAGAGTTGGCCTGTATTATCCATGATCTTGAAATAAAAATAATTGATTTAAATGTAAGACGAAGTCTAAAAAATACTCAAAATCTATTGTCAGATCAGCTTTGGAATTTTTATAAAATAAAAAATAATAATCTGCAACTTTGTTGAGTGGTCTTAAATGGTATTTTAAGCCATCTCAATATATATTATGTGTGTATGTTTTGTTTGTATTTTTCATTTAAAATTGCAAGTCAGAACAATATGAATGAATATATAGATGGATTTTCTATTAGTCACAGTAATTTACTATGGCTAATTGACCCCCCCTCCCCCTTCCCAGGGCTATTCAGTTGTCCCTGAACCTGCCCATCATTGGGGATTTTTTTTTTCATGATTTACTTGCCTGAGGCAGGCAAGAAATAAATTCAGATAATCAGCCATAATCAGCCCCATTTCTCTAACGTCCTAAGTGGATGCTGGGGACTCCGTCAGGACCATGGGGTTTAGCGGCTCCGCAGGAGACAGGGCACAATAATAAAAGCTTTAGGATCAGGTGGTGTGCACTGGCTCCTCCCCCTATGACCCTCCTCCAAGCCTCAGTTAGATCTTTGTGCCCGGCCGAGAAGGGTGCAATCTAGGTGGCTCTCCTGAGCTGCTTAGAATAAAAGTTAAGTTAGGTTTTTTATTTTCAGTGAGTCCTGCTGGCAACAGGCTCACTGCTACGAGGGACTTAGGGGAGAGAAGTAAACTCACCTGCGTGCAGGATGGATTTGCTTCTTAGGCTACTGGACACCATTAGCTCCAGAGGGAGTCGGAACACAGGTCTCACCCTGGGGTTCGTCCCGGAGCCGTGCCGCCGACCCCCCTTGCAGATGCCGAAGTTGAAGAGGTCCAGAGGTCCAGAAACAGGCGGCAGAAGACTTTCAGTCTTCATAAGGTAGCGCACAGCACTGCAGCTGTGCGCCATTGTTGTCAGCACACTTCATACCAGCGGTCACTGAGGGTGCAGGGCGCTGGGGGGGGCGCCCTGGGCAGCAATGTATTATACCTTTTTTATGGCTAAAATACATCACATATAGCCCTTGAGGCTATATGGATGTATTTAACCCCTGCCAGATCTCACAAACTCCGGGAGAAGAGCCCGCCGTTTTAGGGGGCGGGGCCTATTCTCCTCAGCACACGGCGCCATTTTCCTGCTCAGCTCTGCTGTGAGGAAGGCTCCCAGGCTCTCCCCTGCACTGCACTACAGAAACAGGGTTAAAACAGAGAGGGGGGGCACTTATTTGGCGATATGATTACATATGTGAAAATGCTATAAGGGAAAACACTTGTATAAGGGGTTGTCCCTGTATAATTATAGCGTTTTTGGTGTGTGCTGGCAAACTCTCCCTCTGTCTCCCCAAAGGGCTAGTGGGGTCCTGTCCTCTATCAGAGCATTCCCTGTGTGTGTGCTGTGTGTCGGTACGTGTGTGTCGACATGTAGGAGGACGATGTTGGTGAGGAGGCGGAGCAAATTGCCTGTATTGGTGATGTCACTCTCTAGGGAGTAGACACCGGAATGGATGGCTTATTTAGGAATTACGTGATAATGTCAACACGATGCAAGGTCGGTTGACGACATGAGACGGCCGGCAAACAAATTAGTACCTGTCCAGGCGTCTCAGACACCGTCAGGGGCTTGTAAAAACGCCCATTTACCTCAGTTGGTCGACACAGACACGGACACTGACTTCAGTGTCGACGGTGAAGAAACAAACGTATTTTCCTTTAGGGCCACACGTTACATGTTAAGGGCAATGAAGGAGGTGTTACATATTTCTGATACTACAAGTACCACAAATAAGGGTATTATGTAGGGTGGGAATAATCTACTTGTAGTTTTTCCTGAATCAGATAAATTAAAGTGTGTGATGATACGTGGGTTTCCTCCGATAGAAAATCATTGGAGGTATACCCTTTCCCGCCAGAAGTGAGGGCGAGTTGGGAAACACACCTTAGGGTAGATAAGGCGCTCACACGCTTATAAAAACAAGTGGCGTTACCGTCTCCAGATACGGCCGCCCTCAAAGAGCCAGCTGATAGGAAGCTGAAAAATATCCTAAAAAGTATATACACACATACTGGTGTTATACTACGATCAGCAATCGCCTCAGCCTGGATGTGCAGCGCTGGGGGGGCTTGGTCGGATTTCCTGACTGAAAATATTGATACCCTTGACAGGAACAATATTTTATTGACTATAGAGCATTTTAAGGATGCATTTCTATATATGCGAGATGCGCAGAGGGATATTTGCATTCTGGCATCAAGAGTAGATGTGATGTCCATATCTGCCAGACGATGTTTATAGACACGACAGTGGTCAGGTGATGCAGATTCCAGACGGCACATGGAAGTATTGCCGTATAAAGGGGCGGTCCATCGGACCTGGTGGCCATGGCAACAGCTGGAAAATCCACTTTTGTTACCCCAAGTCACATCTCAGCAGAAAAGGACACAGTCTTTTCAGTCTCAGTCCTTTCGTACCCATAAAGGCAGGAGGGCAAAAGGCCAGTCATATCTGCCCAGGGTTAGAGGAAAGGGAAGAAGACTGCAGCAGGCAGCCCATTCCCAGGAACAGAAGTCCTCCACAGCTTCTGCCAAGTCCGCAGCATGACGCTGGGGCCATACAAGCGGACTCAGGTGCGGTGGGGGGTCATCTCAAGAGTTTCAGCACGCAGTGGGCTCACTCGCAAGTGGACTCCTGGATCCTACACGTAGTATCCCAGGTGTACATTGGAAATTCGAGACGTCTTCCCCTCACAAGTTCCTGAAGTCTGCTTTACCAACGTCTCCCTCCGACAGGGAGGCAGTATTGGAAAAAAAAATTCACAGGCTGTATTCCCAGCAGGTGATAATCAAAGTACCCCTCCTACAACAAGGGAAGGGGTATTATTCCACACTATATTGTGGTACTGAAGCCAAACGGCTCGGTGAGATCTAAAAGATTTGAACAATTACATACAAGGGTTCAAATCAAGATGGAGTCACTCAGAGCAGTGATAGCGAACCAGGACGATATGGTGTCACTGGATATCAGGGACGCTTACCTACATGTCCAAATTTTGCCCTTCTCACCAAGGGTATCTCAGGTTCGTGGTACAGAACTGTCACTATCAGTTCAGACGCTGCCGTTTGGATTGTCCACGGCACCCCGGGTCTTTACCATGGTAATGGCCGAAATGATGATTCTTCCTAAAAGAAATATGGACGCTTTTCTGATAAGGGCAAGGTCCAGAGAACAGTTGGCGGTCGGAGTAGCACTATCTCAAGTAGTTCTACGACAGCACGAGTGGATTCTAAATATTCCAAAATCGCAGCTTTTTCCGACGACACGTCTAATGTTCCTAGGAATGATTCTGGACACAGTCCAGAAAAGGATGTTTTCTCCCGGAGAAGAAGACCAGGGAGTTATCCAAGCTAGTCAGGAACCTCCTAAAACCAGGAAAAGTATCAGTGCATCATTGCACAAGGGTCCTGTGAAAAATGGTGGTTTCTTACAAAGCGATCCCATTCGGTAGATTTCACGCAAGAACCTTTCAGTGGAATCTGCTGGGAAAATGGTCCGGATCGCATCTTCAGATGCATCAGCGGATAACCCTGTCTCCAAGGACAAGGGTGTTTTCTTCTGCGGTGGCTGCAGAGTGCTCATCTATGAAAGGGCCGCAGATTCGACATTCAGGACTGGGTCCTGGTGACCACGGATGCCAGCCTGAGTGGCTGGGGAGCAGTCACACAAGGAAAAAATTTCCAGGGAGTGTGATCAAGTCTGGAGACTTCTCTCCACATAAATATACTGGAGCTAAGGGCAATTTACAAGGCTCTAAGCTTAGCAAGACCTCTGCTTCAAGGTCAGCCGGTATTGATCCAGTGGGACAACATCACGGCAGTCGCCCACGTAAACAGACAGGGCGGCACATGAAGCAGGAGGAAAATGGCAGAAACTGCAAGGATTCTTCGCTGGGCGAAAAATCATGTGATAACACTCTCAGCAGTGTTAATTCCGGGAGTGGAAAACTGGGAAGCAAACTTCCTCAGCAGGCATAACCTCCACCCGGGAGAGTGGGGACTTCAGCGGGAAGTCTTCCACATGATTGTAAACCGTTGGGAAAAACCAAAGGTGGACATGATGGCGTCCCGCCTGAACAAAAAACTAGACAAATATTGCGCCAGGTCAAGGGACCCTCAGGCAATAGCGGTGGACGCTCTGGTAACACTGTGGGTGTACCAGTCAGGGTATGTGTTCCCTCCTATGCATCTCATACCAAAAGTACTGAGAATCATAAGAAGGAGATGAGTAAGAACGATACTCGTGGTTCCGGATGGGTCAAGAAGGACTTGGTACCCGGAACTTCAAGAGATGCTCACGGAAGAACCGTGGCCTCTACCTTTAAGAAAGGACCTGCTCCAGCAGGGGCCTTGTCTGTTCCAAGACTTACCGCGGCTGCGTTTGACGGCATGGCAGTTGAACGCCGGATCCTGAAAGGGCATTCCAGATGAAGTCATCCCTACCCTGGTCGAAGCCAGGAAGGATGTAACCGCAAAACATTTTCACCGCATTTGGCGAAAATATGTTGCGTGGTGTGAGGCCAAGAAGGTCCCTACAGAGGAATTCCAACTGGGTCGTTTCCTACATTTCCTGAAAACAGGACTGTCTATGGGCCTAAAATTAGGGTCCATTAAGGTTCAAATTTCGACCCTGTCAAATTTCTACCAGAAAGAACTGGCTTCAGTGCCTGAAGTTCAGACGTTTGTAAAAGGGGTACTGCATATACAGCCTCCTTTTGTGCCCCCAGTGGCACCTTGGGATCTCAATGTTGTTTTGAGTTTCCTAAAGTCACATTGGTTTGATCCACTCACCACTGTGGAATTAAAATATTTCACATGGAAGGTGAAGATTCTATTAGCCCTGGCTTCAGCCAGGCGTGTGTCAGAATGGGCGGCTTTATCATATAAAAGCCCTTACTTAATTTTTCATTCTGATAGGTCAGAATTGAGGACTCGTCCTCAATTTCTCCTTAAGGTGTTTTCTGTTTTTCACATGAACCAACCTATTGTGGTACCTGCGGCTACTAGGGACTTGGAGGACTCCAAGTTACTTGACGTTGTCAGGGCCCTGAAAATATATGTTTCCAGGACGACTGGAGTCAGAAAATCTGACTCGCTGTTTAGCCTGTATGCACCCAACAAGATGGGTGTTCCTGCTTCTAAGCAGACGATTGCTCGCTGGATTTGTAGTACAATTCAGCTTGCACATTCTGTGGCAGGCTTGCCACAGCCTAAATCAGTAAAAGCCCATTCCACAAGGAAGTGGGCTCATCTTGGGCGGCTGCCCGAGGGGTCTCGGCTTTACAACTTTGCCGAGCTGCTACTTGGTCAGGGGCACACCCTGACTGAGGAGGACCTGGAGTTCTCTCATTCGGTGCTGCAGAGTCATCCGCACTCTCCCGCCCGTTTGGGAGCTTTGGTATAATCCCCATGGTCCTGACGGAGTCCCCAGCATCCACTTAGGACGTTAGAGAAAATAAGAATTTACTTACCGATAATTCTATTTCTCGTAGTCCGTAGTGGATGCTGGGCGCCCATCCCAAGTGCGGATTGTCTGCAATACTTATACATAGTTATTGTTACAAAAATCGGGTTATTCTTGTTGTGAGCCATCTTTTCAGAGGCTCCTTCGTTGTTATCATACTGTTAACTGGGTTCAGATCACAGGTTGTACGGTGTGATTGGTGTGGCTGGTATGAGTCTTACCCGGGATTCAATATCCTTCCTTATTATGCACGCTCGTCCGGGCACAGTATCCTAACTGAGGCTTGGAGGAGGGTCATAGGGGGAGGAGCCAGTGCACACCACCTGATCCTAAAGCTTTTATTATTGTGCCCTGTCTCCTGCGGAGCCGCTAAACCCCATGGTCCTGACGGAGTCCCCAGCATCCACTACGGACTACGAGAAATAGAATTATCGGTAAGTAAATTCTTATTTTTCCGCAAACTTATCACAAATTCTGTGTTTTCACCCACAAATACTGTAGATGATTTTTCAGGAGAAAAAAATGGGGTTTAATTGTACCTTGCCTGAAAAATTATCAGAGCTAATTGAATATTTTCTTAAATTATTTCAGGCAATCTGATATAACTACTGAATAGCTCAGTGTACAGATGTGTCCTTACTTGTTGCTGCATATAGCAGCGTGTTGTGTGTTCCCTCCTGTAGCATGCTACAACTGCCGGCTCCCCCATAGCGGTGCATTGTACAGCAGGAGCATGCATACACACACTACAGTATGTGTACGGATTGCAGGCAACAACAAGTAAGGACACGTGTCTTTTCAGACAATACTACTTGGTTCAAGACCTTTTTTCTACAAAAAAACATTTTTATAATGATTTGTCCCTTAGGTGCATTAATCTGTGGAGGAACCCATAAGATTTCTTCTGCAAATGTTAAGGAGGCAGCCATTTTGTGGGTTGTACCAATGCCAATGGGCCTGATTCAGATATGGTTGAAGGTGCTATCACTGCTGCCTACTTGAACGATGCGCTAATGTTGTAATGCAGCAAGAGGTGCCTGGTGTAGTGATCCATTAGTGATATGTGCGTTATCCAAGGACACAGCATCGTACCACCTGCAACACCATCGGCCAGCTGCATTACTCATGGGTTTGTGCAAGCTGGCTGCTACATATTCAACAAATAGACCAGGAATCTCCTCCTGACAGAGATCCTGGCCTCCTTATTCCCCCAAAATGGAGGCAACGCGCCTCCATTTTGGAAAATGGTGGCAGTCACTGACCCCCTCACCGCACTTAAATGGCAGCAGGATGTCAATCAGTTTACAGCCGTAGTGTGAAAGACATAGGTAGACCCGTACTGCACATGCAAAGTACGGGTCTGGCGCATGCACAATCGAACATTGGTACTTTGCACTATGCGCAGCACCTCTGTCCACATCTGAATCAGACTCAGTGAGTGTGCAGCTTTCCCATTTCATAATGAAGTAATGAGGTTACTGAGTCACTTCGTTTAGCCAAAGACATACCTTGGGATCCCGGAGATGTCATTTGTTTGTGTAATAAATGAATGAGTAACATCTCTCTCAATATTGAATCAGCCCCAATAAAATGGCTGCCCTCTTCTGTATGTAAGGTGGAGTGTGTGGTAAGGAATGCAAACATTCAGCAAACTGAAGTCCTTTGTACAGATCTATTGAAGCCCATTTATCTTCCTGGGGAGTTCTAGAAATATAAAGTGAATGTAACCAGTGCTAATCAATGAATTGTACTTTGCTTTTCAGTTTAAACCATGATAAAATAGCCTGTTTCTGCATGTTTTTTTTTGACAGGCATGGTAAATAGCCTCATGTAAAGTTTGCATGTCAGCAGTATTGTGTTAATAGATTGGCACTTGTCTGATTTAGGGTCCATAAAGAGCAGCATCAGTCTGTATGGGAACACATATTGCTTACATGCTAAATAGCGTGTGGCTGCAAACATATGGCAGTATTTTCCCTAGGAAACGCAGTCACTATACGGAGCCCAGAGCAGTAGAACGATTTTTGTTTTCAAAATATATTTGAGTGGAAGCGTTAAACTGTAAGATAATCTAGAACTGGAGATTACATCTAGACAGCTCATCCCTGCTGGCTGCTTACACATGATGCCATATTCAAGCTGTCTGCTATATTTGTGACAAGGCACAACAAGTACTTTCTAGTGTGCCTTCTGTTTACTGTGAACACAGAAATAGATAGAACTGATGCAAAACAAAGTTCTCAGTCAAACATATAAGTTCTATTGCAATGTGTATGGAAAAAATACTTCCCAATCCTGACTTATTAGTAGATATTTAAAGGACCACTAAACACCAAACCTAAAAATCCATGTATGTACCATAACGCTAAATTAATTGGTTCACTTTTATTCCAGAAATTCAACCAGGGACAGATTAGGGGTTCCACCCGCCCTAGGATATTACACTGGCAGCACTCTTATCGGGAAGCAGTTAGCTTCCCGGTGAACGGGTTCCCGACAGTCAATATATCGACACTGGAATCCCAAGTCAGGACAGAAACCCGGCGTAACTATACCAACAGTGAACGGAATGCCATCGTCACAATACCGACAGCCGACATCCCAATCATCCTGACAGCGGGATGCACTTGCGTACTGCCACAGGGGTGGGGGGGGGGTTAGGTTTTGGCTGCAGAAGGGGGATTAGGGTTAAGCTGTAGCGCCAGAAAGGTTAGGTTTAGGCAGCGCGGAAGGGAGGGTTAGGGTTTGGCACCAGCCAGGAGGGTTAGCCACCCACAAGGGAGGGTTAGGGTAGGGGAAAGATGAGGGTTAGGGGGCTTACTGGGGGGCTGTCAGGATTTGTATGGACAGAATGCTGCTGTCTGTATACTGAACTCTGGCATCCTGTCCATCTGCAAATCATACTGATCCCCTCCTATCAACACAATTTACATTTGTTATCACATCGGCAGGTAGTTTAGAAAGCTGTATATAATACAGAGGGCATCCTAGATGCTGCATACAATTGATACAGAGACCGCCATACAATATAAAAGCATCCCAGTGACCAGTATACTATGCAAAGAACATTCCAGAGACTACAATTGCAATAGATAGAGCATTTAGGTATTACCATACAATACAGAAAGTATCTTCGCGACCACCATACAATACAGAGACCACCCTAGTAACCGCTATGCATTAAAGATAGCAACCTAGTTACTGTCACATAATACAGAGATCATTGTAGTGGCTAATATACAGTGCAAAGAGCATGCTAGTCACCACTATACAATACAGAGAGCATTCTAGTGACTGACGTACAATACAGAGAGCATTTTAGTTGCATGCCTTAAAGCTGGCAAGTTAAACTTGTATAACACTGGAGACAGTTTTAAATTGTGTTATGCAGGCTTCAATAGAGGGGATCTGTCTTCATAGTTTGTCTGATGTTCTAGAAAATAATCAAAATAGTGCGGATCAGTTTAAGCAGCGGTATAAATGAAAATATGTCCATATCTGCTTTTAACATGCTCTGAGGTTCGTTTGTTTTTAAATGCTTCTTGTTTCAATGACTCATTTTCTAATTTAATCTGGGAATGCATTGTGCACTAGATGCATTTACACTTTTGCTTCTAATAATTATCACACTTGTAATCCCACCGAAATGCCAGTTGCTAATGCCTGCTTTACCATGGGCAGTCGTTACACATAATTAGTCTTATTTGTATATTGAGATCTGCTACAGGCACAGAGTTTCTCCTACCTAGGTCACACAGCAGCCATCAGAAAGAGTCATGTGGTGGTAGCAACCACCGCAATCCCGACAGTGAATGGAGGAAGCATCTCCATGAGATCGGAAACCTCTGGTGGCCTTCCTAACCAAAGTATTGATAATAGCACCATATAAAATAGTTACCATTAGATCCAGTTTGCAATGGATTCATTTGTGTTTAAAGTAAGAGAGAACTATGGTTACCTTAAAAGTCCCTGGTAACAAATACAAATATAAAATATATTAATAAAAAAAAGAATCACAACATAGCTCCTGGCTGCAAACCTAAATCATACATAATGAAAAGAAGTGAATGCTCCCTCTCTTTTGGAGACAAAATGGTCCAATTTGTCTGCTTTAGTCTGTAAAATGACTATTTCTGGAGAAGCCATCCCCTGCACAAAGATGAACGCTTGGTTCCTGTCATTAAAGGGCAAACCACCTCCTGTCCTGAAGGGGTTAACTGGCAGCGACACTTTCACTGATTGAACATTCACTGATTCTTGCAACATATAATCAATTTCAAGGCAAAATTTATATATTTACATACCATCTGTTTTGTGAATATGCTTTTTACAGATGTTCAGTGAAATGGGTTCCTATATATCATTATACTAGTTATGCCTCAGTCTGTGTGTAAAATGTGATTTCTGTAGTTTTATTAGGGCTGGCACATCGCAGCATTTCTTAAACCCCAAAGGTTTTTTCAAGTTTCACTATGAATATAATACAAAGAGAAAAATGAAGGCTATTAAATAGAAGACAGTATTGAAATACCCCAGGAAAGTAAATAGTAAAAGAAAAATATTATACTGTCAGAACACGATGATATCATTGTAAATGGAAACTTGATGATGAATACAGAGAGTGAACATATGTTTTGATGACACGGAACTTTCATATCACATGGACGGTTAGGATTGCTCAACGTGTACTTGAAAAGTTCTAAAGGATTATGGTAAATCTATTCTGTATTAACTCCTATGCTACAGGGAATAGCAGATAAAACAATCCTGTCTGACTTGTGCCCTCAATTTTTTTTGCCATTTTTATTTTTTTCTTTCCTTTTTTTGCTGTTTGCCAGTCAAACAATGATTAACCAGAGTATGTACCTCAATGTGTTAATTGCAGCATGCCTTTTATCTACCAGGTAAATGAACAAAGGTGTGTATGGATTTTTGTTTGCCAAAATTATTTCTGGTTTCCAAATACCCATAGTTTCAAGATCCTCTTAGACCAGTGATCCCCAAACAGGTTGGTGGTCCAGGATCAAATCAAATTATTAATGGTTAATGTGATAGGCAAAACCAGTGCTGGTGGCAGCCAATCATAAAATATGTGGACAAACAGAAGCACAACTGTCCACCGCCACATAGCTGAACCTAAGAATGCCCGATAAGCACAATTTCCGCAATTTGTTTCTGAATTTGCCAATAACAAACTTTTGTATTAAGGGTGCCGTATGAAAAAAATGCTGATACTATAGGGCACCTAGAATCTAGAAAGTTTGGGAACCACTGTCTTAGACCGTATGGCAGTGGACACTAGTGATGAGCGGGTTCGGATCCTCGGGATCCGAACCCGCCCGAACTTCACCTTTTTTTTCACGGGTCCGAGCGACTTAGATCCTCCCGCCTTGCTCGGTTAACCCGAGCGCGCCCGAACGTCATCATCCCGCTGTCGGATTCTCGCGAGATTCGGATTCTATATAAGGAGCCGCGCGTCGCCGCCATTTTCACACGTGCATTGAGATTGATAGGGAGAGGACGTGGCTGGTGTCCTCTCCGTTATAGTAGAAAAAAACTGAGTATAAAGACTGAGTGACTTACTTATAATTGTGGGGAGGATTGGGGACGGGGAGCAGCTGTTAGGGAGTACAGTGCAGGGTTTTGATTATACCACCAGTGAGTTTAATCCTTTGTTTGTTTCTCTGCCTGAAAAAAACGCTCCACCATATCTGTGCTCACTCAGTGTGCTGCACTGCTGTATGATATATCTGTGCTGAGTGCACTGCTCACACTGCCTAATTGTGGGGACTGGGGAGCAGTTATAGCAGGAGTACAGTGCACAGTTTTGCTGACAGTGACCACCAGTCCAGTATACGTTTGTCTGCCTGAAAAACACTCCTGTCTGTGGTGGCTTTTTTTTTCTTCATACTAGTTTAGCAGTCTGCTGACAGTGTCCACCAGGTCCGTTATTATTTATTATACAGTATATTATATTTATTTTATATATATCTAGCAGTACGGTAGGCCACGGCTGTACCTACCTCTGTCGTCAGTGCACTCGTCGTCCATAAGTAATATAATACTATACTATCCATCCATCTACATTGTATACCTGTGGTGGCTTTTTTTTTCTTCATACTAGTTTAGCAGTCTGCTGACAGTGTCCACCAGGTCCGTTATTATATTATACAGTATATTATATATATATAAGCAGTACGGTAGGCCACGGCTGTACCTACCTCTGTGTCGTCAGTGCACTCATCGTCCATAAGTAATATAATACTATACTATCCATCCATCTACATTGTATACCTGTGGTGGCTTTTTTCTTCTTCATACTAGTTTAGCAGTCTGCTGACAGTGTCCACCAGGTCCGTTATACAGTATATTATATATATAAGCAGTACGGTAGGCCACGGCTGTACCTACCTCTGTGTCGTCAGTGCACTCGTCGTCCATAAGTAATATAATACTATCCTATCCATCCATCTACATTGTATACCTGTGGTGGCTTTTTTTTTCTTCATACTAGTTTAGCAGTCTGCTGACAGTGTCCACCAGGTCCGTTATTATATTATACAGTATATTATATATATATAAGCAGTACGGTAGGCCACGGCTGTACCTACCTCTGTGTCGTCAGTGCACTCGTCGTCCATAAGTAATATAATACTATACTATCCATCCATCTACATTGTATACCTGTGGTGGCTTTTTTTTTCTTCATACTAGTTTAGCAGTCTGCTGACAGTGTCCACCAGGTCCGTTATACAGTATATTATATATATATATAAGCAGTACGGTAGGCCACGGCTGTACCTACCTCTGTGTCGTCAGTGCACTCGTCGTCCATAAGTAATATAATACTATCCTATCCATCCATCTACATTGTATACCTGTGGTGGCTTTTAGTTGTGCGCAAAATATGGAGAACAAAAATGTGGAGGTTAAAAAAATAGGGAAAGATCAAGATCCACTTCCACCTCGTGCTGAAGCTGCTGCCACTAGTCATGGCCGAGACGATGAAATGCCATCAACGTCGTCTGCCAAGGCCGATGCCCAATGTCATAGTACAGAGCATGTAAAATCCAAAACACAAAAGATCAGTAAAATGACCCAAAAATCAAAATTAAAAGCGTCTGAGGAGAAACGTAAACTTGCCAATATGCCATTTACAACACGGAGTGGCAAGGAACGGCTGAGGCCCTGGCCTATGTTCATGGCTAGTGGTTCAGCTTCACATGAGGATGGAAGCACTCATCCTCTCGCTAGAAAAAAGAAAATACTTAAGCTGGCAAAAGCACAGCAAAGAACTGTGCGTTCTTCGAAATCACAAATCCCCAAGGAGAGTCCAATTGTGTCGGTTGCGATGCCTGACCTTCCCAACACTGGACGGGAAGAGCTTGCGCCTTCCACCATTTGCACGCCCCCTGCAAGTGCGCCTCTTTTTTTCTTTGCGTCATGTGCTGTTTGGGGAGTATTTTTTTGAAGGGCCATCCTGCGTGACACTGCAGTGCCACTCCTAGATGGGCCAGGTGTTTGTGTCGGCCACTTGGGTCGCTTAGCTTAGTCACACAGCTACCTCATTGCGCCTCTTTTTTTCTTTGCGTCATGTGCTGTTTGGGGAGTATTGTTTTGAAGGGCCATCCTGCCTGACACTGCAGTGCCACTCCTAGATGGGCCAGGTATTTGTGTCGGCCACTAGGGTCGCTTAGCTTAGTCACACAGCTACCTCATTGCGCCTCTTTTTTTCTTTGCGTCATGTGCTGTTTGGGGAGTATTTTTTTGAAGGGCCATCCTGCCTGACACTGCAGTGCCACTCCTAGATGGGCCAGGTGTTTGTGTCGGCCACTTGGGTCGCTTAGCTTAGCCATCCAGCGACCTCGGTGCAAATTTTAGGACTAAAAATAATATTGTGAGGTGTGAGGTGTTCAGAATAGACTGGAAATGAGTGTAAATTATGGTTATTGAGGTTAATAATACTATGGGATCAAAATGACCCCCACATTCTATGATTTAAGCTGTTTTTTAGGGTTTTTTGAAAAAAACACCCGAATCCAAAACACAACCGAATCCGACAAAAAAAATTCGGTGAGGTTTTGCCAAAACGCGTTCGAACCCAAAACACGGCCGCGGAACCGAACCCAAAACCAAAACACAAAACCCGAAAAATTTCCGGTGCACATCACTGGACACTAAGCCAAGAAAGTGTTTCAGTAAACAGTTAAGCAATGTTTATGGGATGCATTTAAGGCAGTTGCTCTCTGCAGGGTTTGGTGTTATCTGAGCTGATCTGGATATGGCCTCATTTGTCATGATTTTTCAGTGGTCAGAGGTTTGTTTAGCAGTTGGTACACAGCACACGCATGATCAACAGAGTATGTCCTATCACAGTTTAAAGTTTTGAAAATGAAAGCAACTGCTACTGGTACCTGCCTCAATCACAGGTACTGCTGAATTGCCTAAATTTGTAGGTGAGATAATAAAAACAGTGTTATAGTTGTGTTGCCGTGTCTTATAGAAAATGAAGGTAGCACTAAGCTCTTTAGAACAAAGCCAGTCTCTGGTATATGGTCATCACTTGTTACTTCTTCTGCTCCTAAATAATGGCTCATGCCCAGTTTTATTAATTATTATTCATTCATTAGCATGAGTTTCTTACACTGTGAGAGCATAGCTTGTGCATATGAGTCCTCTCGATGAATCATTTTGTCCCGTCACAGGACTTCGATATTAGTAGTGTACAAAAAATAAAGAGCAAAATCTATATACAGATGTGGCTGCATGCACTACTTCTACGGTTGTGCCAAACATGACTTCTCGGCGCACCAGGTCCTGTGTGACTAGGTTTGCGCTGAGTGTCTTTTAAGCTGGAATGTGCAACTTGGTTGCACAAATTAAACAATGGGATGTGGCAAAACTGCTTAGCAAGATGCATTGTTTAATTTGATCTGTGACACCTGTGTGAATGAGTCTGAATCTGTATACAAATTCCTATGATGCAGTGACTGCAGCTTTTTTTCATGCCATATTCCATGGTGCTTCATCAGCAACTTTGTACATATTTAAAACTAATTCCTGTGTAGCTAAAGTTGCAGCCCAGCATTTCTGATACATCTTGCATGGTGTTCCGCTGTGTCTGGGGTGTGACTAAGATGCAAAGAAAAAGTCGCTACGATACACCGCTCGGTGTGGCACGCACGCCAGCCAGTTCTCACTATGGGGTCTATTCAATTAGAGTCGGAATTTCCGACAAGTCAGAAATACGGGTCTAATCGACACCCCCTTTTCAGTTGCGGGCGTTTCCAGCAGGTTTTTGGACCATTTTTTTCGAATTGGCATTGTCAAAAACGGGCCAAAAACTGTTGGAAATGCCCGCAAATTCGACAAAAAAGTGGATCCACGGCTAATCCGCCGATCCATATGTTTTTCGACAAGTCGGAAAACGGCACTGAAATTGAATAGATAGAATCCAGATTCGACCTACAAAAGTCGAAAAGTGCAGTTTTTCCGTCTTGTCAGAAAGTCCGACACTAATTGAAGAGACCCCTATGTGGCTTATTGAGGCTTGTTGTATTAGGATATATCAGTACATGTCATAATATACTTTAATATGTAACAGGGAAAAGTGCTCTCACACAGTATGTTATACTGCTTAGTTTATAATGACTTCCCATCTAGCCCTTTGAGGCCAGGAACATGTGCTGTGTAATATTTTAGAACTGTGTCTAGTCCTCAGATTATCAGCACCTCAGGGTGAGAAGTTTAGAATGAGATATCTGTAACAGATGTTTTGCACAACTCTATCAGTTGTTGACTCTGCAAGTTGCAGGGGAAAATATACTTCATATGTACCATACAGGAATGCTGCTTTTGTCATTTATAGTAACTAGTATAATTATCAATCATTGGACTATCCTCAGTGGGGACAACATTTTATATCCGCAAGTGTCTAACACTCTTTATAGTTCAGGTTCTAAGTATTGATAAATGTATTTAGCAGGAGTACAGTAGGCACTGATTTTCCACAAATTATTTTAGTTGTCTAGTTAACACACATATTGCACACACGTGCTGTATTATACACACATGCTGTATTGTACCGTACGCATGTACTGTATTGTGTGTTAATGTCTCTGATTTGAATAATGTGAATCTATTCAATGCTGAATTCCTCATACTGTAGTTAGTTAAAGGTTGTTGCTGATAGTTTTTTTTTATTCACCTGCACTTGTATTACACCATCTAACAATATATAGCAATTGTCTCAGAGTGAATTCAGTGTTACAATATATATTTTATGTATCTAAAACAGCAATACTAATCATACCATAAAAGGTATCACAACTATATAAATTGTGCATAAAACAATATTCAGAGGAATTATGCCAGCTAAATATCACAATATATAAAAAGAAAAGGGACCAATAAAAAAGTATATACTGTCGACCTGGTTAAGTGGGATCTCAAGGGACGGAAAGTTTAGTCTCACTTAAAGAGTTATTTCTCTTATCCAGGTTCTAGAAGTGTTTGTCTGACATACAGTATACCCTTTTCAGACAGAAACTAAAATGATCGGTATCTACCCGGTAATTTGCCAATAAACACGGGTCCTTTTTCTGTGTGAAAGGGTCAACCCGGGTTGAAATTCCCAGGACTTCGACACAGGAATTTACCAGGGTTGAAGACCCAGGAATTTCGACCCGAGTTGACCCTTTGAAACAGAAGAAATACCTGTGTTGATCTGCAAATGACCAGATAGAACTGCCTCATCTGGTAATTTGCTTCCCTGTGTGAAAGGGGAGTCAGGCTGGGTCCTACTAAGCGACCCGGCATTGAAATGCTGGGAAAAAGGCGGGATTTTCAGCCTTATCCAGACTAGATGATTAATGTGTGTACAGTATATTACTGTAGTGTGAGTGTGTAATATAGGATCTAATCATTTGGTATGCGAGTCCTGTATTATTATTTTTTTTATATTTTCTTTATACTGGTAGTACAGGTGTCATCCACCAATTACTGTATGCTACCGTAGGTGTACTAATTAGTGTAAAGTTCCCTATGGGATAAATGCAGAGCCGGCACAAGCCACTCAGCAAAGGGATGCAGCCAGGAGTGGATTGGGAACAAAAAGTGGCCCTGGAAAAATTTGTACTAGTGGCCCCAAATGGGCAGCACCAGAGGTGTAAGGTCTAGCCATGGCAGCAGCACCCTCCCCCCAAGACTTTCCTGATAGTGGACATGTCCTGCATCAAGGGGGAAGTTAAAAGGATAAATATTATGAGCACATTATATGATACACCTTTAGAATTTTGGAAACTATATAATTCTTTAGAAAGATATATTTTCTTGCTGTTTACACCAACCGTATCCCAATCACTATTCACTCAATCTTATATGTCAGCTAAGCAGGCACACAGAGCATACACTAGATCATCTGCAATCGCAGGCTAAGTGGCAAAGAAATTTTCATATATGCAAATTGTTTGGCATCTTATTCATTATGTCTATAAAAAGGACCACATGTCCTCAAACAAAACAGGCCCCACGGGTGCGTCGGCCCACCGGGAATCTTCCCTGTGAGCCCTATGGCCAATCCGCCTCTGGATGCAGCACATGGAGAGCGCCTCTCCAGCCCCTGGCACCTCCCTGCACTGCATCCCTTTGCTGAGTGGCTTGCGCCCCCTGCTGCTGCTGCGCCTGCCACACTTTATTTATGGGTGTTACGTGTGTAAGCGTCACTGGTACAGGGGGCGTTACGTTTGTAAGCGGCACTACTACAGGGAGCATTATGTGTATATGTGTCACTGCTACAGGGGGCATTATGTGTGTTTTCCCTTTGTAAAGTATGCACAAATTTATAGTTTGCAGGTGGGCGCCGAACACCCTAGCACTGGCCCTGGGTAAATGTATGAAGGGGTGTTACCGGGGAAAGTGCTAACAAAACACACCATCTGTGCCTTTTACCTTATGTATTACTCTGGCTTTGCCAATAAATGCGTCAGACTCAAAGCCCCTGTGTCATTATTGACAGGGTGTTTAAAAGATGTGGCGCCGGTCGTCTTACCTGCTGTATGCTTGCACTGATAGTTTGCTAGGTATGCATGTCCCCCTTCGCCTTCTCAGCATAGCGCTGCGCTCCCTCCTGGCTTCCTTGTTTTTGTTGCAACAATAAAGTTTGTGTAGTGAAAGTACTGCTGCTGAGTGTGTGGTGAAGGCAGAGGGTAAAAAACAAATATGTGGACGGTGCCAAAAAATATAAAAAATAACTTGTTGGTGTTAGGGTGACTCTGGAGAGTGGAAGACAGTCAGCTATTAGGATCTGCGAGGGTAGACAATAGTATTTGTATGTGTGTGTAGGATTAAGTAAGTAATGAATGACAGGGATAAGGAAAATAAGGGGTAAATGTGCACAATTGACCAGGGTAGAACCAGCTGACAACATTAAGTTACAACAAGCACCAAGGATTCGTGAACATCACAGGTCCGCAACAGACCCTCGGAGACATAGAAACATAGAATTTGACGGCAGATAAGAACCACTTGGCCCATCTAGTCTGCCCCTTTTTTTTATCCTTTAGGCAATCTCAACTCTTTTTGAACCTTAATTCTTTGTAAGGCTATTCATATGCCTATCCCAAGCATGTTTAAATTGCTCTACAGTCTTTGCATCTACCACCTCTGATGGGAGGCTATTCCACTTATCCACTACCCTTTCTGTCAAGTAATTTTTCCTTAAATTTCCCCTGAACCTCCCCCCCAGGACCGAAACTAAGATTTTCGTTACCCGCCCTCCCCCCCCCCCCCCCCCACACACACACAAAAAAACCCTATCAGACTAAAATAATCAGATTATCAAACATTTTGAAAAAAAGGGATACTGCGTCACATGCCCTGCCAGCGTGTTCAATTACATGCTCCTCTGTGTGTCCCCATACATTGCACTATATCATAACACTTCATCACTGCGCTACTCCCCTATCCACTGCACTACTATACTACATCCCCTACACGCTGAACTACATCACTACACTACATGCCCCTATGCACTCCACTACATACCCTATATGCTACACTACATCACTACACTACATTTCCTTATATGCTACACCACATCAGTGCACTACATGCCCCTGTATACTGAAATACATCACCACACTACATACCCTATATGGTACACTACATCACTGCACTACAACCCCCTATAAACTACACCAAATCCCCCCATCTGGGAGGCAAAGCGTAGGTTGATACTGCTAACTGGGTGCACAGTATGCTTCTATAGTAGCTTGTATGGTGCACCACATGCTAGTCGCAGCATTGCATGGCAAAGAAGAGAGTTTAAGACAGTAGCCAACATGGGAGAGATCCCAGGTACTGGAGCTCACCCACACAGCATCGGAGCCAGCTGCGGGCATACAGGAGAGTCAGATACATTGCCCGGGGAGCTGTCTGCTGTCTCACTGGAGCAGCACAGCACTGCGGGTAAAAAAACTTAAAAAAACAAACCTGCTCCTCTGTAGCTCCCCCCCTCCAGTCTCAGTGTATGTCCCGGATATATAAAATCATGTGCTCGTAAACATGCATGTGCTAGGGAAAGATGCACAGGGACTGCTGGGAAATGCTGATAGACGCATGCGCAGGAAAGACTAGAGTGCCGGGTCAGGGGCTGATTGTGGGAGAGCGCACATCACAGGAAGCATGATTTACCGCTATCCCACATCTGCAAAATCAGGGTTAATACAGAGCGTCGATACGTGGACCCGCTTCACTGCGTTCCGGAGGAGAAGCGGTCCAGGCACATAATGGACATTATGAGAAGAATTTACCTCGATGTCTGTAGTGATTAGCAGAACCTCTATCTTTGTGGCACTGCATACAGATGAAGGATAGGGGGTGGTGTGGAGCCATGCAGTGAGTTAAGCTGCAGTACCCTAATAGTGCGTCTTTATTACCGAGCTGCACTGTGACTTGTACTGTTTGTTTGTAGCTTTTTCTGTGTTATTAAATGTAAGTGTGTATATGTGTGTGTGCGCGCATCTGCAGACAGCATGGAAAGATACAGTATGGTAGCAAAAAGCACACTAACACTGGTATTTTCATGCCGCGACTAGGACGCCTGAATGTTGCGCTCGGAGCAAAGATGTAAGAGGACACATCTGCATGTTTGTAGCCACACTAATTATGCTGCTAGCCATCAGGTGATGTGCCCGTCTTCTGAAAGCAGATGGGGCAGAGAGTGCTGTGTCCGCTAGTAGAAGAGATCGCTCTCCCTGTATGCGCGCTCAGAGTGCAGCAACAGATGAATCACTTTTGAGAAATCCGCAGGTAAAGCAAAAAGCAGGTTTATGCAAGTCTTCCGTTATGAAAAGTCCCCTTGCTCAGGTAATATTCCTTCTTACGCGTTTCAGCACTCTGTGGTTCCCTTCTCAAAGGTCAGTGGAAGCTGTGTGTGTGGGGTTTACTTTATAGATTTAGGGTAGATGGAGTTTCTCTTTAAAATCACAGTTGTTAAACAGTTTTATAATGCCAGTTAAAGCAAGATAGCAATGGCTAGGGTATATGGTGCCTATGTGTTGTATAATTTGACTATTTGTATCCCTTATCTAAATGTACATTATAAATATTTTCCAAAAGTATTCATTGGGGAAGATTCAAATGTTTGAAAAGTCGGTTGGGTGTCTGTTTTTTCCTGTCTATTAGATAGGAAAAAATAGACTCCTAAACTGACTTTTCAAACATTTGAATCTCCCCCTTAATGTCTATCCAATGTTACAATAATCCATATTGGATGTCTTCCCAGTGTAGTTTGTCATTGTTTTTCAAGAGGCCATATTTGATGTATAGTGACTTATCTGAGGTGATAGGATGGGACAGTGTAAATCCGAGTGGGGACTGCAGCAAACGCTCTAGGTGGGGTTGATGTACTGCTGGTGATCCTGACCACCCTGTTGCTCCTTCTCCCACACATGCTTAACTAAACCTTGCAATATCCAGTTTCTGCATGTTGTCCTGATATTTTCTAGTGTAGCAGCTAATAGCTTTTTGTCAACAAAGTTACTTGGAAAATGTATGCACCATTAAATCTAAACCGTATGTAGGTTTCTGTGAAAGATCAACATGGCATGCATTAGTTACTCTGCAATGAATACAACTGTATACAGAGACCAACTTTGTGTTTTATCCAAAGGCAGCAAAATAAATAAACTTAGCTTGATTATATTAAGCCATACCTGAAATACAGACTATAGCCAAAAAGAAAAAAAGTGATCAAATTAAGATATTAATCTTTATTATTATTTTTTTTAATGAATAATCCTTTAATAGAAATCAGAAGATAACTTTTTGGAAGAGGCTTGTTCAGTCTCTGGAAATCTTTCGGGCTCATGGAGAAAAACGAGATTTGGAAAACATAATTTTATGTCATAAAAGTGCATGTCCTACAAATCAAGTCTGGGCATCGATTGTTCTTTACCAGTCTGGTCAGCCCACCAGTACCAGTGAATGGGGGCTACCTGGGTTTTGTGCCCCTGGTCTTGACGAGGGTTTTTCTTGGGTTTGAGGCAGATACACTGCGGCGTGTAAAGGTTTTCCCTGGTTAGTTCATCTGGATTATATTAAAAGGAGCTCAGTAAGATCCTTTTATAATTCCCCTTTCACGCCAAGGCATGGACCCAGGGCACAAAACTCGGGTAGACCATATTTGCAAGGCCTTGGTTCTTCCTGGGTCCTTATCTATGTGCTATTATAACAGGATAAATAGTGTTAAGTATTTAGTCTCTGACCTGGTATTTAGGTGTGAAAGGGTTATTAGGAGCATGAAAATGCACATATATGCTGGGGGGGGGGGGGGTTTAAATTTACTTTACACTTATTATTGCGGTATATATAACTCTCAAGATTTGAAAACTGTGTAAATTTACTCCTGGCAGATCATTTCAACGTCTGCAATCAAGATTATTGCATACACTAACAGACCGAAACATCATTGTATGTTACAAACTATTGTATATTAATTAATTTACTATTTGTACTGCATTACCTCTCAGACAATTGTCGCTGAAATGAGCTCCTAGCTCATCCAAATTTTTCCCCACTGTTGAGAACATGAATAAAGCATGAGTTCTTCCCAATTAATCTATGCCTCTAATACAGTTAGCATACACTGTGTGTAATCTGGATCATTCTGCAGTTTAACTATGTTGTCATTTTCTCCCTGTGGAGTGAAACATATCAGCGCTTGTGTGTAATTCTAGCACAGTAAATAAATTAGTGGAATTAAAATTTCCTCATCATCTCTGCTTATTTGTGCCTTCCTGGGATGTGTGTTGTGTCTGTATTAGCCATTTGATCATCGTATAATTAAACCCTTCTTCAAGAATTCTACACTTGCAGAACTGTTGCGGAAATTGATCAGATGATTAAGGTCTAACTGACGGATGATAAGCTGATAAAGGAAATCTTTTTTTTGTTCATTTGCTGGTGAAAGTTTCAGGACATCCTGAGTGCATTTAAACATATTCAATATTCATTACATTGCAAGAGCTAAATGAGAAATTTTAGTTTTCCTCAAACTATTTTAGTGGTCTAGTTAACACAAATGTAATGTTCAAGATGCCGCTGGCTTTTTAACATGGCAGTGGAGGGTTAATGTCTCTGATTTGTATGTTGTGAATGTGTTTTATGTTGGATGTTTATGCGTTAGTTCAGGCCTGGCCAACCTGTGGATCTCTGGCTGTTGTGAAACTACACATCCCAGCATACCCTGCCACAGTTTTAGTATTGCTAATAGCAAAGCTTTGGCTGGGCATGCTCTGACTTGCTGATGAACCAAACTGAAGTGGGAAACGTTGTCCTTAGTTCTGCCCTACCTGGGACTTGGCACTGTAGAGAATACTTGACTACCACAGCCTGGAAAGTATATGCTGTGCAGTGTGTCACAAGGGCCTGGACAATAAATTGTGGCATAGTTGTAACCTTGGGGAAATCCTGGTGGGTGAGGTTGCCTGGGGGCATCTGAGGGGGTAGCAGTGTGTTATTGCCCCATCCATGCTACTATTCATCATTACCCCAAGCACTTCACTATAGATGTACATGGGCAGTAGACAGGAATGCATTGTACACCTGCTCACCAGGGACTGGGCAGCTGGAGTTAATTGATATGCAATCTACTTTTTGTTCACTCACTGTACAGATATCCATCATTAAGTTAGTACACACCCATAACCTCCTCATATTAGAATACCCACTACAAAAATGTCTTCCTCATAGCCAACTTGAGGTGTTGCAATGTCTGATATGTATAGTATTTGTGCAGCCCTTCAGAAAAATTGACATACTTGACAGGCAGATGTGTATCTTTGCCGTGACTGATGCTCTTTATCTGATCCCACCAGGGGCATAACTTCCTGAGGCAATGGAGACGCCTTCCTCCAGGCTCCATGCCCTAAAGGTGTACCTGCATGTACAGCAGCACCTGTGTGGTTCACAGCGGGATCCAAGTGTGACCGCTTCCAAAGTAGAGCGCTGCGGCTCACCCGCTGTTGCTGTAGAGTTAATCGTCTCTGTCCCAGGAGCCCTGCTAACACCTGCAATAGTGGACAGGATGGCTTTCACCTGGTACCACACAGCCTGCACTGCAACAAGCGATGGTGCACCCGCCACTGCTGCTGCTGGGCTGTGAAATGGGAGCCACCAGTGAATGCTGAAGTTGCATGTGGCTGAATCCATGAATCTGACCCTGACTCACCGGCCATTGTCACATTGTGTAGCTGGAGCCCTGCCAATTCACTGCAGGTCCCGGTCCCTGTAGGGGAGGGGGAAGCACCAAACTCTAACTTGCCTCCGGACGAATGGGATGAGCTTACATCCCTGGATCCCGCTATCAATATGGCCATCTAGTGTATGCACTTTTGCAAACTGTCATGAGCAGTATTTTCATTCTTGCACTTCTAATATATTCTAGACTTTGCGATGTATTTGATCTTTAGAAAAATTGTCACTGGGATTCAAAATCAGCAAATTAGCAAATGGGGCTTATGCTTTAAAGTGGTCCAAAATGCATACTGTGCTTTATTTATTGCACATTTTGCTTCTGAATGCATAACATTTTGTTTTCATTTCATATTGACCTGTCAGTTCATGATAAATACCTCAGTATCTTCATTTTTTCTAGCAATATTTTCCAGTTATTAACATCCATTTTAATTTTTTTTATAGGCACGCAGCCGGTAATTTGTTTCTGTAGGTATACTGTTTGTTTAAAATAAAAATGACCCTTCAGTTTAGCTTTCTGTGTAGGGTTATCATAAGTTTATATATACTGTATAATTGCAATAGAATATGTTGCACTATATGAGAAACTGTTAATAAATAAAGTAATACTTTAATATATGAAGGGAAGACACACTGCAGTGTGGATGGAATCCTATTTTTATGTCCAAATTTGCCCTTGCTTGCCCCTTTTAATTGTTCAACATGTGATCATACAACTCAAGCATCCAGCTACTGCAGTGATGGCTAACCGTGACACTCCAGCTGTTGTTGAACTACATATCCCAGCATGCCCTGCTACAGTTTTGTTATTTGGCCATGCTAAAACTGATGCAGGGCATGCTGGGAAGTGTAGTTCAACAACAGCTGGAGTGTCACGGTTAGCCATCTCTGAGTTACTGTATATTCTGAAACCATCAAAATCCACCTCATTCATTACTGGCTTACATACACTAAAAGATCCGGAATCACTTGTAATAACATTAACTGTTAGGGACTCCTGAGGACTGGAGTTGGGAAAGATGAATTAGATGAAGGTTAGAATGTCCCAGGTAAAGATGTGAGATGGGTTGCTGCAATTGTGCTTCAGGACTTTTGTGTAAAGTGGATTGTCACCTGTGATCGTAATAATCCGTGTTTCTGTTCTCGTTGGCAGTGTTTGCTCAGAATTGTTGTTCTGCAGAAGCAAGGAACCATAGATTTACATACCTGGCCTAGGAAGGGGTTGGGTATGGGATTTCGGCGGTTGGAATCCCAGCGGTCAGAATACTGACGCCGGGATCCCAACTGCAAGAATGCCGGCAGGGGGGCGAGCACAACGCCATAGGGTCTATTCCCACTCTATGGGTGTCGTGGAGATCCAGGAGTGGGAATAGATGTGGCAGCGCTGCTGGTATTCTGACGGTTGGGATCCTGGCGTTGGTATTCTGACCGCTGGGATCCTGACTACATCCTCTAGGAAGTGCTTATTCCGGGATGTGGTTACTTTCCCGGCCGGGGATCCCGACTGCCAGTATTCCTTTCCCAACCCCTTATTCCCATCTTGCCACAGAAAACTTTCTTTAAACTGCATATAAAGTCTCAAATTGCTTTCATTGTTGTTACTTTTATCATTACCATTAACATTCAGATTTCAGGTCAGTATTTCCTGGAGGTTTATTGGTTTTGGATCGTAAGTGTTTGTGGAGCAGAAACATAGATGCTCAAAATAAACCATTCCGCAAAGCATCTAGGAACAGTGAAGAGGGGAATAAAATAAACAGATCAATAATAAGAGAGCAATGGATAATAGGACCATGGTAACATACAGTTCTAGCTATGTATTTAAGATCCTTGTTCAGCCCACTTTTATAATAATTAAAAAGCATCCTCATCTTGAGTTCAGATGGCTCCTAGTCATGGATGCTTTTAACATTCCCCTTTGGAATCTTGTTGACATTAAAATCAATGTGCTTATATTGTTACACAAACATCAGTGTTCTAACTACAATAATATTTTCAGTGAGGCCTGCTATCTCGCCCACAGTGGTCAGGCACTCTGAATTATAATATACCGTATACTGGCAGAAGTTGCATGAAGCCTTGCATTGTGTGTTTAGGGTGTAATGATAGCAACTTGATATTCTGGAGGAGTTTAGAACTTTTTACAAGTATATTAAAAGTAATGGTTCAATTTCCAAGCTCTGCCGAGTTACTGTCTAACTAGTATCAAGTTACTCTATGCCTCATCACACAAAAATCACATATTTAGGGATCAATTAATTGTGGTAGATACCTGCGAACTAGTGTGCACATATTCTAAATTTACGGTAGGCTAGAGATTATATATTTTAATATGCACCCTTTTGAGGCTAAGGATAAATATCTGCAATTTCGGAGGTGATGTCATGGGCTGTTACTGGTGTTCAAACATTGTTGCAACGGCACATTGCCCACGATTGAATTGAACCCTTAATATGCTGCATCCAATTGTAGTATGTGGAAAGGTGTGTGCAGGTGACAAAGGAACTTGTCATCTGTATCTAGTACTACAGCAGATTTGAACATTTGAAGTCTTGTTAGGGTATAAAGCAGTCACCAGAGTATATAGTCATGATGTCGAAATATATTTTAGCATTGCAGCAATGTCGACATTACAGTATGTTAATATCAACATGTGACCATTCAGACAACACCCACCAACAGCCATTCTATCAAGTATAGGCTTGACACTTAACATCAGATATCAGCCACAATCAAATCCTCATTCTTTCACCTGAGGAACATAGCCAGAATCAAGCACTTAATTCCCTCAGATGATCTGCCAAAAGTCATCCACGCATTTGTATCATCTCGATTAGACTACTGTAATGCCCTCTACCTTGGTCTCCCAGCAAAAGAATTGCACTAGTGTTCATTCTAGCACCCTGCACCTTTCAAAACATGTGCAGTTCCTCTTTCCTGCCTGGGGTGTCGCTCTCTGCTCTGGTGCTCCTCATCACACTCTGCTCTGTATTTCAGTGCTCAGATACAGACCAGAGTGATCTGAGAAGCACCAGAGCAGAGAGCGACACCCCAGGCAGGAAAGAGGAACTGCACATGTTTTGAAAGGTGCAGGGTGCTAGAATGAACACTATTGCACCGCTTACAGCTGGTGCAAAACACAGCTGCCAGGCTGTTAATCAACCAGCCCCGTTCTAGCCACATAACACCCATACTCTACTCCCTTCACTGGCTGCCTGCAAGATGGCGAATCATCTTCAAGATTGGCTTACTGAGTTTCAAAGCACTACATGACCAGGGCCCAAGGTACCTCAAGCAGCTACTGACCCCATACTTCCCCACTCGATTACTGCAATCTGTAGATGAAGGACTTTTAGCAGTACCTAGAATCTCCCGTAATTCATCTGGGGGTCGAGCTTTTAGTCATGTGGCTCCGACTCTATGGAACTCACTTCCCCACACAGTGTGAGAGGCCCCAACTATAGAATCCTTCAAAAGTAGACTCAAGACTTTCCTTTTTACTCAAGCATTCCCATAAATGTCCCTTTAGTATCTCCATGCTTCTTTACTTTATGAAAAGCTGTTCTGTACTTCATTATTTTCTGTACTATATTATGCTATGTATCTGTTAAGCGCCTTGAGTCCTATTGGAGAAAGAGTGCTATATAATAAAATTATTATTAATTATTAGTAGAGATAGTGTGAAGAGGTAGAACCCAATGCTTGCTTTCCTGTGGCGTTATTCTGCTGTCCTTACTAGCCCGCCAGATTTCTCGCACAAAGACTTGTCACTATCATTGCTAGCCATTGGAATTTATGCTGAGTATGGTATATCACCAATTCAATGGTAGGCTGTACAGACTGTGTACCAAGACTGGCATTGCTATTCACTGCATTACCTATGGTTACACTGTGTTTGGGATAACTTAGGTGAAGAATATAGCCTTCAGAGTGCCTTCCAGCCTAGGCCTGGGCCTACACGGTCTGTTTAACAGAGTCAGACCTGAGCTGAATTACCGCAGATCCAGCAGCTCTCTGTTGAGTCACAAATTGCATGTATGGGTACATTTGTGTATCTTGAGTCTGCATGGAGTGAAGTTTACACGTCCAACTTGTCTGAACAATGAGACTACTGTAATTTGTCAAGCTAAAGATGGATGTGCATGAACGGGTTCCTGTAAAAGGAAACAAACCTAACAGAGAGCTGGGGACAGCACTGATACAGGAGATATGCTAACGTTTGTATATATTTCAAAAGTATGATTACTGTAGCTGACAGTTGATAAGAGCACCCGTGTTTTATACATGATTCTCCTATTTAGAGTCTGAGCTCTCTCTATCTGCTCAGTGCCCTCCTGATTATCATCTATTATTTGTGAAAGTTCTAATTTCTCTTTGTGCTCTGCAGCACTTAGATACAGTTCTTGTATTGTCTACTTACTATTACTGTGCTTATTTCTCCATGTAATTGTTGGTTTTAGTACAAAAACCCTATATGTATTTATCAGTTTAAAAGCATGATTAAAAAATCTATTATATTTAGTTAGGAACAGATAGAATATATTTATAATAATGCTCATTTTACTGGGCTTCAATGCTTCCTGCAACCTTATGCGCTAGCCACGATTGTCTCCTACACTCTGCGACTTAGATTAATTTGGCTTTTATGATGTTCTTGTTTACTGCACAGTGTATGCTTGGATTCCTGTATTCATAGGGATCACTGGTTTCAATAGTTTTATGTTTTGTTTAAAACACAGGTCTTTGTTGATAAGAATTCTATAGGCAAATGGAATACCAATGTTCACATGCGTTCTAGCTGCTTTCTGTGGGCACCCTCAGACACAGGAACTTCATAAACATTATTATGTAACTATACCTTAATCACTGCTGTAGAGAGCTCTGTGGGCCCTGGTAATAATTTTGGGGGGTGGCCTAATTGCAGAAGGCATTGTCAAGCCCCCTTGGGGGGGGGAATATTTGCAGCGCCGCAGATGGGACAGATATCCCTCCCCCCCCCCCACCACACAGGAGCATGTGTTGGGCTAAGGAGAAGCTCCTGCTGCCAGGTTAGGGATGGGGGTGGTGCAGTGGTGGCAGACCCGGGACCCCGCCGTACCCCTCCATTAGGCATGGGTGGGTAGTTAGCCGGTATCCGGTCTCTAGGTCGACCACACTTAGGTCGACAGTAATTAGGCCGACCACTATTCGTCGATATGGTCACTAGGTCGACATGTTCTAAGGAGACATGGAAAAAGGTTGACATGAGTTTTTCAAATTTTTTGGGACTTTTTCATACTTTACGATCCACGTGGACTACGATGGGGAATAGTAACCTGTGCCGAGTGCAGAGGCAGCAGAGTGAGGCACCTTGCCAGGAGACACGGTGCACTAATTGGGGTTCCCGGTCACTTTACGAAGAAAACAACATAATTTTTTTTTTAAAACTCATGTAGACCTTTTTCCATGTCGACCTAAAGACCATGTTGACCTATCCTTCAGGTGTCAACCTAGTCACTGTCGACCAATAGTTGTCGCCCTAATGACTGTCGACCTAAGTGTGGTCGACCCTATGATCCACACCCAGTTAGCTATCAATGGCTTTACCGTTGATGGTCAATTATGTTTTTTTTTTTTTTTTTGTCTAACCATTGCCAGAAAACCACGTATAGCTGAATGCTGTGCATGCACAAACTTCAAACATCGGGGCTCTACTCTAGATTGTGCAACATCATTGCCTTGCCATCAGCTATAGACTATCGATGACTGAAAAAAAACATCAATGGTCCATGGCCATCCGTAGAACTTTGCAATATTCTCAAGAAAAGGAAAAAAATTCCATATATTATCCCTACATTCCAACCATCCAGAGTTTCAGCTCCCAGACCGTGAGCAGCCTTTGAGGAAGGGATTCAGGATCTAGGCGGAAAGGGTCTGGTGTAGGCAGATCACTACTGATGCCTATTATGGCTGGATTTTTCTATAGATCATATTATTTAGGTATATATTTTATCTAACTTGTTATTTTATTATTATCTATGGTGCCACAAGACTTCCATAGACCTGAGCATAGGTGGTAAACATCCAACAATTCAGACATGCTCATAATTACAGTGCTCAGGTTACATAATTATGTAGAGAATACCAGGGGTAGTGGGTTCAGCTCGCAAGAGCATACATTCTAAGGGATTAGTGATACAAAGAGGAAGATGGGAGTATACAGTAGCAGAGGAAAGGTCAGAAGGAGGGATTGTAGGCTTCAGTGAAGAGATAATTCTAAAAAGGATGAGAGCGGCAGGGTTGGTGTAGTGGTTAATATTACTTCATCACAACACTGAATTCTTGGGGTTGATTCCCATAATGGTCCTAACTGTGTGGAGTTTGCATGTTCTCATGTTTATTTGGGTTTCCTCCCACATTCCAAAAACTTACTAGTAGGTTGATTGGATTCTGACAAAATATATTCAGCCTAATATGTTTGTTTTGGTGGCTGTGACAAGGAACATAGGGCCTGATTCTGAGGCAGTAACGTGCATCTGTGCAAAAATATGCTAATGTTACAGAAGGCGTCTTGTGTAATATACAGTATGACCACTGCCGGCTTCTCTGATCTGCTGGTTGCATCCAAAAGCACAGCTTTGGACCAACATCACTACTATTAGTCTCTGCTTTGGACATCTGGGTAATCCTGAGGTTACTCGGGATGTCCTGCAATGCATCCGAGGACGCGTCCACTAGCTTCGGCACACCCCCAGAACTGAGGTGACTTGCCTCCATTTTGAGGATCGCTCCCTGTCTCTTTCCCTGTTCAGGGCACTTTGACCTGGGTCAGAGTAACGTCACAGTACATGTGCACTACGACAGTGCATGTGCTTTCCCAAAATCATCTGTCATTTGCAACTGAATCGGGACTGCTTGCAGGTCTTAATCAGGCCCATAGATTATAAACTCCACTAGGACAGGGACTGATATGAATGACCATTTAGGGGGAAATTCAGTTGCGGATGAAGGGTCTGATTTGCCATTGCCGCGGCATGTAAATGCCAGCAGTGGCACCACATCTCGCACCCTTTGCCCGCCTGGCCAAATCTCAGATTTGCACAAGTCTTCGCTCCCCTATAGGGGTGTGCACAGTTTTGTGCGAGTTTGGGCTGCTGTAAAGTGCGGTTGTTGCCGTACTGATTCGACCGGGTGGATCTTGTCGATTGCAATTGAATTCTCCCCATAGTCTCTGTTATGTGCTGTGGAATATGGATGCACTGTGTAAATGTTAATACATAAAATAAATGAGAAGTTGTGGCAAGTCTGATTTGGTATGGGATGGCATTCCAGAGGTTGGGGACAGCACATGAGAAATCCTGAAGATGAGAGTGGTAGGAGGCGACCCTAGGCACAGGGAAATGAAAAACAAGATGAGGCTGTAGAGATGTAGGGGTATATTCAATTAGGGTCGGATCCATTTTGACATGCATTTGTTGGAATGGATCCGACAACCCCTATTCAATCTCCTCTCAATTCGACTTTTAAAAAGTCGAATTGAGATGAGGAACCCAGAGGAGGAGAGGGGGGAGCCACGGGGAGACCAGTGGGGACAGCAGGCGGGCAGACGGAGGAGATCAGCACTACAGTAGCGCTGCATGAGAATGTAACACAGCCGCCCGACCTCACGGCAGTGTCCACCCGGCTCCAGCAAGCATGACCTCACTTGCTGGAGCCGGGTGGACGCTGCCGTGAGCGGTGCGGCTGTGAGACATCCTGCTGCAGTGCTGTGCTGTAGCACTGATCTCCCCTGTCTGCCCGCGGCTGTCCCCCGTCTCCCATTGACCCCCTCTCCTCCTCTGGGTCCCACATCTCAGTCCGACATCTTTTTATGTCGGACTGAGATGGTCGAAAAGGGGGCCAAAACCTGTCGCTATTCCGCCGATCCACGTGCTTTTCGACAATTCGAATTCCTCAACTTTGCGAATATATTGAATAGGTTAGAACCCCTTCTGACCCTAAAAAAAAAAGTCGAAAACTGCCGTCTTTTCGACAGACGGCAGCTTTCGAAGTCAATTGAATATGCCCCGTAGTGAGAAGAAAAGTGGCGAAGAGGTGCCAGAGGAGTAACTGGCAGATGCGTGCTGCAGCTGTTGAGTATCCAGGAATAGACTGAAGGCTATCTGGAGTTAGTTAAGCAGTGTCTGGAAAAAAAAAATACTTTAAATGCTATCGTATAATGGTACTTAACAGGTAAGGGCTTTTAGAGAAAAGTGTTTTGTGGATAGAATTCCATGGTAGCAGTTCAATTACTTTTATTTATTTTTTCCTTTTCAGTAAAGTTGAAGTTCTGCTCTGCTGTTTGTTTTTGGTAAAAATAGTCACCATACAGTAAGTGAAATAGCTTGTTGCAGTGCTGAGCTTACTCACAGTGCTGGATTCACTTAGCAAGATTGCTTCTTTTAGGATCTATTCATGTCTTCGTTTCTGGCTCACTCAGCCCTGCTTACTTTTCTATATAACACAACATCGTACATTTTAAGTAATGGTTCAGTGCAATGTACAGTACATGCCTGGAATGAATTATCTTTTAGTGACCTAATCAGTCACTGGACACCATCAATGTCCACGGTGGTTAAAAATAGACAGAGCTATCGCTTTAGTACATTATGGCTCTTACTGTGAATATCCTAAAGGCCCAGCATTTGTATCCACCTTTAACCTTCTGAAGTCGGAGAGGGATTGGTAGACAGGCTGTTATTTAAACATCAGTGATTGTGCAGCATATCTCTGGAGTCCTGTTACTCATTTCCTCACACAGGAAGCAGATACGCTGTTTGTTTTCAAGCATGGAACTGGCAGCTAAGAAATTGGTGTTGCAAAATATCATTCTTTTGCTGATTGCTTATCAGGTCCCTTGTTTCAGAGAAAACTACCAGTGTGACTTTAGGTATACGTTTCATTTGCTGGCTGTCGGGATACCAGCGTTCAGGAAACCAACGCCAGAATCCCGACAATTGACATTGACGATAGGCAGAATCCTGGCGCACAGGGGCTATTCCTACTTGTGGGTGTCCACGACACCCCGCAAAGGGGCTCTTTGCGCTGACCCCCCTGCCGGCATACTGGAGGCCGAGATGCAGTTGTCTGTATACTGACGGCCGGTATCCTGGCCGCTGGGAAAACATACTGACATTATATGTATACCAAGTATAGAGATATACAGTGCCTTGCTAAAGTATTCACTCCTCTTTGCATTTTGCCTCACAACCTGGAATTAAAATGGATTCTTTGAAGGTTTGCATCATTTCATTCACAGAACATGCCTACAACTTTGAAGATGTTATTTTTTTATTATTGTGAAGCAAACAACAAATAGGACAAAATAACAGAAAACATCAGCGTGCATAACTATTCACCCCCCTAAAGTCAGTACTTTGTAGAGCCACCTTTTGCAGCAATTACAGCTGCAAGTCGCTTTGGATAAGTCTCTATGAGCTTGCCACATCTTGCCACTGGGATTTTTGGCCATTCCTCAAGTCAAAACTGCGCCAGCTGCTTCATGTTGGATGGTTTCCGCTTGTGATCAGCAATCTTCAAGTATGACCACAGATTCTCAATTGGATTGAGATCTGGGCTTTGACTAGGCCATTTCAACACATTTAAATGTTTCTCCTTAAACCATTCAAGTGTTGCTTTAGAACAGTCCCAGTCTCAAATCGCAGAAAGACTGAAACTGGTTTTGCTCAAGAATATCCCTGTATTTCACACCATCCATCTTTCCCTTGACTCGAAACAGTTTCCCAGTCCCTGCTGCTGAAAAACATCCCCACAGCATGATGCTGCCACCACCATGTTTCACTGTTCTTGGGGTGATGGGATGTGTTTGGTTTGTGCCAGACATAACGTTTTCTTGGTGGCCGAAATATTAAATTTTAGTCTCATCTGACTAGAGCACCTTCCTCCATACATTTGGGGAGTCATCCACATGTCTTTTGGCAAACTCAAAACTTGCCTTCTTATTTTTAACACTTAGTAATGGCTTTTTTTCTGGCCACTCTTCCATAAAGTCCAGCTCTATGGAGTGTACGACTTTTTGTGATCACATGCGCAGATACACCAGTCTCTGCTGTGGAACTCTGCAGCTCCTTCAGGGTTACCTTTGGTCTCTGTGCTGCCTCTCTGATTAATGTCCTCCTTGCCCGGTCTGTGATTTTTGGTGGCCGGACCTCTCTTGGCAGGTTTGTTGTGGTACCATGTTCTTGCTATTTGAAGATGATGTATTTGATGGTGCTCCGTGGGATCATCAAAGATTTGGATATTTTTTTATATCCCAACCCTGACTTGTACTTCTCAACAACTTTGTCCCTGACTTGATTGGAGAGCTCCTTGGTCTTCATGGTGTGATGCCTCTTGCTTAGTGGTGTTGCAGCCTCTGGGGCCTTTCAGAAAAGGTGTGTTTATACTGACAGATAAAGTGACACTTAGATTGCACACAGGTGAACTTCATTTCACTAATTATGTGACTTCTGAAGGGAATTGGTTGCACCAGATTTTTTGAGGGGCGTCCTAGCAAAGGGGATGAATACATATGCACATGCCAATTTTAAAAATGTTATTTATAAAAAATTATTTTTTATATACAGTTTTCTCATTTCACTTCACCAACTTAGACTATTTTGTGCAGATCCATCACATAAAATTCAGATTAAAAAAAAAAGTAAATTACAGGTTGTAATGTAACAAAATAGGTAAAAAGCCAAGAGGGGGGGTTAATACTTTAGCAATGCACTGCAGGTGGTATTGTAGATGAAGTGGTGATGGTACACCAAGACTACATTTGTGCCCTATGTGTATGACATGATAAACATACTTCCCATTATTTCCCATGCCCATTTGGAACATTTAACTACTAACGAGTTTTTGTTTAAAAAACAAACACACAAAAAAAAAACCAGAACTCAAACATTTGATAATGGCTTAGGATTTACGGCACATGCTGTTCACCTGTCGTTTATGTGCTTTGGGTGTATTTGCATCCATTGATATCAATATTGGCAGAAGCTCTATACATTAAGTAATGAAAATGGGCAACATCTAGTATACAGTGAAACCAGCCCAGTCTGCTCGTCATGGATAGATCCTCTATGGGGGGTGTTAGCTGCAATAAACAATCGCAACCCATGAGCTATTATACCCACAAATGAGGGATACAGTACCGTGACTCCTGGAACTTTGCTGTCCCATGGGAGCACAGTATAATGGCAATAAGTTCATAAGACCAAGAGTGCATTAGGATATACAGTAACAGGCAAAATAAATTAGCAATGCTGTTGGACTTCACATGTTTTATTTAATGAAACCTTAATAACTTTTATTCTATAGAACAAAATACTTATGCTGCTCTTCACCTCTGTGGGGGGAATTCAAGTGTTTGGGTGGTGGCAGACACTAGATGTTACCTAACGGATCAATTATTTATTAACAGTTTCTTATATAGCGCAGCATATTCCGTTGCGCTTTACAATTAGCAATTCCGTTGCACTTTACAATTAGCAATTCAAGCATTGCTCCGTTCAGGTGCACACCTCCGCCGGTGTTCTATCATTTTGACAGGCTTTAACAATAATTAAGCCCCTGTAAAATGTTCAAGAAACAAAGAAATCAGTGACATCATTTCAGAAAAAACAGAGTAAAGGGGGGTACTCACGGGAGAGATGTGTGCTGAGCGATCTTAACACAGACCGCTCAGCACACATCTCTCTCCCCGCTCAGCACAGCGCGATGTGCTGAGCGAGGGGGAAAGCCGACGGGGTGCCGCTCACTTCACACAACGGTGAAGTGAGCGACCCGCTAGATTGAGCCTGCATGCAGGCTCAATCTAGCACCGGCGATAGCGATGCGCGGGGCCGCGCATCGCTATCGCTGGGGGGCATACACACGGCAGATCCGTGCTTAAAATCTAAGCAATCTAGCAAGATTGCTTAGATTTTAAGCACGGATCTCTCCGTGTGTACCCCCCTTAAGCATCTGCACACTTATCCAGAGTATGGGAGATACTTGTATGAACTTTAGGTGCTGTAAGTATTGGCATATTTTTTCATAGATAAAAACACAGACAATAATTACAGTGGTCTACAAAAATAAACTTTTTTTTCTATGACAAGAACTAAATAAACTGAATCTAAATTTTTTGTGACATACGTAAGATTTATCTAATCAGTACTTACGTAAGTCTAAAGGGCCCTACACACTTAAAGATTTCACTGGAACATATTAATTCATATCGATATCGTTCATATCTTTCAGTGTGTAGGCACCATGATGAACGATGTGCGGCCTCGCGCTCGTTCATAGTTGGTGCCGGCTCGTTCATACCTGCAGGCCAATATGGACAATCTCGTCCATATTAGCATGCAGGGCTATGGGGCCGGGTGACGGGGGGAGTGAAGAAACTTCACTCCCCCCGTCACCCGCCCTTCCCCGCCACCAGGTCGTCCGACTGCTGACCGAAACAGTTGTAGATGATGCTTTTTTGGGCATGTTTTGCCTTTCGGACGTCTCTTTTATGGTCCGCAATAGTCAGCCACCATACTGATACTCCATTTCCTTGGTACTTCTTTTCCATCATAGAAATATGGTGATGGAAACGCTGGCCAGGCTTATCACTGACAGCCCCCAAATTTTCTAGGTTATGGTATCATAGGTCGACAGTGTCTAGGTTGATACCAAATGGTCGACATACACAATGTCGACGTGAAAACGGTTGGCAAAATTAAAATGTCGACACTAAAATGGTTGACACATGAAAAGGTTGACATGAGTTTTTCCTTCTTGTGTGTCAAATTTTAGCTTACAGCACCTGGAACCCCGATTAGTGTGTCAGTTACAAGGCAAAACCAACCTGGTTTTGTCTTGTAAATGTTTACTGCTTTAAAAAAAATGTACGAGTTTGGCCAGAATATCGTAGCTCCAGCTGACTCGCACTGCATTACATCCGGCCCTTTAGGTCTATATTTTCTCCAGATTCATCATTATATGAACCGTAAGGTTTTCTTGACTAACAGCTGACACCTGTCACACAGGGAGTGTACTTACTTCTAGCGAGGTTTTAAAGAATGGACTTATAGGGAGTTTCTTTATATGTGTTGACACTAATGCAGATTTTTCTGCTCCGGGGTACACTGGGCTCCACAAGGATAGACATTGGGATGTAGAGTAGGATCTTGATCCGAGGCACCAACTGGCTCAAAGCTTTGACTGTTCCCAGAATGCACAGCGCCGCCTCCTCTATAACCCCGCCTCCCTGCACAGGAGCTCAGTTTTGTAGTTGGTGCTGCAGTAAGCAGGCACATAACAGAGGGGCTGCTCCAGGCAGCCCTAAGAAGAGATTTTTTTTTAAGAAAAAAGTGAAGACTTCAAGGGCAGCAGTGGTGGTAAATGTCAGAAGACATTCACTGCTGCAGCTCCAGCTCTCCCCAGCGGCGCTGTACACTCCCGAGCCCGGGTTGCCGGGTAACTACAGCAGGAGGCTCTGGTTTTCTTCACGTAAGGCACACACGACGGGGGCTCTCCGGGATCGCGTGGCCGCGCTTAGGTAGGTGGGTCCCGGTCTTTATCGCGATCCGGCGCGGTCAGTGGGAGGCGTGCCGCGCACGCTGGCGGTGGACACTGTGGCAGTACAGGCGATCCCATTAGATCACCAGGGCATGGGTGCAGGTCAGGTTTTCTCTCTAAACCATTTTCAGTAGCCCACAGTACCCGGTGGTTTTGCCAGCAGGGGGATGAGGCTTAGACCTGAAGCCCCTCCCCCCAGCCCCAGGGTGCCATTTCCCACAAATGTTCCCGCCCTGGAGCTGCATATCTGTCTCTCCCTCACTCCCTGTCAGTGTCTGGGCGCCATTATCTCTCAGCTTCACTGTTCCTGGGACTGCTTGGGCAAATCCTCCTGTGTAAAGCCGCCTGGTTGTCAGTGCTGTGACTTTACATGACACTTAAGTATTCTACCTGCCTTTTTAGACAGTGCTAGTTAAGAAAGAGTGCATTTAGTCAGGGTTTTCTAGTACAATTACCCTGTGATATACATCCAGTTCTTACTGTGTGGTGTTATATCTATTGACTACATAGCTATATATATATATATATATATATATATATATATATATATAAAAGCTAGTCTAGTGCAGTATTATTGTTAGTAATAACCTCTGCATTGTACAAACTGTGACTATCTGTGTGTTCATTAGATAGCTGAGTGGTGTCCATTTCGTGTCTTTCACTCAACTTGCTATCCCTATATTCTATAACCTGAGGGGGCTTGGTGCATCAGGTTTTATATTGATATAGGATTTTCACAAAGATATACTTTAATACGTATTTTTCTCTGTGATTTTAGTCACCATATCTCTCCTTTATCTCTGCTAGTGCTGACTACACTGCGCAGGGGTTTGGGTAAGAGGTATTGTGCTTCTGCCAACTGTACTGTGTTACCTGATACTGCAAGTTATATCATGTCTGCTTCTGAGGGTAACGGTTCTGAGGCTGAACACACTGCCGGTGTGGGCTCTGGTTCTGGGGGCTCCTTGCCCCCCAGTGGGACTGTGGCAACGGAGGTACATAGTGACCCACCGTGGTCTGCTTTTTCCACGCTTCTACATACGCTAGTTAATAAACTAACACCCCCTATGGGACCCCCTATGCCGGTACAACCGTATGTGGTCCCTGCAGCTAACCCACCGTGGGCGGAAGATTTATCTGCCCAATTGAAGAAGTTGAACCAGTCCCTGACTACTAAAAAGTCTGACCATCGCTCGCTTAAGTCCAATGGGTCCTCTAAGTGAGCGCTTGTCTCCTCACAATCCACTGCTGTCACTGACACCGCGTCTGACGAAGACTGCACTTACGCTGACCCCACAGGTTCTGACTCAGATACGGCTGATGTGGAGGGTAGTTCACATGTGAATGTTCCTGATCTTTTGGAGGCTATTAAATTAATTCTACAGATTACGGATGATCCCGAGCCATCCATCCCTCCTAAGAAACCAGATAGGTTCAAGCATTAGAAGGTGGTTAAACAAGTTTTACCTCACTCTGACCACCTAGTGTATATACGTCAGGAACCCTGGGAAAACCCGGGTACGAAGTTTGTGCCTCAAAAGAAGATGCGGGCTCGCTATCCCCTCGCACCAGAGCTGTCTAAGAATTGGGAAACGCCTCCTCCAGTAGACTCACATGTGGCTAGGATGGTGGTTTCCTCAGCTCTACCTGTCACTACCGTCACGTCTCTAAAGGAGCCTACGGATAAACGTGTGGAGGGTTGTCTGAAAGCGATTTACACCCTCACGGGTGCTGCACAAAGGCCCACTATTGCAGCAACATGGGCTGCAGAGGCTATTGAAGCATGGGCCTTGGAGTTAGAAACTGAAATCTCTTCTGACCATGCTAGACAATGCTTGTCATATATTGTAACAGATTCTCGCTATATTAAAGAGGCAGCTTCTGATGCCGGTATCCTAGCAGCCAAGGCCTCTACTACGTCAGTCCTGGTTCGCCGGATATTGTGGCTGAGATCCTGGTCTGTGGAACTGGAATCTAGAAATACCCTGGAGGTACTCCCTTTCAAGGGAGATATTCTGTTTGGGGAGGACTTAAATAAGATGGTGGCTGACTTGGCTACTGCCTGTCTGCCAAGTACCGCTCTTTCTGTGTCGAAGGCTAAAGGTACTTCCTTTCACCCCTTTCGTCCTTCAGGTAAAGCAAAAGGTCAGGCGTACAACAAGCAGGCCCGCACTTCCAAACCTGGTAAGCCAAAGCCCAAAAGAGCCTGGGCGGCCCGTCAGCCAGCTTCCAAGGCCGATAAGCCTGCGGCATGACAGGGCGGGCCTCCCCCTGGGGGATCCCAGGGTGGGGGGCTGGCTTCTAGGGTATACCCAGGAATGGTTGAAGACCACTTCAGATGCCTGGGTACCGGAAGTCGTCAGTCGAGGTTACGCCATAGCCTTCAAAAACCGACCCCCTCATCGATTTTGCCAGACAGACGTCCCGTCGAACCAGACAAAGGCAAACACACTGCATTCGGTGGTACAGACCCTCCTGGATACAGGAGTCGTAGTACAGGTGCCTCTTGCGCAGAGGGGCCGGGGGTACTATTCTCCGCTGTTTCTAGTCCCGAAACCGAATGGGTCCTCCCGGCCCATTCTCAACCTCAAGGCATTGAACAGGTTTGTGAAGGTTTCCAAGTTCCGGATGGAAACCCTTCGCTCTATAGTTCTGGTCTTGGAACCTGGGGACTACATGGTCTCCCTGGACATACAGGATGCTTACCTGCATATTCCTATAGCAGCGTCACATCAGCAATACCTGAGGTTTGCTATTGACAACCTCCATTACCAGTTTCGGGCGTTACCTTTTGGTTTAACAAATGCCCTGCGAGTCTTCACCAAAGTTATGGCGGTGATGACGGTGGTACTCCGCCGTCAAGGGGTCAGGATACTGCCGTATCTGGACGACTTGTTAATCCTGGCAAATTCCCCAGAACTTCTCCTACGTCATCTAGATATGACGGTCCGGTTTCTGCAAGCCCACGGGTGGCTCATCAACTGGAAGAAATCCTTCCTGATCCCTGCTCAGAGCATGGTGCATCTGGGAGCGCTATTGGACATTCACAACCAGAGGTGGTTTTTGTGTCAGGAGAAAGTCCTGAAGCTTCAGGACAGGATTCATTGCTTCCTTTCTCGTCCGCAAGTTTGATACATTCGGCGATGCAGGTGCTGGGCCTCATGGTATCAGCATTCGACATGGTGGGGTATGCTCAATTCCATTCTTGCCCCCTCCAGAGGCTGGTTCTAGCCAAGTGGGAAAGCCTGCCTCACCGGATCAGGTCTCAAATGATCTCATTGACTCCGCAGGTCTGTCTGTCGCTGCTCTGGTGGCTCCAGGACCAACAATTGTGCAGGGGCTGTCCCTTCTGTATATCCAACTGGGTTCTGTTGACGACAGATGCCAGTCTAAGAGGTTGGGGCGCGGTGCTGGAGCAACACTCCCTTCAGGGTCGGTGGACCAAGGAGGAGTCCCTCCTCACAATCAACATTCTGGAATTGCGGGCGGTCTTCAATGCATTGAACCTAGCCCAGCATTTAATTCAGAACCGTCCTGTTCAAGTGCAGTCGGACAATGCCACCACAGTGGCTTACATAAATCATCAAGGCGGCACTCGAAGTCGTCTGGCAATGAAGGAAGTCTCACGGATTCTACATTGGGCGGAACTCCGTCTACCGGCCATATCGGCAATCTTCATTCCAGGAGTCCTGAATTGGGAAGCAGACTTTCTCAGTCGTCAGGACGTACATGCCGGCGAGTGGGGCCTCCATCCAGAAGTGTTTCAACTACTAGTGGAAAAGTGGGGTCTTCCAGACGTAGATCTGATGGCGTCTTGACACAATCACAAGGTTCCGGTCTTCGGAGCAAGGACAAGGGATCCTCAAGCAGCATTCATGAATGCGCTGGCGGTGCCGTGGAGGTTTCGGCTGCCGTACGTGTTCTCTCCGGTGTCACTCCTGCCCAGGGTACTTCGGAAGTTCAAGCAAGAAAAAGGAATTCTGCTTCTCATAACTCCAGCGTGGCCCAGACGGCACTGGTTCTCAGACCTGCAAAGCCTATCATCAGAGCGTCCAATTCTACTTCCACAACGACCCAGACCTCCTCGTTCAGGGACCCTGTGTCTACCAGGACCTAGCCCGGCTGTCTTTGACGGCGTGGCTCTTGAAGCTTCCGTCTTAAGGGCTAAAGGGTTTTCAGAGGCAATCATTCAAACTATGTTGCGGGCCCGGAAACCGGCTTCTACTCAGATTTACTATAGGGTCTGGCATTCTTACTTTGTTTGGTGCGCATCTATTGATTATGACGCTTCCAAGTTTAGTATAGCCAAGTTGTTGGCTTTTCTTCAGCAGGGCCTGGACTTAGGCCTGCGTCTGGCCTCCCTCAAGGTTCATATTTCTGCCTTGTCGGTGTGGTTTCAGAGAAAAATTGCGACCTTACCTGATGTGCATACCTTTTTTCAGGGTGTGTTGCATATCCAACCTCCGTATGTCCCGCCTGTGGCTCCTTGTGACTTGTCTGTGGTTTTGGAGGCGTTACAAGAGTCTCCGTTTGAACCTCTTGGTTCAGCTGATCTTAAGTGGCTTTCCCTTAAGGTGGTGTGTATGCTGGCTATTGCTTCAGCTAGGAGAGTGTCGGATTTGGGAGCCTTGTCCTGTAGTTCCCTATATCTGATATTTCACCGTGACCGGGCGGTTCTTAGGACTCGTCCCGGATATGTACCTAAGGTGGTTTCTTCGTTCCACCTTAACCAGGAGATTGTGGTTCCGGCACTTGTTTCTCCTGATCTGTCTCCCAAAGAGCGGTCTTTGGATGTGGTACGGGCTCTCCGTATCTATGTGAAGAGAACTGCTTCTACTAGGATATCTGATTCTCTCTTTGTGCTGTTTGGATTTCACAAACGGGGCTGGCCTGCTCACAAGCAAACTTTGGCCAGATGGATTAGAATGGTGACTGCACATGCTTATGTGAGGGCTTGTCGGTCGGCTCCTGCTCACATTACGGAGCATTCTACTCGGTCTGTTGGACCTTCTTGGGCGGCCCGCCGTGGTGCGACCCTTGAACAATTGTGCAAGGCGGCTACGTGGTCCTCTGTGAACACGTTCATAAGGTTCTATGCCTTCGATACTGCCGCTTCCCAGGATGCTTCCTTTGGACGCCGTGTTCTTATGCCCGCTACAGTGCGTCCCCTCCCATAAGGAACTGCTTTAGGACATCCCCAATGCCTATCCTTGTGGAGCCCAGTGTACCCCGCAGCAGAAAACGAGATTTATGGTAAGAACTTACCTTTTATTAAATCTTTCTGCGAGGTACACTGGGCTCCACAAGGCACCCACCCTGACGCACTTAGCTTCTTTGGTTTGGTATGGCATTAGCCGCTGACACTTCTCCTGTCGTGAGAGTGTGGTGTATGTGGCTACTAACCGTTGTCGTCACTTTTCCTGCTACTGCATTGGGCTGGTTAACTAAAAACTGAGCTCCTGTGTAGGGAGGCGGGGTTATAGAGGAGGCGGCGCTGTGCATTCTGGGAACAGTCAAAGCTTTGAGCCTGTTGGTGCCTCGGATCAAGATCCTACTCTACACCCCAATGTCTATCCTTGTGGAGCCCAGTGTACCTCGCAGAAAGAGATTTAACAAAGGTAAGTTCTTACCATAAATCTCGTTATTATCTGTATTAAGTGCCACTGATATCACTGTAAATGTGTGTGTGTGTGTGTGTGTGTGTGTGTGTGTATATATATATATATATATATATATATATATATCAGTGGCAAACGCAGGATTTCTAGAGGTGGGTTTCCAAATATAGTCCGCAATCTCCCACTCTGCGTAACATTGGAGCAAGCGCGGAAGGGGGGAGTGGTAGAAGAACCTAGTAACGACCCTGGACATGAATATAAACATTGGTCTTTTTATACACTGGATACTGTACGGAAGACCGTATTTAATATTTAACACTATAGATGGTCTATAGTATAGGCTGAATCAAACATTTAAATAATATAAATAAGTGGTCAGGAAAAGCTTAAACATCCCATAATAAATACACAAACATAATAGAGCCAGTATTGCCCTTTCCAATCACACATTCTCCCACCTCATGTTTAGGCTCCGGTCTCTTCTTCCTGGCAGCTACTCTCTGGTCCAGGGGACTGTTTGAGGGCTCAGATCCACACACCCAACAAACTTGGTACAAGCTGCTGCTACCACTGGGCATGTGCAGCAGCTCTGCTCTGTCCTTTACACTGCATGATGTGGTGGCAGCTCTAGTAATCGCATTACATACCATTGCTATTGTTGTCATAATTTAAGTCACTTGCCAAGAGGAGTGGGGTTTCCAGGCAACCTGCATTTGCCTATGAAACAGGATGCGGTCATGTGGCCGCTGATCGGGATCCCGGCGGTCACCATGCCGATTCCGGGATCCTGAGCGATCAAACGCATGCCGACTAGCAGGTACTATTCCCACCCATAGAGTGGAAATAGAACCTGTGGTGAGCCACCGAGCCCGCAATGGGCTCTGTTGCACTTGCATCCCCCCGCCGGCATTCTGCTGTCGGGATCCCGGGGTCAGTATACTGACGTCCTGGATCCCAACCACCAGTCTCACAGCCGGGCAACCGGAACCCCCCCTGTGTTTGCCTATATATATATATATATATTTAGATATAGATATATATATATATATATATATAGATATATATAGATATAGATAGATATATATATATATATAGATATAGATATATATATATATATATATAGATATATATATATATAGATATATATGATAGAGCGAGAGAGAGTCTATGTACAAAGTTGCAAAATAGCCTACCTGTGCACATGTCCTTGTTGGGTGTCTGATCACTGATCTTTGTGATTCCATTACATCAATCAGAGTTTTTGGTCAACAGAGATATGAAAGTTATTGTGCGTGCCTACACTGTGTCCGTTCAGCTGTTGTTTCTGTTGCATATGGAACATGAAAGCCAGCACTCTGAGGGCAGCATTGTGATGATAGGAAGTACATGCTGACAATGACATTTATGCTTTCATTTACAAGCAGCAATTACCCTCTTATTTTAGTATTGAATTTTAGTTAAGAAAAAAAAGATAATATATGCTAATTTTATTTTATAATTTTGAAATACAAAACAGGGCAAAATAGATTAGACCGCATAAAAATGAATAAATAAAGCTGAAAGAGCCAAAACAGCATTTCATTTTCAAAACTGAATAAAAGATAACTAGAGCTACCCTTATAACTATAATCAATTAATTTTGGCTCAGTGCCACTTCCAGCTAAAATATAAAAGAATATTCAACTTTATTATACTATATCTCCTATCATAATTTTTTTGACTTAAGACACAGAGGTAGAGTTATCAAATCTTAAGGCCCATACACACTAGCCGGTTTTGAGCTCAAAGTAGCTCACTTTTGGCATTTTGAGCTACTTTGAGCTCAAACTCGGCCAGTGTGAATGGCTGGGCGATGAGCGCTGATGCGCGCTCCCGCATCATCGCTGGCTGCCACTATCCGTCGGGCTGTTTGAACAGCTGAGTGAACCACTTTTCACAGTCTCCTACTGTGGAAAGTGGTTCATCCACCGTGAACATCGCTGGGCCGGGTGAAAATGGCTCAGTGTGTATGCCAGCGATGTTCACATCATCACCCAGCATACACAATGGGTAAAAACGCCCAGTGTGTATGGACCTCTAGAGAGAGAGATGAAATGGAGTAGTTGCCCATACAGTAGCAATCTATCAGCTTTTAGATATCATTTATCTAGCATAGTACCTAAAATTACAGAAGCCAATGATTGGCTCTTATGGGCAACTTCTCCGTTTTAGCTTTATTGCACAGTCTAATAGATCTCCCCCACAGTGACTGATAGGAGGCATGGCCACATTTTGATGGCATTGTGTCTAGATATGCATTTATCAAGTATTTAAAGTAGTTTAAGAGGGTTGGGGCTGTGAGACCAGCGGTTGGGATCCCGGGATCCCGACTGGCAAATGCCAGGAAGGAGGGGTGGGGGAGGCCGCGGCCCTTGTGGGCTCAGTGGCTCGCTTCACTCGCCACAGGTTATGTTCCCAGTCTTTGGGTGTCGTGGACCCACGAGTGGGAATAGTTCCTGTTAGTCGGCATGCGTTTGATCGCTCGGGATCCCAGCGTCGGCATGGTGACCGCCGGGTTCCCGAGCAGTGGCCACATAACCGCATCCCAAACGCAGGTTGCGCAGAAACCCCCCTCCTCTTGGCAAGTGACTCAAATTATGTTAACAATTGCAGTGGTATGTATTGTGATTACTAGAGCTGCCACCACATCATGCAGTGTAAGGGACAGAGCAGAGCTGCTGCACATGCCCAGTGGTAGCAGCTTCTCCTACCAAGTTTATTGGGTGTGTGGATCTGAGCCCTCAATCAGTGCCCTGGATCAGAGAGTAGCTGCCAGGAAGAAGAGACAGGAGCCTAACCATGAGGTGGGAGAATGTGTACTTAGAAAGTGCAGTACTAGTTCTATTATGTTTGTGTATTTATTATGGGAAGTTTAAGCTTTTCCTGACCACTTACTGTGTATACTCGAGTATAAGCCGACTTTTTCACCACTTTTTTGTGTGCTGAAAAAGCCCTCTCGGCTTATAGTCGAGTCAGTGCAGGGAAGGAGTGGGGACACGGAGGGCAGTCAGTGCATTGTGAAGGAGGGACACGGAGGGCACAGCGTGCGCCTCTCCTGTGTCCCTCCTGCGTCTCCGGCGGCAGCAGCGGGTCTATTAAAGGAAGTACCCGTTCGTGAGCTCTGATTGGCTCACAAACCGGCACTTCATTTAACAGGTCCGCCGGAGACGCAGGAGGGATACAGGAGAGGCGCGCTGTGCCCTCCATGTCCCTCCTTCACAAGACAGCGCGGGAGCGACGGAAGGTAAGTAGCTGGCACTGGGGGAGCATATTTGGCACTTGGGGGGGGGGGCGCATATCTGGCACTGAGGGGGCATATCTGGCACTGAGGGGGCATATCTGGCACTATGAGGGCATATCTGGCACTGATGGGGCATATCTGGCACTGATGGGGCATATCTGGCACTGAGGGGGCATATCTGGCACTGAGGGGGAATATCTGGCACTGAGGAGGCATATCTGGCACTGAGAAGGCATATCTGGCACTGAGGGGGCATATCTGGCTCTATGAGGGGACATATCTGGCACTATGAGGGGGCATATCTGACACTATGAGGGGGGCATATCTGACACTATGAGGGGGGCATATCTGGCACTATGAGGGGGGCATATCTGGCAAATATGAGGGGGCATATCTGGCACTATGAGGGGGCATATCTGGCACTATGAGGGCATATCTGGCACTGTGGGGGCATATCTGGCAGTGTGAGGGCTGTGTACGGCTAGAGCTGCATTTCCCACCCTCGGCTTATACTCGAGTCAATAAGTTTTCCCAGGTTTTTGTGGTAAAATTAGGTGCCTCGGCTTATATTCGGGTCAACTTATACTCGAGTATATATACGGGTACTTATATTATTTAAATGTTTGATACAGCATATACTATAGACCATCTATAGTGTTAAATATTAAATACTGTCTTCCATACAGTATACAGTGTATAAAAAGACCAATGTTTTCGTTAATGTCCAGGGTCGTTACTAGGTTCTTCTCCCACTCCCCCAGACTCCTGCACTTGCTCCAATGTTACGCAGAGTGGGAGATTGTGGACTATATTTGGAAACCCCCCTTTCCCTCTAGAAATCCTGCGTTTGCCACTGCGATTAAGATATATCCGGCCCCTATTTGTATGCATATCACCATTTTTTTAAATGCTGGTATATTTAATTACTTACCTGCTGAGACTGCTCTTAAAGAAGTGGCTTCTGCATTTATGACCCAGAAGTTCTACTACACATGCGTGACCATTGGCCAGCATATTTGCAAGCCACAGTTTGAAGAAGTTTTTGCGATAATGAGCCCATATGCTTCTATAGGCAATGCCATCTGTAGATGTAGTTGACTGCATTTGTGTACACTGCAGCCCCGTAGAATTCTATGGGGACTGTTGTGCTAATAACTGCTGTGAACCTTTTTAGTACATATGGCAATCGATATGTATTGCAGTAAACTTCCATAATTGCAGTTTTCTGAGGTCTTTCTGTATTTTTTTGATTGATACATCCCACCCCTATCTCATAAAAAATAATCTTAATTAACCTCTATTATTATGTACCATAATCTGTACTCACCCTCCGCCCTATACCTTAACTTACCTGATGCAGCCACTGTGATCAGGTAACAGCATTCTGTCAGGCAGGTCCCACGAGGCTGCTACTGAAAGTGAGAAGAAGGCAGGGCAGTGCTCCTGATGTGCCCCCTCCATCTAATGCAGATGTCCCCACCCCCACACACAGTGCGCCCGGCCCCCAGAATAAAGACTATATTGCTTAAATAGTTGGCCTGCATTTATATTTAAATATTATTTTAACATTTTAATTACTTTTATACTGGAAAACTAAGATTAATTAGACTGTACATATTGCTAATATTTTTTTCTTCAATACTTTTAAATTGGTTTACTTTGTTATAGTTGCTATGGGAGAGTGACTGTTTGGGAAACATTAGCCTATCCTAGTCCACTTTTCTTCATTTTAGCTTTTTTAACTAACTATCGTTGAAATAATGTATAGCCTGTTTTGTTGTTGGCTCAATATATATGATCTTATATCTTACTTTGTGCTGTGCTGCTAAGTGACTGCTCACCTTTCTTTAGTTTGCTGCTGGTTAATCAAACTTTGATACATTTTGCCTAGCCACACTAGAGTCCTCAGGATCGGGACTATTGGTCAACATGCATAGGTCAGCATATGAAAGGTTGACACTGGAAAATGTTCGACAGGTTTATATGGTTGACATGACAATGGTTGACACACATATGGTTTGTTGTTTTTTTTTTGTTTCTTTGGGGTTTTTGTTTGTTCCATGCTTTTTTACTTTTTCCTTCCTTGACTATACATGTCACAAATCGTGACCTTTAGTAACCTTGTGGAGAGCGAAGCATAGCTTAGTAACACACCGTGCCCAAAGCATAGCGAGTAAAGTGACTCTGAGGGGTGACTCCTTTTCAACAATTGGTGGTCACAGATGCCCAAACTATCCACACTAACCCCAAAAATGCAACAACAAAAAAGTGTCGACCATTGTCGTGTCGACCATGTGACCCTGTTGACCTTTTCCAATATTGACATTTTGTCCATGTCAACCTACAGATGGAGCCTCGCTCATCTAGCCTTCTCTGTTGTGCCTAGGTGCACCAAGGTTTATTAGCATAAGCCTTTCATCTATTGTTCTCAGCTGCAATACAATACAGAGAGAACAATATAGCAGGGGATTAAGGGGGGTACACACTAAAGAGATGTGTACTGAGCGATCTATCACAGACCGCTCACCACACATCTCTCCCCCCGCTCAGCACATCGCGATGTGTGCTGAGCGAGGGGGGGGGGGGGAACCGCTCACTTCACACAGCGCTGAAGTGAGCGACCTGCTAGATTGAGCCTGCATGCAGGCTCAATCTAGCACCGGCGATAGCCCCTCACATCGCTATCGCTGGGGGGCATACACACGAGATGTCCGTGCTTCAATTCTGTCTAGTCAGATTGTTTAGATTTTAAGCACGGATCTCTCTGGTGTACCCCCCTTAAGTGCGACAGCACTGGCTCAGTTAATCCTATTAAAGGGATAGATGAGCAGGGCTCCATCTGTAATGACTGTAGACCTAATGCATGTAGATCTTCTAAACCACACCTCCACACCCGGAGTCCTCAGTGGGTCCAGCCGTAATGTTAAAAAACAAGTCTCTATGTCACAGACGCACACAAAATATAGGCACGCTGCGTATCATTTTAATCAGGAGAGCCTGATGCGAATAAGACGCATTGTCTGCAAATAAAAAGACACCCATCTTTCTAGGACCTGTCCGCTTACTCATGCCAGGCATCTCCCGCTGCGTGGCGTATTGAGGCAAGATTTTTGAGAACACATCTGTATGGGAGAAAATGGCAGTTAACCATTTACTCCCAAATGTTGGATAACAGACAACAATTATTCATACAAAATGGTTAAATCCGTTTGATTTAACAAATTTACCAGAACTATCGTTTTAATCCATTTTCCAGCATTTGGGAGAAATTGGTTGATTGTCATTTGCTCCCAGATATTGTCATATTTTCTTTCCAACCAGCCAGATTGGACAGATAATCTTATAGTGTGTACTGTATCCAGGTTAAGATAGGTAAGATTTCTCAGACTGCAACAACTTCTCAAGCAATGACTCTATATGATGGTCCTAGTAAGTACAATAATAGAGCTGCCTTATCCTGTTTTGTTTTTTTCCTTGCAATTATTATGTTGATAAATTTTAGCCGCTTGCAGGACAACTGTTAGGGGGAAAACCATAGAGTAGAGTAAGCAGCCTTGTCTCATCCTATGTCCCAAGTTTAAACATACAGTACATCATTGCAGTGGATGGGCTTAAATACAGCACCTTAATAACATGGAGAAATGTGCCTTAAAAACAATATCAGGTGATTTGTTTATTAAGAGACCTCTACAAAAAACGCACAGACACCCACTAAGGCTTGAGGAGAGGAAATATTGTACTCGGCGCAGGAAGGGATTCTTCACTGTAAGGGAAATATGAAAATGGAATTCGCTGCCAGTGAAGGTTGTAATGGCGGACTCGGTCAGTGCGTTTAAAAACGGGTTATATAAATTTCTAGCAGAAGAAAAATATCTGAGGATGTAACCTTTAACCAGAATAGCATAGGCAATATAAAATATTTCAGGTTGAACTCGATGGGCTACCGGCCTTTTTTTCAACTTCACCAACTATGTTACTATGTTTAATATCCGATCATTATGTGGTACATGCAAGGCCAGACAATCCTGCTGTATGCTTTCTGAGCATGGAGGCTAGGATCAGTGAGGGCAGTGTATGTAATATGTGGGTATTATGCATCATATAGTGATTAGGAATGAGTTTAACCTGGTCAGCATCTATTATCCCTGTGAGCAGGGGGTAAATCTCACTTGGCTATGGTTTCAGGACTAGTTTCAGGCCTGTGTTCAAGAGGGTAATGATGCGATACTTGCACAGTTCATAAAATGTTTGTTATGTTTGGGGGGGTGCAGTTAAAACACTGTCAGGATCCCGGGATTCAAGAGACAGACGCCAGAATCCCGACGCTCACAATTTCCATGACCGCATTTGCACAGCATTTATTCACCACCTCAGAGTACCAACTTAATGACAGGAGCCTCACAACTCCCCCCCCCCATTATCACAACCACCACGGGATACTGTGGCCCACGGGTGGGAAAGTGCCATAAAAATGGAGTTCTGCATTGTACTCTGATCAGCAGGTTTCCGTTCTTAGAAACCCATTCTGTGCAGCAGCATGTGCTATCAGTTTTAGAGATTCTTCTTGTGCCTACACCCTTCTAAATCTCTTAAATAGTTCCACAGGAGATGCCAAAAAAGTCAAGAATTCTTATTCTCCTGTATATAACAATAGAGATTATCATCATCATTCAGTGATCGTTACAGAATCACATCAAAGCAGTATGTATACTATAGCTGAAAAAAAAGTGTCAATTGCACCCGCTATCACTGGCATTATCACAGAATAAGATAAACTTTTTTTTTTAAGTACATTTGTTATGCATAATGCTTGACGAGACAGACTTCATAGGCAGGAGATGCAAGGTAAACAATTATTTACTTTGTGATGGGCTTTTAGCTAAAATATCTGATGGACGACATGAGGCGATGATTATTTTCTGCTGGCTGCATATAGTCATGTCTATGTGAAATTGTCTTTTAACAAAGCACACTATGCCTTTCAATGACTAAGGTTGAATTATGTCATTTGTGGTGTGATTCGTGCAGCGGATGAGCGGAAAACTTTCACCTACGGGTATTCATTATTGTTATGGATATAGTTGAATAGATTTTGATTTCTTTTAGGAATAAAAAAATATATCTCTACATGTGTATTAAACACCAGGCTGCTAAACTTGTTCTCAGTTTCCCCTAAATGTACTGTAAATAACTTATTTCCCTATCTTAAAGATTTAAATGAACACACATGCACATGTAAGTTAATTTGGAAACCATCGCCAACTTTTTATACCTGTTCTTAACTACGTGTAAAATAGCTGTGATGATAGCCCATTAATTTATGACCCAGATTAAATCTGGGAGTCAGCACCGCGGATTATGGCACCCTTGAACTTCTGCATTTTTTCCCCACAGCACCTATAGCACAAAGGTTTCCTATTGACTTACCTGCAGTCCTTCGTTTCAGTTATGTGGTGGTGTGCATGGTTGTGCTTCTGTTTGTCCATGAATGACGGCCATATTGGCGTGCCTATCACATCGACCATAAGAGAAGGAAATAAACTGTGAAGAGGAGAGATGACCTAGGGCTAGCAGGTATCTGAGGGGAAGTGAAGAAGTGGGGTGGGAATGAATGTGTGCAATCTAAGCAGTGGCAGATCCAGATGGAGTCTGATCAGATAAGTACAGATGAACTAATGAAGAACACATGCCCTGCTATGGAGTACACAACTCATTTTCTTCTCCCCAGTTTTTCCTTCATGATGAGCAGAGATTGACAACACCGTTATTATTGTGCCTACCCGCCCTGGCCTCAGGAAGTTAGCTAGACTCTTCAGGAAATCAGGGAGATCACAACAATTTTAGGGAGTCTCCCTGACATTCAAGGATTATCAACAAGTATGCTTTTTGGTTATTTTATATGGTAACTAGAAAAACTTCAGGATGAAGCCTGTGACACGCTTGAAGTTCCTTTGTGTTCCAATGTATTGTATCTGCAATACACAGGTTCCAAGGGCTGCCATTTCATGAAAAACACTGTACTGCCCATTTTAATGTTCACTAATACATGATTATATTTCACCACGACTTATCGAGGTTTCACAATCCCCTTAGTTTTAAAATCACTGATGTAATACTCCTTTGCAAAGTATTTCTATTTTAGCTAGTAATAAGATAAGAGATAAATATCTTCTGAGGATGAGTTTGATCAAGTGGCATCCAACGCGTTTCGTCCTATCTGGACTTCATCAAGGGGTGATAGTTCGTTGGGTGCCAATTGCTCTAACTCATCCTCAGAAGTTAAGATATTTAACTCTTATCTTATATATTTTTTCAATCCATTTTTTTTATTTTTATAACTTTTATTATTTTTGTTTTGTATCTCTGAACTTTCTAGTATTTTTTATGTATTTGCTATTTGTTACAGCCAATTTTACCCAGTGATACTCTTTTTAGTGCTGTGTTCTGTAATAAATCCTTGTACTACTTTTTTTTCTTAATCGGTTAGTCTCCTAATACTCTCTTTGACACAATTGGTCGCTTAGACACCTTATCCCCCTTTCTAAGTTTCATTTTTAAGCATTTATACCAGTGCTTAGTTTATTTAATGTTAGAGCGGATGCCCCTTTGCACAGAGGGAGTGTCTATCAGGAGGCAGTAGTTACAATCTTGTGTGGTTCTAATACTAGTGTTTTTTGTGGATAGTGCATCTTTGGCGCTGATAGCTTCTTTTGTACACACACACACACATATATATATATATATATATATATATCTATCAGTAAATGTAAAACAAAAAATTTGGTAACCATAGTGATTTGCTTGTTGACATGTTTCCAGGAAAATAGCAATGGTTACCACTAGATTTCTATATGTGTGAATGTGCGACTTTGGAAAAATGTCACATTCACTGAATGCAGTTCTGGATCCCAATGTCTGTGTCTGCATCTTAGAACCTGCAAACCAGTCACAACATAAATACTTTTAAGAACCACATTTTGTTCTAATTTTAGAAACTATTGAAATTGTCAAAGAATTTTTATACTATTTTCATTTATGTCAAAAAATTGCATTTTCCACTTTCAGCCTGTCACGTACACGACTTGCCCATTTTTCTTTTCCTTCAAAATTAGTTTGAATTGATAGAGTGCAAAAATAATCGAGACTTGCAAAGCACATTCAAATGTTAATTTAGAATTTCTTCAAGCACTACATTAATGTCTCTGATGGTGCCAGTCCCTTTTACACCTCTGGAGGTGATTGAAATGCAGGCCTTTAAAGTGAAGCCTGATAACCAGCGTATGGCAACTCCAATTAGCTTCACTTTGCCCTGAAGTGCATCACAAACAGTAACAAGGTCTCCTAGGACCACTAGTTTTGCAGGCTCCATAGTCATTTTTCCTCATTAGTTCCTTTCAATTGCCACTAATGCCATGTACCAAACATCTGAGTGATAGACAACAAAAAGCATGAAGACGAAGGAAAAAAAAATTCTTTGCCTGTTCTACATACAATTATTTTCCATAATTCAAGTCTCTCTTGAATTTGTTTGATAGTTTAGAAGCTGACATTTCTTTATTCTATTAACCTTTCCACCTTGTGGAAGTCAGAGAACTTTTTAGCATGATGCTCTAGTGTTTTTCTTTTTTTTTTCTTTTTTTCCCTCAGTTTTTAACAAGACATATTATGTTTAAATATAAAGTATAAAAAAATGTGGTTTATTTTGCTACAGGTTGAGTATCCCATATCCAAATATTCCGAAATACGGAATATTCCGAAATACGGACTTTTTTGAGTGAGAGTGAGATAGTGAAACCTTTGTTTTTTGATGGCTCAATGTACACAAACTTTGTTTAATACACAGAGTTATTAAAAATATTGTATTAAATGACCTTCAGGCTGTGTGTATAAGGTGTATATGAAACATAAATGAATTGTGTGAATATAGACACACTTTGTTTAATGCACAAAGTTATAAAAAATATTGGTTAAAATGACCTTCAGGCTGTGTGTATAAGGTGTATATGTAACATAAATGCATTCTGTGCTTAGATTTAGGTCCCATCACCATGATATCTGATTATGGTATGCAGTTATTCCAAAATACGGAAAAATCCGATATCCAAAATACCTCTGGTCCCAAGCATTTTGGATAAGGGAGACTCAACCTGTATTACTATTGTTTCTGTGTTTTTAACAGTGACAGTTGAATATTGGATAACACATTTAACCAAGGACACCGTATTCATCATACTAAAGCATCTACAGTATATACAAAGTATCATAAATACTACTGTATGTCCTTGAGTGCTTTAATATTTTTAAATAGAAGCCCTAAGTAACTAAAAATGTAATGCTTGCCATTTTTTCACTGTGCCATGTTAATTACCGCTGGATCACTGTCATTAAACTACAGGAGCCAACTTCTCAATGTTCTGGGATCCTAAAGAGGAATATATTTTAACTGAGTGTGACTCATGATACCAGCCACCGGAAAATGACGCTACATACTAATGTATCCAACACTTTTGTAGTTTACATCATTTTTTGTTTCTGTAGCTCACAAGCAGTGTGACTTTTACCAGTAAGAATCACATTCTGGGAGTGAGACTGACACTCATATTTTACATTTAGTTGTATGGGTTTCAGCAGCTGTACTACTAACAGTACAGTATGCTGTGCTCACAGTCTCAGGCCTAGATAGGGATGATGAATCTGACAGGCCACCCATGAGTGCAAGCGGGGCCTGTTCTAGACCTGGTAGTGCCCAGGGTGAACATTTCCTTTGGTGACCCCCCTCCCCATATAGCACAGGGACAGCTCGTGCCGAAGGCACCTGCCAAAGATATAATAGTGTTGCTTCATGGGGAAGGGTTGTGGCCACATAATAGTACCAATTCACATTACACCGCACAGTTGTGTCCGTCAGTCACATTACACCACACAATAGTACCCCTTATACACAATATGCCATGTTAGAGCCCCTACTACACATTATACCACAGTACAGCAGAGCCCCTTATACACATTACACCAGGTAGAGCCTTTTATACACATTGTACTAAGTAAAGCCTCTTATATACATTGCGCCAGGTAGATCTTCTTATACACATTGCGCCAGGTAAAGCCTTTTATACACATTGCACCAGGTAAAGCCCCTTATATGCGGTGCGTCAGGTGGAGCTTCTTATACACATTGTTCCAGGTACAGCCTCTTTTACATATTGCGCCAGGTACAGCCTCTTTTACACATTGGGGAGGTGCGGACAAGAGAGAGAGGAGGGGTGCAGACGAGAGAGAGCATGTGAGGCGTGCGGATGAAAAAGAGAGCGGTGCGGATGTGAGAGAGCGTGGGATGCAGATAGGCGTGCGCCATGACCATGCCTGAAATGGCCCCGGCATTCTAGGGCACGGTTATGGCACTCGCCCTGTGTTTCTGTATGTCACGAGCGGCTGAGCAGAGCACCGGGAGGTAGAGCTGCTTAGGCAGGAGGCCCTGTCTCAGAGAGCTGGGCAGCTGATCCAGAGCACCAGGAGGTGGAGATGCTCAGCCAGCCTCTGTATCTCTGTCTGTCGTAAGGTTGAGCAGAGCTGATTAGCTACGCATTTATGCAGGATTGACCCATCAAGGCATGCCAGATGGCCAGTTCCGCCCTGTCTGAGTGTGGCTAACCAATGTCTTCCCTTTTTATGTTTTTGAAAGACAGTTACTAAGGGGTTTATTCCTTATTCCTTAATTTTTACAAAAGTAGGTGAAAATTAACATACTATTGTATAAGTATAGTAATGAGGCTAGTCATTATAAAGGTAATGAAGGAGATATGACTGGCATTTCCTGCTTACCATGGGCAACTTCTCCACTGGCTCACTTCTCCACTTTTATCACTGCTTAGTTAATGTCCCCCACTGCTACCAAAGTAGCGGTGATAGAGTTCCACTGGAACTTATTCTTGCCCCATTCACAAGAAGTAGAATTAATTTACAGTTGTTATCACAGCTCTTATAAAATATAACTTCTGCAGATTTCTTATTTACAAATATGAGTCTGTTTCCTAAGCCTTGGAGAGAGTTAACGTAAACTGAGATAAAGTACCAGGAAGCCTTTCTGCTTCTAACTGCCACGTTACAGGTTGTGTTTGAAAAATGACAGAAGCTGATTGGTTGGTACTTTATCTCTGTTCTCTTCAGCTCTCTCCAAGGCTAGACACTATTGACTGAAATTACTATTCCAATAATGCTGAAGGTGAAGTTGAACTCAGGGGGCTGGATGTAATGCAGTGCGAGACGGCTGGAGGTCCAAGATTCCGGGTGAACTTGTACGTTTTTTTTTTTTTTTTAGAGCAGTAATCACTTACAAGGCAAAACCAACCTGGTTTTGCCACATAAATGTTTGCTGCTTTAAAAAAGACTAGTTCGGCCGGAATCTCGGAGCTCCAGCCGTCTCGCACTGCATTACATCCAGCCCAAAGGTCTTATTATCGGAACTTCTCACCTCTGTTAAGTTACCTATCCTACCATGAGGTTCAATTGTCACATCCTAAATTATCTCTCGTTGAAACTATCGTTTGGAGACAAGCAAGAGATGTTCCTCTACTCTACGCTATTTTCTTTCCGTTGTTTTAAAAAAATTGGTTTTGTGCCTTTATCTATTATGACCATTATAGTGACCAGTATAGGAATACACATGTGTTAGTTTGTGTTTCATCCATTCAAATAAAGCTAAAATCTTGTTGTACTTAGCTGCAAAACATGTGTGTTCTTAGGGGGTGATTCTGACCTGATCGCTGGGCTGCAAAATTTGCTGTCCTGCGTTCGGATAGTCTCCACCTCCAGGGGGAGTGCAGTGACCGTGCTGAGCAAAAAGAATTGGGGTCCTACTCCACTATTTCTAGGTCCCATCACATATTATGGGGGAGGGGGGGGGGGTGAGGGCAGGCAGCAGTTGGGACAATGTTGAGGGAAAAGGAGGGGATTAGGGATATATATATATATATATATATATATATATATATATATATATATATATATACACATACAGTGTTCTCCCCAGAATTTTTTTCCAGCTGGGGGGCATCAAGAAATCACTGTGTGGGGGCCTTCGCACATTTTTTAAGGTGCCCCCAGTTGCTTTGTGGATGCAAATAATATTTTTGGTCAAATATTTTTAATAGCTCCCAGATGCTGTCCTCACTTGCTTAGTTGACTAATGGCAAGCCCAGATACTTCCCCCACTTTCTGGCTACACAGAATGCTCCCCCAGTAACAAACATGTGATGTATCTGAAAGTCATGCCATGCTGACGTCAGTGTGGCGTAGCTTGTGGATGTGTTACTGTCCTGAGAGTGGGCCGAATTCAATTGTTTTTACCGTGACTTTCACTAGAGGGCGCCCAACGGCAGCAATTCAATTGTTCTGCAGTTCGGGTGCCAGGCGACTGCGGAGGACACTTTTTTTTTTTTTACAACTTCCTGAGGTGCGAGTAAAAATGTGTCCAAACCCGGCATTTTGAGCATCCAAACGGGCATTTGGACGCCCAGAGCAGGAGTTTAGATGGGTTTAGCCGTTTTAAGCAGCCAAACCCTGTCTGTTTGGGCGTGACATGCGCAAATTGTATAGGCGCCCAAACAACAATTGAATTGTGACAAATGTTTGGGTGTCTAAACAGTCCCTTTTAGACACCCAAAACAATTGAATTCCCCCAATGTGCCAGGAGGAGAGAGTGCAGGTGCCCGCCAGAAAAATAGCGCCTCGGGAGAACACTGCCTAGTGACCCCTACCTACTGGCCAGGGTTACTGCTCTGACAGCACGCCTCTCCCACTACCACCACCACCGGGGAAGGGGGGATGGATGGACAGTAATACACAAGAGAAAGCCGTGAGGGAGGCACAGGGAGGGGGTGTCACAGGGGATAGTAAGTTGAGGGAGGGGTGATATGTGCACAGGGTAAGGTGAGGTGGGCACAGAGTAGGATGAGGGGGGTCATAGGGTGGAGGTGATCAAAGAGAGAGGGTTGAGATGGTCACAGTAATGATGATGCGCTCAGGGGGGCATGGGGAGGGGTGAGGGGACACAAGTAGGAGTGAGGTGGGAACAGGGAACGATGAGGAGGGTGATAGGGTGGAGGTGGGCACAGAAAGGGATGAGTGTGGGTACACAGAAGGGGTGAGGTGGGTCACAGGGAGTGGTATGGTTGGTTATCTGGCAGATGACCCTGTTGGTCGATGCTCATCACTGGGAACAATACTGGGACCCCCCAGGATTAGGGAGCACACCCTCTTTCCCAGCAATGTACAGCAGCATCAGCCAGCAGTACACACCGCTGTGCATGGCGCAGTTCCGGCGGCGAGGGAGAGATCAGCAGCCGGGATCTCTGGACGCACCAGTGTCATATCGCTCCCCCTCCCCCCGGCCATATCCCGTTACCTCTGGGTCCTGACCCATAACCGGCTGCCTGTAGGATCTCCCTCCTCAGCCCCGTGTAATCGATCAGCTCCTGAGCCAGACTCCTCTTGCAGTGCTGCCCATACACCCCGACCTTCTGCAGCACCTTTTCCAGCTCCCGCTCCACCGTCACTCATTGCTCCATGTCCGCGGGTGGCAGGGCTTGGGAGTCCAGCTGCCTTCTCTTTTCGTCAGACAGGAGCAGAAGCAGCTCCGCAGCTGGGGCCAATCCCTCCCCCACCATTGTAACCTGTGCTCTCCCCAGGTGCCGCTGCCCGCCAGCATTGACACAGCTACTGCAATCGGCTGTACGGGGGTGCTGCTGCCGCACCACTCTGTGGGCAGGGTTAGCTCGATGCTGCTCAAACTGGCACCATCCCTTCACTGACCGGCGATACACTTTGTTGTCCATCGAGCGTGAGCATTGCGGTGCATATGCATGCGCAGTTACTACCTGATCGCCCACTGTGCGAAAACGCACAGCAGCGATCAGGTCTGAATCACCCCCTTAGAACATCATTCTATGGAATGTTTTTCTTTTTTTCTTTATTTATAACCACAAGAGATGCTATTCATTATCTCTTGCCCACTCTCATTTGGATTCTGCTCCATGGTTGTTCTGGGTTCATATCATAACTATTCATGTACATTTTAAGCATTTGGTAGTAGTCTTTTTGTTTGACAATAAAGGGCTCACTGTCTCATTTCCTAATTCATTGTACCTGTTTTTCAGCCCTGCCATTCTGCATAAAGAGCTGTCCCACATAGCACATATTACCCATTACCATATTGCCATTCCTCAAAGCCATGGGAAGACGCTTTGAAGCTGCACCTTCAGTGTTAGTCATAACCTGGGCACATTGATGTTCCACTAGGACAACACACAAATTCTAAATTCATGCTGTTCATGAACTTTGCTATGAGCAGGAGTCGTTTAAAAGTATGTTAATGTGATGTCTAGTAGCGAGAAAGTAGAGCTGAGGACCTAAGGTCTCGTCCTTCAAAAGCCTCCACTTTCCTTGGCTTCTTTTTGACGTCTATAACATTTCATTCTGATGGCAGAGAGAAACGATACCAGGAGGAAACTGTATCAATCAATCAAGCTGTTTTACAGAATGTTATGAAAAGGTTTTGGTAATTTGACAGCAGCAGGATGAGTGTACAGTTAAAGTAGGTTTAAAAAATTAACTTTGAGAAACTCTTCTGCTCCAGAACAACTGATGTATAAATATAGCACATACTTTTTAACTTTACAAAGCCCAAAAAGTGGAGCTTTATTTTTTTAATTAAATTGCTCCTCTTTTTTTTTTTTTTTTTTTCTTCCAATCTATATGTGATGAACATTACTATTGGAGGAATGAAAAATACATATTTGAATATATAATTACACATGTTTTAACCATCTGTTTATTTTTTAGTGCTTTTCCATAGTACATATACTGTATATTTATTATCATGCTTACAGTTGTGCTGCCGCTGGTTGGTGAAACGATTTAAGTAGGATTTTACAGCAGTTGGTATAATGATGTCTATGTTCCGGGGTCTAAATATAGCTTGTAGACATATTGTTTGTCCAAAATAAGTGAAGGGCAACACTACAGACCCACAATTGGAATATAAAATAAATAAATAGCTCAAATGATCTTTTTATTAATGCAACAAGAAGATCAGGTACACATCATATAAAAAGCAAACATTTTGGGTTAAAACAATGGCCCCTTAAGGTGCATACACACAGAGAGATTTTAACTATGAGAGATTTTGACTGAGGGTTTTCCCTGGCAGTAGGAGATTTTGACAAACTTTTCCAGCAATTTTGACTAAGTGTGCAAGCGATTTTGGCTATGGGCGATTTTGGCTAACTCATTTAAGCAAGGGGATGCTTTTTCTTTTCCAGCGACCTAGCCAAAGTTGACTTGCACAGTCTATTTTTAGCAGCGATAGCGACCTGGCGGGGATGCGCATCGCTATCTCTGGCTGTGTACACACAGAGCGATATGCACCAACTTTCTGAGCGATTTTGACTATATAGTCAAAATCGTTCACCTATATCGCTCTGTGTGTATGGACCTTTACATACTGCCATATTATGTACTGTACAAGAGCATTAAGGAAACTCAAGTAAGAGTCATAACTACACCATACCTTCTTTGGAATTACATTTTGATTGTCATCAAGCCATACTGTATATATCCTGGTTAGGAATAAGATTAGCAGTAGTACTATGTAAAAGGTTTTATTTTATAATACTATTATTATTATTGTTACTACTATTATTATTAATAATAAAGTTATTTCATAAATTTGTAGGATTACTGTAAAGTGTAAACTCCTCTTTTAAACAGTACATTCAGATCATCATATTCTTTAAATGATTGCTTTTTTTTTTTTCCCCTCTGTCTGGATTACAATTCTTACACACAACTAATTTTCTCTGATATTTGACATAGGAGCATTACTGTATTACATTTGTACAATATTATTTTTTGTAGGATCGGCTATGGTTAGGTTAACGTTTTTTGCAATTATCCCATTTATAATAAGCATTACCTGTACTGAGTACAGTATGTTTTAAAACTCAGTCATATTCTGTGATACAGTACAGGTATATAATTCTTTTTTATGACTTAAGATCCGTATTTTCAATTCCCACACTGATATTGTAGTACAGGTTGAGTATCCCTTATCCAAAATGCTTGGGACCAGAATTATTTTGTATATTGGATTTTCCCGTATTTTGGAATAATTGCATACCGTAATGAGATATATTGGCGATGGGACCTAAGTCTAAGCACAGAATGCATTTATGTTTTATATACACCTTATACACCCAGCCTGAAGGTAATTTTAGCCAATATTTTTAATAAATTTGTACATTAAACAAACTGTGTACATTCACACAATTCATTTATGTTTCATATACACCTTATACATACAGCCTGAAGGTCATTTAATACAATATTTTTAATAACTTTGTGTATTAACAAAAGTTTGTGTACATTGAGCTATCAGAAAACAAAGGTTTCACTATCTCACTCTCACTCAAAAAAATCCGTATTTCGGAATATTTAGATATGGGATACTCAACCTGTAGAAGTTATAATTAGATTAATAAAGCCCTTAATTTGCCCTGCACAAAAATATTGATTTATTCAGTACTAGTAAAGAGTCACTCAACTTAGTTGGCCCCAACGGGATGCAGTTAATTTGCCGTCTGTCAAAGTCCCAGTGGTCAGGATACTTACGCTGGAATCCCTTCAGCCGACAATGCTGACAGCCAGAATCCCAAGACACAGGGGCTATTCCCACGACACCCATAGAGTGGGAAGATAATTTGTAACGAATGCAGCGAGCCACCGAGCCAGCAAGGGAACTCTTTGCACTCGCCCTGATGCCGACATTCCGGCGGATGGGATGCCGCTCTCTGGATATTGACAGCTGGCATCCCGACCGCCGAGAATACGTATGTATTCCGCACCAACCTAGTCCTGCCCCTATTCTGCTACTCTGTCTCCCCTCGCTTGGTGTTTCAAGGCCTTCCATACTTTTTCTGTTGACTATAGCAGTAGGAGACTATGGTATGCGTGCACCAGCTGCTACTGTGCATGCTTGTTGGAGACAAGAGAGACATTAGAGAATTATTATATAGATTTACACCCCTGGAAAGTGTACATGATCTTCTCCACTTACCCATATTTGCCTTATTTTGAAAAAAAAAAAAAACATAGCAGGAAGGGGCAGGGATAGTTAAGAGGTTTAGTCCATTTAGGACGTTTGGTAATTTAGAGCAAAAAATTCTGCAAAGAGCAGGTCAACTGATTGGTGGGCTCTACTATTTTCTAACATCTTAAATGTCTTTAACTCTGTCCCCTCCTCCAGGTTCATACAATTCATCACTCATCCTTGGGCACACAGCCTCTCATGTTGCCACCATTTTGATGGAGAGCAGTGGCCATTTTCTTGTAGCATATTCTCATTCTTTCCCTCCCAATGTTTTCCTCCATGGTACAGTAGGTGGAGAATTATGACATTGTCACTATGCTGAGCACACCTAGCCTGACCTCGGGGAGATTGCTAGAATCTTCATGGAGTCATGGAGATCACATTTATTTCAGGGCATTTCCATGACATTAATGGTAGTCAGCAAGTAAGTATAACCCTACAATTAGGGATTCAGATTAGGATAGGCAGAAGTGTTGTAATAAAGAAATGTTACATATTTACATTACAGTTTTATTTAGCTAAATGACACGATAAAACTACTTTTACATAGTGTGTTGATGTGGCTTACTGTACATATAACCATGTCACACAACCGTGGTAATAAATTGGAATTTTGGATCGTGCAGTGTTGTTCTGCATATTCTCCCCAGTTTAGAGGGTGCAGAGTTGCACCATTTCCCCTCAAGTTTTTACCTTTTTTGTTTGTTTGTTTTTAATAGTTATATATTTACATTTTTAAAGAATTAAGCCAAGAGTGTTCAAAGTTTTGAATATCTACTTTATTTTCTTCTACTGTAAGTGCCAACAGTAATTCTAAAGCCCAGTTTCATATCCCTTTACTAAGTAACATTAACTGAACTAATCATTAACCTGCTTGCCCTCCGATGGCACTCTCCGTAAGACGGCATACTGGTTTTGCAGACATCAGGGACAGTATTGTGGGACTCGGAATTGTTGCACAGCTGTCTAGAATGTTGGAAGACATACCAGAATTAGGGAAAGTCCTTCCCTACGGAACCTTTAATCTAAACAGGGAAGGAACATTAGTCACAGGAGGAGTTGGTGCGTTCTGTGAACATCAGAATCAGGACAGCAACAACCTGAGGAAATGAGAGCAGCCTCATAAAATTTACTGAGTGGGAAGGATACTGAGACATGAATCTCTCTTTCCAGTGCACTTGTCTTGCAGGTAGCAGGGCATAAAGTCCATTTAATATGTTTATCTTTGTCAATTGTTAAAATGACTGAATTCTGTGCTTTCTGCTCTGGAGTTTTTGGAGGGTTTATAATGAAAGTGTACAATGCAATTTGGTTATTTTATGAAGAACTGAAGCAGTTTTTTGCATGAACCTTGGTTTTGCGTATATGGACTTATGCAGTAATGTTGTCTCTGAAATTACACAAAACTGCACAATAAAAAGAAACACAAAAAGGCCGCAGATAGCTGAACACTTCTGTACATTTATTAGTGTATGTTACAGCTGTATAGTTTGCTCTATATGCACCTTTCTACATTTCTGCATGTGTCATCTTCTCTTGCAGCTATGATAATTCATGATTATAAAAGGAATGGGCCTTGCACAATGGTAAATAAATTTACCCTCAATGGATGTCCGCCAATGGTGTAGATTGGCCTTAGTATGCACATGTGCAATTGGAGGTTATCGCCCTATCAGTTCTCTCCATTGGTTACAAAACTATTGACCATCAGTGGTTAACTTGTCAATGGCCATCCGCAGATTATAATGAGAGTGAACTGTCTGTGTATGAGGAGCTCTCCGTACTTCTATGAAACATAATGCATTTGTTCATGTTGTCAGTTTGCAGTGGATGGGCTGTGACTCATCACAAAAGCTTAGTGTCTCCGGAACTTCTGCCATCAGCAAAATTCAAGATAAGCAATTCCGAAGGCATTTATACAAAGCCACTTAAGCCATTATCTCCCCGATATCATGTAATTTTCACCTGGTTCCAAAAGTTCTGAATTATTTTGCACATCCAGATAAATGGATAAGTCACTGCGTGCCCATAAAACATGCTGTTATGTTGTAGAGTTTCAGAAGAAAACCAAGTGGGAAGTAAATGCCACTCCCCCCCTTATGTTGCCTCATATACCAGGACTAATGACACAATCCTCATGAACAAATCCCAGTTGTAGTCAGAGGGTACCAGGGTAGGGAATGAGAAGGGTAACAATCTGAGAGTGAGGAGAATGAGAAGTAAGTTATGATTTCCTGCTGGTCTGGCCCAGCCCGGCGATAGGGGAATCCAAAGCATACCCATGTATCGGGCACTGAGGTTCAAAGGGGCCCCGGCATCTAATAATGATTTTTAAATTTACCTTTCCAGCATCCACATTTTAATTATGCTGGCAAAAGAAAACAGATTAACAAGCCGCATAGGCCACCCCTGGTTAACTCCAGCACTTGGTCTAGTCCTGGTGCTCATAACATGAATGATATTGCACCATCATTACACACATTGCTGCGCTGGTCCTTCCCACTACCATCCCGGTTCATCCCTTCTGCCACAACCCGGGAGACCAAAAGGAGGAGCAACAACAATCTTGCAGGAAGAACCGCTGCCCACACGTCACCAGGGCACAGAAACTATTTCAGGCAGCAGCCTCACCACTGTCTGACTCCTTCCTCCTTAAAAGTCATTTAAATTGTAATGGCAAAAAAAGGCAGAAAGAAGAATGAAAAAAAAAAATTGTTTAAAAAAAAAAAAAAACCCTTGATTAAGTCTATCTGAGAAATGCATTGGTCTTCCCAGACTGCACCTCTCTAAAAAAAAAAAAAAAATAAGCATGTTCCTTTTTTAAAAAACAGTGTTTCTCTTTTTCTTTTCTTTTTTTTTCTTCTTTTCATCTTTTTTGCTATTACAATTTAATTGACTTTTAATTAAAAGTGTCACCTTTTATTGATTGTCTAGGATTATCCATTCTAAGGGGGTAATTCAGAGTTGATCGCAGCAGCAAATTTTTTAGCAATTGGGCAAAGCCATGTGCACTGCAGGTGGGGCAGATATAACATGTGCAGAGAGAATTAGATTTGAGTGGGTTATTTTGTTTCCGTGCAGGGTAAATACTGGCTGCTATATTTTTACACTGCAATTTAGATTTCAGTTTGAACACACCCTACCCAAATCTAACTCTCTCTGCACCTGTTATATCTGCCCCCCCCCCCTGCAGTGCACATGGTTTTGCCCAGCTGCTAACAAATTTGCTGCTGCGATCAACTCTGAATTACCTCCTTAGTGCAATTAATTTTTTCTGTGCAATTTCATGTAATATACTTTTATTTGCTATATCTGTCTAAATAAATTCATGTTATACTTTTTATTTAATATGTCAGTCATAATTTTATAGAAATCGAGACAATTAAGGTTGCTTTAATACCCTAATCCCTTGTTTCATACCTTTTAAAATAAGGTGCATCACCACCGGCTGGACCTTTTAGGGTTGAACTGACACCCAGTTATCTGTATATGTATTGCTTAAGCAAGCTACATCCCCACTGGGAGTGTCCTACATGATGGCACCTTGCATAATTGTGTGATAAAGACAATTGTACTGTGGCGCTGTTTACAACCCCCATACTATCTATCTATCTATCCATCCATCTATCTATCTATCTATCTATCTATCTATCTATCTATCTATCTATCTATCTATCTATCTATCTATCTATCTATCTATCTATCTATCCATCTATCCATCTATCCATCTATCCATCTACGAACTCAATCTTCCCAGGTAATGAAAATAAAGAATATACCAGCACTCACTTTTAGAGATGAAAGAATAATTATTTTTCTTCCTAAAGATTCCTTTGCATATAGACCGACAGTGCAGAGTGGTTTTCTTCAGAGCCCCTGGATATATATATATATATATATATATAGATCCAAAAACAAGCCGCGGCACTCGGAGTTTTGAAAAGTGAAAACTTTTTATTTCAAAATGGCAACATACAAGCTCCAACGTTTCAGGGCTCAGCCGCCCCTTTGTCAAGGAGCATTGACAAAGGGGCGGCTGAGCCCCGAAACGTTGGAGCTTGTATGTTGCCATTTTGAAATATAAAGTTTTCACTTTTCAAAACTCCGAGTGCCGCTGCTTGTTTTTGGATCCGTGGTACTACTGGAATTGAGGGCACCGGAGTATACTATTGACGTAATGGGAGTGCCGGTCTAAGGACTTTGATTTTATATATATATATATATATATATATATATATATATAATACAGTACACACACATTTATAGACCACTTGCAAGAAAATGGATCTGGACACAAATCCTCTTTATACCACATTCATGTACTTTACTCATTGCTATTTAGTTGCAATACCCTTTATTAAATAACACATTTCAATATACTGCCATACCCAGGATTCTAACCTATAACCTGTAGAATTCTAATCAAACACCTACTCATAAAAAATCTCAAATTGAGTTCATGAATGTTGTATAGTTGTTAGTGACAGAAGGGGTCAGGGTAGGAGACAGGGGCGGTCAGGAGATGCTGGACTTCAAAAAGGGGGGAAGCTGCAAGTAAAAGTAATTAAAACAAATCATTGACAAGTGCCGCCAACAGCGCCCCCTACCCTGCAGCATTATGTGCGGTTCCCCTTTCGCACACACCTAGTTATGGCCCTGCAGCCGGTGCCCCTATCCATTCAGCCGCATTACTCCCCAAAATCAAGACATTTTTTTCTTTTTTAAATAAACAATAGGCCACTTAATAAGTGTTTAGTAGCATATAACATTGTCGGACCCATACTACATGTGCGTTGCACTATTGGCTAATGTAATGATTTGCTTTATCTGTATATTTCTCTGCATTTCCCTGACTGTGTACATGTCCAGGCACAAAATCAATCAGTAGTAATGAAAGAAATTGCTCAGTACAAACTCAGCCATAACAATCTCTTTTTCTCTAATGTCTTCTGTGCAGATGTGTTGAAGTCATCGCAAAGGAAGGCCGAAGCCTGAAAGAGCTGTACTTAGTAACTTGCAAGATCACAGATCACGGTATTTATTTCTTTACACTGATCTACAGCTGCATCCACTTAGCCACATTTATTTATGAGCTGATTTAAGAACATGTTCAACATACTGTGAAATATGTGTAGTAGGCAATAAATGCAGAATTTACTGTACATCGCACCTTCCATGTGCACATAATTTGTACAAGCTGACATGTCTCAAGCAATTAGGAAATTAGTTTGTTTAGTAATTGTTGACCTGTACACAGTACCTGCAATACTGATAGTGCTTACAAGTAATTAGGTTTCTCCTTATTGGGAATTTATTGGATAGCTAGTTCACATTTATTTGTGTACATTAACAATGTAGCATGATATGTCTTTTCATGCTGTTGTTACTGTTAATGTAGACACCAATAACTACTTTATTTCATATGATTTATACTGCCACTGTAACTGTAATGTTAACACATTACAGTTACAGCATGATCATAAGGTCACACAAATAATTTTGGAGTGTTGATGCTTGTTTTTAATAAGAATTTTCATATTTGTGTCCACACATTCTGCTTATATGTACTCGCCATTATTATTATTATTATTATTATTTTAATCATCAGAAGCTGCTGGTGCATCCTATTCACATATCCATGCATATAAGATGCATTTATGGCAAAAAAAGACGCCCAAAGTTACCAGAGCTGCCCAGGAACTGACTGCTCACTCATGACAGGCATTTCACGGTGCATGCACAATGCTAACATGCCTTACAAATGAACATGCCTTATTTGCCTTCTGGGTTCCCTTCCCCCAACCAAAGCCAGCATTCGCCAATCATTTACATACAGTAGTTTACCGTCTGTCTTGTGTTTGTCATTTACTAAGCACTATACCTAGTCTGTGAAATCTCACGGAGGGTGGGATTAGGCATGGGGGAGGCTGCCCATTAAAGTAATGGAGAGGCCCAGGAAGAAGTACAGTAAACTCATAAAGATAAGACTCTTGTAATTTTAAAAGCCACACTTGTATTATATATCTGTGTAAAAAGTAGCATCCACGCTTTTTTCTGATTTTGACTGTATACAGTCTGTATACTAAGTACGACAGAATTTATTTTGGGAAAATAACAAAAGCTGTGCATGCTACTTTTTACACAGAGATACAATACAAGTATGTCCTTTGCCGAAATCGAACCCTAGCCTACAGGCATGGTAACCATCGGCGATACCACTATGCTAAGAGAGCCATAGAGACAGGTAGCTGACACCTGCAGTGACATCATGATGACATTCATAGTAATTTTTATTTTATAGTGCTGTGTGTCCCAACTCTATTGTTGATTGTAATGATTGTTTTTTATTTTAGAGAGCTTTGTGGAACTCTGAACTCTACTTTTCTTTGTGTGTGTTTGAGATGCTGAGCAAATCTTTTTCTGTGTTTACATTTCTAGTTAATGTAGGGATCATCACCAAGAGAGTGTTCAGTTGTAAGGCATGTTGTCACTGGGTGCCTGCCATTCCAGTCATTTCATACTCCGCTCTGCAGTATTGTTTTAAAAAAAGAACTACTGTATTTACAAGCGCTTGTCAGAGCTTGATACATTGTACAGTATTCTGTATTGACATATCGTTCCACTGCTATTCAGCACTGTACTGTAGTTTTCATTAGTGTAACAATTGCCATCCAGCGGTGATATTGTGTATTCCATTCTGTGGATCCTCTTGTGCCTTATCACGCATTAATTCTCCAACCTGCACTATTTGTGTAGCGCAGCAGCAGCGATGAACGTGGCTACATACCATTATAACCATCAATGTAGTTACTGGCATCCAAGTCTAATTTGTACAAGTCAATAAATCAAATTGAAGTTATAAAAATATGATATCCAAGTGAGACACAAACTTATGCTGCCTTGTACTTTCAAGTGGATACAAAGCACACCAGAATATGTTGATTTCATGTTCTTATGCTTGTTACATAATAAATAAGTGTTACTCAAATAGAAACATCCGTAATGGAGATCAGAGTTGGTTCTACTAATCATGAATGTAATTTTTGTTTATAAATTATATAATGTGTATATATATTTTTTTAGTTATGTAGTCAGGATGTCCACATTTCACAATTGCTGACTCAGAAATAATTTTCAAAAGGTTGACATGAATGCCGACACATGAACATAGGGTAATCTGCAATGAAGATTAAGGTTGGACTAGAATAGGCATTTTTACTGTCAACATTCATTGTGTATATCAACCCTTTCAACATGTCAACATTATGTCTGCATCAACATTGTGAATTTGGACATGCACATTTCAACAGTTTGAACAAGTCAACGTTCAGAACATGTTGACATAATGCTGACATTTCATATCACATCCATTTATTATATACTTTACAAAGTATATAAGACTGCATTAATAAGCTTGCAAAATAAAATGCCTTTAAAGGATGTAATAAATATGAAATCTAATATTTTGTTTCCTACTACAGTGTGTCTTATAATTTACTATGCATATTTTAGACATAAACTTACTCAACTCAGTCTTAATTCAAACTATGCAGCGTATCCATCCAACACAACCAGACTGTATGCTGTGTTGTGCGGTGCCGTCATGCACCAGTCAGTTGTATCCTGTTTATTTTTGGATGAAATACTTGAACAAATATGTCCTCATAAGATCCTGGATTTCATTGACAGGAGCTGGTCCCTGTTTAACGGGCAAAAGCCATAAGAAATGGTTTTCAGCTTTTAAATTGCTCCTGCACGACACCCAATACTGACATAAGCTATCATGAAACTTTAATGATATCATCATTGGGATTTTCACAAAGGAGGATTTGTCCCTCAGTAAGACTTATACCTGTTATAACTTGTTAGGGCTATATAAACATACTTTAACTTTAGCATAGATGTCATTTGTTACTGACATTTTAATTGTGCTATCTACTATTGTTAACACTTATAAGCTGCTTACTGCTATTTTGATATTCAGAACCCTCCCACCTATTGATTCAAGTATGCATTTTTATCTATTGATTTTTAAATACAGATGATATTTATTTGTTTTGTCAAATTACTGTATGTTTGCCTTCTAATTCTGCCTCACTTTTCCTTTATATGACACCCTGGGATGAGATGTAGACAAATAAATTCAAATAGACAAATTATTATTATTATTATGATTATTATTATTATTATTGTTGTTTTTGTGTCAGTATATTGCATTGATTTCTCATACGTCCTAGATGATGCTGGGGTCCACTTCAGTACCATGGGGTATAGACTGTTCCGCAGGAGCCATGGGCACTTGAAGACTTTTCAAGGGTGTGAACTGGCTCCTCCCTCTATGCCCCTCCTCCAGACCTCAGTTTAGAAAATGTGCCCAGGCCGACTGGATGCACTCTAGGGGAGCTCTACTGAGTTTCTCTGAAAAGACTTATGTTAGGTTTTTTATTTTCAGGGAGAACTGCTGGCAACAGTCTCCTTGCTTCGTGGGACTTAGGGGGCAGAAGTAGGAACCAACTTTCTGAATAGTTTCATGGCTCTGCTTCTGGCTGACAGGACCCCATTAGCTCCTGAAGGGAACTGAACGCTAGCTGCGACTATGTGCTCACTCCCACAGCCCGCCATCACCCCCCTTACAGAGCCAGAAGTCAGAAGACAGGTGAGTGTAAGAAGAAATCTTCAGACACCGTGATGGCTAAAAGGCACCGCGCAGCGGGCGGGAACGCTGCGCGCCATGCTACCCACACATACACAGGCACTGCAGGGCGTGGGGGGGCGCCCTGGGCAGCATGAAACCTAGTAAAACTGGCAAATAAAGGGGCATAAGATGCTGAGGCACAGTCCTACCCCCGCCAGTATAAAAAATTACCTCATAAATGCTGAGGAGAAACACACCATTGCGGGGGCGGTGCTTCCTCCTCAGTCAGCCAGCACACTGCTCAGCGCCATTTTCTTCCAGCAAAATGCAGGGGAAGAAACGCTGATCCTCCTCTCAGTTTCTGTTTAGTATCAGAGTACAAAGAGGGGGGGAAAGTGTATATTGTGATATTATGGCTATATATATATATATATATATATATAGAGAGAGAGAGCGGAGAGTCTCTGTGTACAAAGTACACGACACATGGATTTTTTATTTAAGCGCTGGGTTGTGGACTGGCAATTCATTTCTGTGTCCCTCTGACAGATTTTACTGTGGGTCTGTCCCCTATAAGCCCGGAGTGTCTGTGGTGTAATTGTGCACGTGTGTGACATGTCTGAGGCAGGGAGCTCTTCCTCTGTGGGAGCCATGTTAGGGACACAGAGTTGTAATAGGACACCAAGAGCCTGGCTGGGTGAAAGGTTACGTGATAGTGTGAATCATATCAGTAAGAGGTTGGACTGAATCTCATGCAGAAAACTGAAAATAATCTGTTGAAGATGTGATTTTTAATAGTTCTGCCTTTCATCCACAGGGACCCCTCTGGGTCACATACAAATTTGCACAATTAGTACACACTGATACCGACATGGACTCTGATTCCTGTGTCGACACTAGTGATTCCAGGGGAATAGGTCCTAAGTTAGCGAAAAGAATTTAAAACATGTTTTAGCTATAAAGGAGGTGTTAGAAGTTACGAAGCCCCCTCTTTTACCACAGGAGAGGGTTTACTTTAGTAAAGAAGTAATGTAATTTTCCCTCCACCTCATGAGTTGAACAGTCTTGGAGGGAGTCTGAGAAATTTCAGATTCCTAAAAGGAGTTCAGGCAGCTTACCTTTTTCCAAAAGGTGGGAGTCACCCCACATTTTAAACAGGGCCCTGTCGTCATAAAAGGAAAAATGTGTTTCTCCCTGCGCCTGGAATGGCTTCACTTAAGGAGCCGGCAGACTGCAAGTTCGTGAGGTGATCTATTGATGTGGCCAGTGGGTCACTACTCAGCCCTACCATTGTCTGTGAGTGGGTGAGTAGTGCTATTGAAAGGTGGTCAGAAAACTTGTCATTAGACATTGACACAATAGATGGAGACGAGATTCTCCTAACGTTAGGTCATATCATAGACTCTGCTGCGTACGTACTAGAAACCATGTAAGATATTGGTCTCTTGGGATCAAGAAACGCTACCATGGCAATCTCAACGCGGAAGGCATTGTGGATTAGCCAATGGAATGCTGACGCAGACTCCAAAAGGAATATGGAGGCTCTCCCGTATAAAGGTGAGGCCTTATTTGGAGATGGGCTGGATGCTTTAGTTCTGCGGCTAACGCAGGTAGAGTTGACATTCTTACCTAATGCTCCTGTACCGGCGTAAAAGACACATCACTCTCAGATGCAGTCTTTTGGACCCCTAAAAAAAAAAAAAAAAAAAAGGTAAAGGCCCCCCTTTTTTTGTGGGTAAAGGTAGGGGAAAAGGAAATAAAGTCCACAGTGTCTCACAGGAGCAGAAATCAACCTCTGCTTATGCCAAATCTTCAGCATGACACTGGGGCTCCCTTGCGGGAGTCCGCACAGGTGGGGGCACGTCTGAAACTCTTCAGTCAGTTCTGGGTTCAATCTGGCCTTGACACGTGGGCCGTACAAAGAGAGTCCCATGGGTATAAACTGGAGTTTAATGACATTTCCCCAGGCCATATTTTCGAATCGACCTTACCAGCTTCTGTCCCGGATAGGGAAGTGGTAGCAGCAGCAATACAGTGATTGTGTCAGGATCAAGTCATTGTCCTGGTTCCCTTGTCTCAACAAGAAGAAAGGTTTTTATTCAAGCCTATTTGTAGTTCCGAAGCTGGACGGCTCGGTCAGACCATTTCTAAACCTGAAAAATCTGAATCTCTACCTGCAAAGGGTCAAGTTTAAGATGGAATCTCTGAGGGCAGTGATTTACAGTCTGGAGGAGGGGGAATACATGGTGTCAGGGGACATAAAAGATGCCTACTAACATGTTCCCATTTATCCCCCGTATCAAGCTTATCTGAGATTCGCAGTACATGATTGTCATTACCAGTTTCAGACGTTGCCGTTCGGACTCTCCACGGCACCAAGGGTATTCACCAAAGTAATGGCTTAGACGATGGTCCTCCGACTGCAAGGAGTCAATATAATTCCTTATCTGGACGATCTTCTGATAAAAGCGCCGTCTAGGGAAAAGTTGATGCAGAACATTGCACTCTCCCTGACAATACGCCAACGTCACGGTTGGATCATAAATGTTCCAAAGTCACAATTGGAACCGACGACATGATTGTCCTTTCTCGGGATGATACTGGACACAGAAGTACAGAGGGTATTTCTTCCAGTAGAAAAGGCTCTGGAAATCCAGAGAATGGTCAAACAAATTCTGAAACCAACAAGAGTGTCGATTCATCAATGTATTCGGTTGTTGGGAAGGATGGTAGCGGCCTACGAGGCCATACAGTTTGGCCGATTCCATGCCAAAATATTCCAGGGGGACCTATTGGACAAGTGGTCCGGATCCCATCTACACATGCATCAGAGGATAATCCTGTCATCCAAAGCCAGAATTTAGCTCCTGTGGTTGCTACACAGTTCTCACCTCCTAGAGGGATGCAGGTTCGGGATTCAAGACTGGATCCTGGTGACCACGGATGCAAGTCTCCGAGGCTGGGGAGCAGTCACACAGGGGGAGAGCTTCCAAGGAAGATGGTCAAGTCAAGAAACTTGTCTTCACATAAACGTTCTGGAGTTGAGAGCCATCTACAACGGCCTTCTACAAGTGGTACATCTTCTTCTTCAAGATCAAACCGTACAGATCCAGTCAGACAATGTTACAGCAGTCGCGTACATAAACCGTCAGGGCGGAACGAAAAGCAGAGCAGCAAGGGCAGAGGTGACAAAGTTCCTCCGCTGGGCAGAAAGACATGCAAGAGCTCTGTCGGCAATTTTCACTCTGGGAGTGGACAACTGGGAAGCAGCCTTCCTCAGCAGACACGATCTCCATCCAGGAGATTGGGGCCTCCACCAAGAAGTCTTCGCAGAGGTGACAGGTCTTTGGGGAGTTTCTCAAGTAGACATAATAGCATCTCGTCTCAACAAGAAGCTTCAGAGATATTGTTCCAGGTCGAGAGACCCTCAAGCAATAGCAGTGGATGCACTAGTGACCCAGTGGGTGTTCCGGTCGGTATATGTCTTTACTCCACTTGCACTGATACCAAAAGTTCTCAAAATCATAAGAAGAACAGGAGTTTGAGCGACCCTCATGGTCCCAGACTGGCCAAGGTGGGCTTGGTATCCCGATCTTCAAGAAGTTGATCATAGAAGATCCTCGGCCTCTTCCTCATCGCGAGGACCTGCTACAGCAGGGGCCGTGCGTGTATCACGGCTTACCGTGGCTACGTTTGACGGCATGGCTGTTAAGCGCCGGATCCTACTTTCAGAAACAATTGGCCTCCCTTCCAGAAGTTCAGACTTTCGTGAAAGGGGTGCTACACATCCAACCTCCATTTGTGCCTCCTGTGGCACCAGGGGATCTTAACGTGGTGTTATGATTCCTTCAATCGGATTGGTTTGAACCTCTCCAGGAGATGGAGTTGAAATTTGTCACTTGGAAAGTGGTCATGCTGTTGGCCTTGGCATCCACAAGAAGGGTGTCTGAGTTAGGGGCCTTGTCTCACAAGAGCCCTTACCTGATCTTCCATGAAGATAGGGCTGAGTTACGAACTCGTCAACAATTTCTTCCAAGGGTGGTTTTCTTCTTTCCATATACACCAACCTATTGTGGTGCCAGTGGCTACTGACACCATCGCTGCTTCAGAGTCCCTTCATGTGGTCAGGGCTTTGAGAACCTATGTCGCAAGAATGACTCGGATAAGGAAAACAGAGGCTCTGTTTGTCCTGTATGCTCCCAACAAGATTGGGTGTCCTGCTTCTAAGCAGACTATTGCGCGCTGGATCAGAGGTATGATTCAGCACGCTCATTCTACGGCAGGATTGCCGATACCGAATTCTGTGACTGCCCATTCTACTAGAAAGGTGGACTCGTCCTGGGCGGCTGCCCGGGGGGTCTCGGCATTACAACTTTGCCGAGCAGCTACTTGGTCAGGGGCAAACACGTTTGCTAAGTTTTACAAGTTTGACACCTTGGCCGATGAGGACCTACAGTTTGGGCAATCAGTGCTGCAGGGTCATCCACACTTTCCCGCTCGTACTGGAGCTTTGGTATAACCCCATGGTACTGAAGTGGACCCCAGCATCCTCTAGGACGTATGAGAAAATAGGTAAATCATTTTCTCCTAGACCATAGAGGATGCCGGGCGCCCGACCCAGTGCTTACTTTACCTGCAGTTATTAGTTTGTAGTTCCACAAGTGTTGTGTTACAGTTATTTTCAGCATGTTGCTGCAAAGATTGTTCATGCCCGTTGGCATGTGTTGTGTTGAATGCCATGTTGTGCAGCACGGTTAAGGTGTGAGCTGGTATGAATCTCACCGTTAAATTAAAAGTCATTACTTTCCTCGAAATGTCCATCTCCCTGGGCACAGTTCCTATACTGTGGTCTGGAGGAGGCGCATAGAGGAAGGAGCCAGTTCACACCCTTGAAAAGTCTTAAAGTGCCCATGGCTCCTGCGGAACCGTCTATACACCATGGTACCGAAGTGGTCCCCAGCATCCTCTACGGACTAGGAGAAAATGATTTACCGGTAGGTATTAAAATCCTATTTTTTTCTATAATAAAATGAGACTAGCTATTAACAGACAGACTACCGTCAATAAGCTCCTGCTCACTAGCTTACAATCTAAAGGATAACAGTAATACAGTATAATGCAGGAGTTTAAATATTGCATGCGATACAGTTTATTAGTCCGGCCAGAGTGCAGGGGTAAAAAGAGCTTGTTGGGCTATGTGATACATGCGCAGAGCAGTCTGGGGTGGTAGTTGAGAGGAATAATTTACAGAGGTTACGTGATCATTTTAGGGAATGTCTATCTGGAGATGTAAGTTTTCAGGAAACATTTGAAGGATTGGATGCTAAATGGGATCAGGTAATAAGTGTAGCTGACACATATAGTACCGTATATTGCGCGAAGTAGAGGGGTTGATATGGGAGATATTCTGAGAATACTTAAGAGAAGTATTTTCTTGTCATTTTATAGATGGTTTAAAGCTGGGTACACAGTAGACAACATGTCATCTGATCTGGAGGATCTGACTGACATATCGGGCACATTTTCTAATGTGTACACATTATGTCGCTGATGTGCACTCCCGCACATCATCAGCAACATCCTCCGTCAGCCCTGCATGCAGGGCCGATCTTAGACATCGATAGAGAGGGCCACACTGCCTAATGCAGCATGCCCCGAGCTGTTGATCCATCGCTGCCGGCATAAACAAGTGTTTATGCACTTGCAGATGTTGTGCGCCCTTCACCCCCACCACCAGGTCCTGTTGTCCATGATGTCGCTGGGTGCACACATCATGTAGTGTGTACCCACCATTAGATGTAAATCAAAGTACTTTATATTGGACTTGGTATTATACAGGCAGCCACTGTAAGCACTGATAATGCAGGTCAGCAGTTTGCCTAGTTGTTGTGTTTAAAATAATTGTAGGTGGTGAAAGACTGCTTAGATAAAGACAAGTAAGACAGTCCTTAGTCAGAGATGACACCTAGGCAACAAACTTATTGTCCTGTTGTCAACAGATATAGAGATGTTAGGTGTGTAACTTTTGTTAGCTCGGTTTTAGAAATATTGAGGTGGCGGCATAGGTGTCGGAACGGGCGGGGGATTAAGGGGGTGGCAGCAAATATTTGAGAGGCGCCAATGTATTGGGCCAATTAGGTACAGTGCAGCTGCCTTCTAGGGTTACTACAGGCAGTGTCAGGATGAAGATAATTCCCATTCCACTGCTCTCCCAGAAAGTACCCTAACCCACCCCTTCCCCAACCCTAGCTCTCCCTTATGGGTGCCTAACCCTCCCCGGTGGTGCCCAACCCTCACTTCCCCGCTACCTAATCCTAACCTCCCCTTGTCAGTGCCTAACGCTAACCCCCTTCCCCACCCCCCGGTACCTAATCAACCCATCCCTGTCCCAGCTTCCTAACCCTAGCACCCCTTCTAATCCTAAACCTAACCTCTTCCCCTCCCCCCCCATGGCAGGACGCGAGTGCATCCCGCTAAAAGAACGTCAGGATTTTGATACCAGCATTATGCCACCGTTCGGGATTCTGGCTTAGGTATTTAGACTGCCATGATCCCGCCGGCGGCATTTTAACTACATCCCCTCCACGCAGCCCTTCTCTGTGCGTGTCCAATGCCCTCCTATGCCCTGCACTCAGCTCCAGCCCCTATAGTGTATAGAGAGTTACTGTGGGCTGGTGGCCTTTCCTCTGGGACCAGCCCTGCACCCTTCTGACCTTCCACTTCATATGTTTATTCCCTGAGGGTGCAACATTTAGCAATTTAGAAACGACAAAATTAAATTATATCTAAACCTAAAAATTTGTCTGCCTAGTCACGCCAGGAGCGTACAGAGACGCTCCCATTCTGAGCGTCTCCGTCCGGGTGCGCAATGGAGACACTCTCCCATTCTAGTAAATGGGGCGCGTCTCCGTCATGGGCGCGCGCACCCGGCCGGACAGAGATGCTCTCGGCATTAGGTACACACGGGCGGGCTTGCCCAGGCACTGACAGAGTCACAACTAGCGTGGTTCCATCTGTAACTTATGAAAGAACCAGTCCCAAAAATGTAAAGATAAAAATTGGTGTGATGGTCCATGGTGTTGATGGCTCACAGAAACACCTGGAGAAGTTGAATTTAAAATCTTTATAGCATATGGTTCAAAAGATATGTGTGTGAGTGATGGAAAATTTGGTAGAACTGTGATTGTGCAATGTGTGTAAAGGAATAATAATAATAATTTTATTTATATAGCGCTCTTTCTCCAATAGGACTCAAGGCGCTTAACAAATACATAGCATAATATAGTACAGAAAATAATGAAGTACAGAACAGATTTTCATAAAATACAGAAGCATGGAGATACTAAAGGGACAATTACGGGAATGCTTGAGTAAAAAGGAAAGTCTTGAGTCTACTTTTGAAGGATTCTATAGTTGGGGCCTCTCGCACTGTGCGGGGAAGTGAGTTCCATAGAGTCGGAGCCGCATGACTAAAAGCTCGACCCCCAGATGAATTACGGGAGATTCTAGGTACTGCTAAAAGTCCTTCATCTACAGATAGCAGTAATCGAGTGGGGCAGTATGGGGTCAGTAGCTGCTTGAGGTACCTTGGGCCCTGGTCATGTAGTGCTTTGAAACTCAGTAAGCCAATCTTGTAGATGATTCGCCATCTTGCAGGCAGCCAGTGAAGGGAGTAGAGTATTGGTGTTATGTGGCTAGAATGGGGCTGGTTGATTAACAGCCTGGCAGCTGTGTTTTGCACCAACTGTAAGCCGTGCAATTCTTTTGCTGGGAGACCAAGGTAGAGGGCATTACAGTAGTCTAATCGAGATGATACAAATGCGTGGATAACTTTTGGCAGATCATCTGAGGGAATTAAGTGCTTGATTCTGGCTATGTTCCTCAGGTGAAAGAATGAGGATTTGATTGTGGCTGATATCTGATGTTTAAGTGTCAAGCCACCATCCAGGACAATGCCAAGATTCCGCACACGATCAGTGGTTTGTAATTCCGAATCCCCGAATGTAAGTCCAGTTGGTTGGCTATGCTGCAGTCTTGTCCTTTGATGTTGTGGTCCTATCATAAGGACCTCTGTTTTATCCGGGTTCAGTCGCAGCCAACTAGCACTCATCCACTCCTGGAGTTCAGCTAGACAGCCATTTAGGGTTGCTATTGGGTTATCAGTGCCCGGAGCAAAGGACAAGTACAGTTGTGTATCATCTGCATAACAGTGGTAGACTAGCCCATGGCGCCTGATTACTTCCACCCAGCGGGAGCATGTATACTGCAAAAAGCATGGGGGATAGTATAGAACCTTGTGGGACACCACATGGCAATGGCACTGGTGGTGATGAGTATAATCCAGACGATACTCTCTGTGACCTGCTTGTGAGAAATGATTTGAACCAATTTAGGACTGTGCCATCCAGTCCACAAAAATGTATCAGACGCACAATCAGAAGCCCATGGTCCATGGTATCAAATGCTGCAGAGAGATCCAGAAGGATTAATATTGAACAGTCGCCTCTGTCTCTTGCCGTCAGAAGATCATATAACACACACACCAGGGCTGTGTCTTCTCCTGAATCCTGATTGGAATGGATCATAGATATCATGGGTTGTCAGGCAGGTTTCCAGTTGATTTGCAACAACTTTCTCAATAACCTTTCCTAGAAAAGGAAGGTTTGATACCGGTCTATAGTTGGTCATGCAGTCGGGATCTAAATTAGATTTTTTAAGAAGAGGTCTATCAATTGCTTCCTTTAGGGGTCCAGGAAATATGCCTGTCTGCAAAGAGCATTGAACAATTTTTGCAAGGACAGGACCAATTATATCCATACAACCTATTAGAAGCTTGGTTGAGGCAGGGTCCAGATCACAGGTGGTGGGACTCAAAATCTGAGCAATTTCAGCAATGTCCTTTACATCCACTGGGTGAAAGCTGGTCCATGAAGGCAAGTGGCTTATATTGGCAGGTTTTGTAGTTTGACACTCCTTTGATAGCACTGTGGAGATTCCAGCCCGAATGGTGGATATTTTATCTGCAAAGAAGTTTGCAAACTCGTTGCATCTTGCCTGGGAGAGGGTTTCATCAGTCTGCAGGCATGCTGGCTTGCAAAGCATCTCCACTGTGCGGAAAAGTTGAGCTGGCCTATTGTTTGCTGCCGTGATCTCATTTGACAGAAACTGTGATTTCTTACGGGTGATTGTCGATTGATATTCTTCATTATGCTTTATTAGTTTTATTTTGTCATCCACTAGGTTAGTCTTCATCCATCGTCTTTCCAGTCTACACCCCCTTTTCTTGAGCTCACTAACACTGTTGTCGGACCAGGGAGCTCAATGTTGTGGTTTACGAGGTCTTATACGCACAGGGGCGATAATATCAATTGCAGCCATAACATCCCTATTATAATAATGGACTAGGGAACAGGGATCTTCACAGGCACCTAGTATAGCAGAGAGATCCAGATTTGCTGTTAGAGCCTGGGGAGTCATACCCCTCCTTGGACGATACCTGGTCAACTCCACGGGCAGAGATTTTATTTGAGGGGTTGCAACTGAGAACCAAAGGGCTTGGTGGTCTGACCAGATGACTGGGTTTATTTTTAGGTCAGATACTTCTAATCCAATCTGAAAGACAAGATCAAGAGTGTGACCACTGTTATGTGTGGCAGAAGGAATGATCTGTGTGAAGCCCAGACCATTCATTGTGCACAGGAGGTCTTGGCCAAGGCGAGAGAGCTCATCATCCACCCATGCATTGAAATCCCTGAGGATGAGCCATCTTTGATGTTCCAGAACCAGGCCAGCAACAGTGTCTGCAATTTCTTGTAGAAATATCTTTCCATCTCCAGGGGGTCGGTAAATGAGAAGTACTCTGAAACCTAATCCTGTCGAACTCCGGGCAGCAATGCACTCAAATGAGCGAGTAATTTCAATAGGGTGGACCCTAAGTTTAAGGTCTTTTTTGAAGCAGATAGCCACCCCACCACCCCTGCGGTTCAGTCTTGGGTTGTGGATGACAGAGTAGTTTGTTCGGACTGCAGCCTCCAATATAGGTGCTGCATTTTCATCTAGCCAGGTCTCTGTAATACAGGCTAGATCTGCAGATTCAATAAGGTCAGCAATTGTTGCAGTCTTGTTTCTTATAGATCTGGCATTACAAAGGACTGACCTGATTGGGCATATCAGTGTGCCTTCAGTTTTCTTTATGTTAGGTGCAGGAGCTCTGGGTATGGGGGTTACCAAGCGATAATTGACAGTTCTGTTCTTCCAAGCACAGGGCCGTCTTTTGGGTATCACTTCTATTTGATTGTTCTTTGAAGCTGGGGGTGAGCAGGTGGGCAAAAGAGTTAGGTGGTTACCGGGAGAAAAGAAGTTTCCGGCCTGCTCGCTTCCCACGAATGCGCCTGTGTTTTCTTTTTAAAATGCCAAGGGATTGGAGGATAGAAGCCTGTGATGGTGTAATAGGAACTGCGGAACGTGGTGGGCGGAGTGAAAGAATGAAGCTGGAGGAATACGTATACATTGGGTAATCAATGACAGATTACTATAAGTATGAGCTGCATATGATGATGAGAGAGGGAGAGAAAACTGTATATATATATATATATATATATATATCTATGCAGTAACCCCGGCACTCACGTAATCCACAGCGGGATGTGTCTTGCTCCTGTGCCTTCCCCGTCCGGGGGTCTCCCTCCGGTATATACAACAAAGGAAAAAAGAGGCGGCACTCGGAGTCTGTGTAATCAAAGTGTATTCACAAAAAGTGAATATATATATATTTTTTTTTTTCCCAATTCGATATGTGATCCAAAATTATAATGGGTACATGAACAGAGTTATTGCTATAACCTATTGCTGCTCCAATAATCCAATGTGTATATTTGAAACAAGTGATAAATAAAATAACTTTACTTTTCTGGTGCTGTTTTAGTAAATTAATCCGGGACAGAGCAGGCTTGTGGAAGATGTTAGAATCCAATTCCTACTGTGTAGGTGTGAAAAGTCTCAGTGTGTGGGGCCTTTGAAGTAGATTTCTTGTAGGGGTAGTGATATCCTTTGTCCTGGGGAATGGCTGGGATCCTGCTATTTGAAATGGTGACCCTTAAGCCGTTCAGAGCCTGAATATACTGATATTAGTTGAAAAATGCAAGAAGTCAGGGTTATTTGTTGCTCAGAGAACAGAGGTGGATGATGACTAAATGAGGGGCTGGATGGAGCCAGATATAGGTTGTAGTCCACAGTACCTTGTCTGGGATGTCCAATGCAGAGTACAGCAGATTCCAAACTGAAGGACTTCTCAGTGGAGAGTTGCAGAGGATTCAATCTAGTGTGTATCTCAGCGCAGGAATGCAATCCGTTGGTTATGATGAGATGTCCGCGTAGAGTAGTAGAAGTTAAAGGTAAGTCCTTGGATATTTATGATGGTTCATAGGTCAGTTGTGGAGAATTTAAGCTGTTTTATGGAGATGATCAGGAGCATGCAAAAGATGAGGCAGCCATTTTGGGCACCTCCCCGCGCCCCCCCCCCCCCCCCGCCTACTTTATCTGTTTCCATGGCTAGAGACGTGGATGAAACGGACACCTCCCTGTGACCAGGTTGTAGGTGGAGCATTGTATGATTGTGTAACACATTTTTATTATTGCCTGAAGATTGGGATTATTTGTGAGGAAGAAGTCATGGATGGATGTTTGGTGTAAAAAAAAAAAGATAAACTATTCATTCAGATATCCCAGGGTTTTCTAGATACAGACAACACATCTGTCAGTCGCCCAGCAACACACATGGGCTTTCCTCCTACTGCACACTTGACATGCAATGCTGTAGCATACTTCGCAAAGCTCCAGGCCTGTTATTTAGGGTGACTAGCGCGGCCATATTGCAGTGGCCTGCACTTAAAAGCACTAGCCAGCCACTTTTCTCTGCATCCCTCCATCCAACAAGCCATTGCCACGCCATGTAGTGGCAGGTACTGTATGCACAACACCTGTTCACCTCTCAAACTATTAGCCAAGAGGGCTAGGCAGGACAGAGACTCTGTTGCCTTAATTGTAACAGTTGGTAGCTATGTTATACAGTAGGTGTGTGCAGACCTTTTTGGTTGCTGAGCTATTTATATAGAACCCAGGCAAGCTTCCGACCACATACTTGCCATATTAAATATACTCAGATCAGCGGACCTGTCATGATGATAATGTGAGCAGGTGGCCAGTCACAGCAAATTACATGGAGCCAGCCAATGGCACTAGGAGCAGGATATGGTCTTTCAGCTCACATGCAGTAATTGTTGTTTGTAAAAAGATGTGCTAAATGTTGTGGGTCTGTCTGCTCTAATATTGCAGTGAAACACTACTTGCAAATTATTTTAAACTGAATTATCGGGTTTCATGCTGCAACATTTTTCTCCATACCAGTGGTGTAAGAAAACATCTTGGCTTTTGGTAAATGTGTGGTTTACAAAGGCAGGTTCTTATGAACACAAGCTTAATAGGATAGCCTCCTGTGGTGTGAGGTACTGTAACTAAGAGACACAACCAAACAGTCTAGTTGACTAGGAAAAGCCAGCCTTCTTGCATAGTGGATAGAGCCACAGGCACTCAATCACTATACAGCATACTGTTCAAAGTACAACTTAAAACACCAAAGCCTGGAGACAGAGAAAGTACAAACCAATCAGCTCCTAACTGTCATTTTGCAGGGTGTGTTTGAAAAATGTCAGGTAGGTACTGATTGGTTGGTAATTTATCTCTTTCCACTTTATCTCTCTCCAAGCTTTGATGAATATATCCCCACAGTGCAAACATTCTCTAAATATATACAGATGTAGTCATGTTCAGCTTACCCGCAATGCGTACACACCTGCAAACATATCGCGGGAGCGACTCAGTGTAACTATTTGTACCCGCGATTGCACAATGTAAAGTCAATGTAAGGTCAATGGGCCATGTGTGCAACTATATGCTTGCAACTGTCGTTGGTGCAAATAGCCATAGCTTGTATGAGCGCGACTATTTCTGTATATAGAAAAAAAAGTCCTCATGCTTTGGTGATGTCACAAGTTCATGGGGAATTTGCAGGTCTACAATCAAGCACACAGACATGCGGGGGGAACGCCCAGCACAGGGCTAGTCCGCCCCGCATGTCAGGCCCTCCCTTCCCCCCTCCCCATTCCCCCCTGCAGATGTAGAAAAGCATCGCACAGCACTTCAGGAGTAGATCCCGGCCAGCGCAGCTTTTGTGTGATGGCCGGGAGCTACTCATCTCTGCCCGGGTCGCAGAGGCTGCATGTGACGTCACGCAACCGCTGCGGCCCGCCCCCCCATGGCCCGGCCACGCTTGCGTTGTATGGACCGCGCCCACAAAACGTCAGCCAAATGCCGCCATGCCGCCCCTTCCCGCCCAGCGACCGCCTATGCCTGTCAATCAGGCAGACGCGATCGCTAGGCAACGACAGCCGCCGGCTGTCAGCCATGCGCCAGTGCATGCGCACTTCTGACCTGATCGCTGTGCTGCCATGAACGGCAGCGTGCGATCACGTCAGAATGACCCCCAATTTCATTTTTCTAGAATGCTACAATTGTGATTGAAGTAAGGTGATAAAACAAATGTGATTGCGTTGGTTTGAAATAGAGATAGAATGAAAGAAATCCCTGGCACTGTGCCTCTCTTACATTCTTTGCTGAAATCACGCTAGCATGGTGAGATGAAACGCACCACAAAACACTGCCTCAGGCCATCTAAGTCCACCAAGACTGGAAACAAAAATACATTTCAATATGTTCCATCTCTCCATGATCTATCAGTTACCTGGATTAATCTCTCCGCTTCATTTTGTCTTCTAGCAGTGTTTTTTTGTATTTTCTTTCTTATAGAATAATTGCATTAGGCAGGGAAAAAAATAACTGGATAGAATGGCAGAATTGAAATAGGCAGCAGATGATGAGTTGTTAACTGCAAGGAAGAAACCCATCTTTTACTAAAGACTGGTAAGAGCCAGCTGCAGAGAGAGTGTGTCAAATGAATTACTCTGATGGCAAGATGTATCGCTGTTAGAAGGGACAGAACTCATGGATAGACTTGTGAATCTGTCTTTCCAATTTTCTCTTCTACTTCTAGAGTTTAGTGCTTCCCTTGGCTGCAGTACTGATTAGCAAGGAAAACATGCTCCGCTGATATATGTCTGGGGGGCAGCAAGCAGGAAGGAAGGATCCTCATTCCTCTATGAAAGGGTCACATACTTGTAATGCTGACATACAGGCAAATATGCATTTATTATATGTCACGTCTGATTTTGATGTGTAATTGTCCCCATGATACTGGTAATAGTGAATTAATGATGCTGACATTCTTACTGGCTGACTTCATTGTACTTCCAGCGTTAATATATGTATTTTCCTAAAATCCAATGTGTTTATCTTCATCTCATAAAAAAATTAAAAAGATACTATATTCTAGTTTTCAGTATTCCACAAATATGCACAGGAAAAAAAAGTTAATTATTACTCAGAATCCACATATTGTAGCAATATATAAAATTATAGGCACATTTTTTTATTTTATTTTCTTGTAGGTGACATTTGGCACAAAAAACTTTTTTATTATGTTCTAAAGAAATTGTCCCTACTTGGAAGAGCTGTTCCTATCTCTGTCATTTTTCTTCTTGACTGTCAGTAGCATGTAACCTTTTTGTATGATCTTATCTAGGGACACGCTCAGAGAGCTGTGACCATCTCCCCAGGGCCGGTTCTACACCCTCTGGCGCCCCGGGCGGAAAATGGGGGGCGTGGCTTCATACAGGGGGCATGGTCAGTTACGCCCCCTGTACAGTGGAGTAGCACCGCTGAAAGAAAAAAATATTACTTACTATCCCCACTCCCGACCGCTGCAGATCTCCGCCGGCGCCGCTCCTTTCCTCGGATGACAGACACTAGAGGTCAATTATGACCCCTAGCGTCTGTCAGTCCCACAATGCTGTGCGGTGCGCGATGACGTCATTGCGCACCGCACAGCAAAGGTCCTCTACACAAAGGGAAACTAGACGCGTAACGTCTAGTTTCCCTTCACAGCGGGGGACAGCGGGACCAGCGGGGGACACAGCGGGCAGCGGGGGGCACAGAGTAGCGGATCTTGCCATGGTGCGGCGCCCTCCGGATGGCGCAGGCGCCCTCCGGGCAAAAGTCCTGCTTGCCCGTGGCAAGATCCGCTACTGCATCTCCCTTTTGTCAGCTGTCCCCATTAACCGGTAAAGGGGGGTGCAGGAGTGATCACCAGCAAAATATGTGGCTGTATCTGGGTTTATGTTCTGTGCTAGGCATTCCTAGCTGTAGAGATTATCATTGTGCAATATATGGCTGGCAAGGAATATATATGGTGCTGCAACATAAATATGATCTGAATTATTTATTCTCTTCATTTTTGCTTTCTGGAAATTCAAAGGGGAACTTTAAAAAGTTGGATTAGCGTTACTTTAAAGATGTGCCAGGAATATGTTTTTTTCCTCCACCAGGGGACAGCAGTGGTTTCTTCAGCTGAGACCCAAGGTAGACCAGGCTGATTAGTGTTGTCAGGATTAGATGACAGTTTCTATGTATCATATCATTTATCATCATACTTGCTTCTCAGCACACTCAAAAAATGGCATTTGGTATCCAATAATTGAGCCCAAAGAGATCCACCTCACATTGTATATAAAAGTTTTTACAAGTGGATTGGGATCATAAAGTAAAGCTATGTAGCAAGACTTTTAAAGCCAAGCATTTCTTGCATGTTTAATATCTTATTTGTATTGTGTCTTATTATTATTTTGTTGTTCAGCTTCAGCATGAAATGTTATATATTCCTATATATGCAGTTTTATATTTTGCTTAGTTGGGAAAGTGCATAAATTCAGTTTTCCCATTAATATCTGTTTCCTTTATGTGTAATTTTAAGTCTCTCTTCGTTTTTAATAGCACTACAATATTTCCTTTCTAAAGTTTTAATTAGTTGCTTATTTCCTTGGGAAATAGAGCACAAGGTCCTCCCTATCTACTCCCCAATGTCTCATAAACAGTTATTCTTTGTTACGTGATATTCAGTGGAAGTAATTTTCCTGGTTAGCTAGGCTGAGCTGGCTTAGTGCATATTAGAAAGTCAGAGCCTGCCAAGTACAATGTTACTGATGCAGTCTCTGTCTGTATAAAGTGGAAATTGTGCCAGGTATTCAGTAGGATACAATACATGACATAAGGCATTCAGCAGTGTCTAAGAAAAGACATTTAAATTCAGAATGATAAAAAAGCAAGATCTATCAAAAAGACAATTAAAGTCCTTGCAACTTGCTGAATAACCGTTTTCTGAGAATGTGGTACAGATACTCCTGGCCCATTACTCCAGTATCTGGGCAAAAATGGGTACATGAATGTAACTGGTATATAACTATTTAGCTGCAGTGTTTTCCTGTAGAGCAAGCATGAGGCTTTGGGTGGAAGTATTCCTCAGATTCACACAAAAGATATAGTGGTGTAACTGTATTTTTCACAGGGGCCCAGGCACTCAGGTGTATGTGGATCTCACCCACAGGTGTATTTCTAATGGGTGCAGGGTGTGCACTGCATATGTGTCACTGGGTCCAGGTGAGCCCAGCACTGAACACCCTGCACCCAGTATACTTTACCTTGTGCCGGTAAGCAGGTCCCTCTTCCTTCTCCTCTGTGGGACCATCTTCTCTGTGATGTTTGGGAAAATGAAGTCACTCAGTGATAGCAGAGACTCTAGCACTGTGCTCTCTTGCGCGATGCACCTTCTTCCTGATTATAATTGGGAAGATGGCGCAATGGAGGAGAAGGTACCAGTCTGCCGGCACAAGGTAAGATATGAGGTAAGCAGTGCTCAGAGGAGGGCGCTCACTGCACACAGTCCCCTTGGGCATTAAATTGCCCCTTTCTTCACCAACATAAATGGCAGTGGCATGGTGAATACACAGACTCATGAGCCATGTTGATTTTCCCCAGGCTTTATCTTAGTTTCCTCAGAGCATTCATGGGGGGGGGGGGGAGGGGGAGGTGGGGTTTACATATAATAAGAGGTGCTACCCTGCTGAGACTGTTAGTGCCACACCACAAAAAGAGAGAATGCAGGTGCACTATTCAAACATTACTACTTAGAATTGTAACACATTTTGCAATTACGTAGAGGGCTTACCCACCACGTCCTGGTAACCTCATCATCGGGTAATTCTAAAGCTTTGACCAAACCACCCACAAAGTAACACACTAGTGAAAGACAGCAAGTGAAGTGTTAGAGTATCAGAAAAGTGAGAGCACCTGCTATGTGTCAGGAGTGTTACAGGGGTGAATAATGAATGTGTGAAAAATGTTACAGGGATAAAAACAAACAAGTGCTAAAATAAGTGTTACATTGTGATGCCTTGAAGCAGCACAAATCAAAGCATATCGGGGATCCCCACACCCCAAAACTTACCCCACAACTGACATACTATATACATTTATACAGGTCTTACCTATAATAGTGCCTTGTTTAATGTTCAGCAAGTGCAAGGATTCCTACTAAAAACAGTCAGGGACAGGTGGAAGGGGAGCTATTTCAGGCTGAAGCTCTCTCTTGCCTTCAAACATACATACTAAAGCACAATAAAGGATATATAGAGGGGAGGACCCTAGACTGCACACCCTAAGTACATGTAATGAGAGCTGCTAACCCCCTGTCTCTCACTAGTCTTTAGTGTGGTTTGGTTGGGTTGCCTTAGGGGTGTCCCACGCTCTAGACTCTACTGTGGCGTCCATGCTTTGAGGTGGCGATTGTATCAGCAGTAAGAGGTCTTTTCACAGCCAGGGGACTGAAGTCAACAGACCAACATCACTAAGGACTAATATTTGATAAGTATATGCTGTTAAGAGCATTGTGCAAGATATTACGGACTTATAAGTCGCAAGCTGTTTACATTATGGTGCTGTTTTATGCTGTGTGGTGACAGTATTAAATTTGTTTGGATTGTTAAGAAGTGAATGCCTTGTTTTTGGAAAATATATATATATTGTGACTGAATTGGCACTCACCCTTACAGAGTTGCAATTTGCTCTCGTGGCCTCTGGAAACCACACTATAGCGAACTCATCCAACAAGCAGCGGCACTCAGAGTCTGTAAAATGTAGTATTTGCAAAAAAGTGCGTGGATTAAATTTTTACCGACTCTGAGTGCAGCTGTTTGTTGGATCAGTACTAATATATATATATATATATATATATATATATATATATATATATATATGTGTGTATATATATTATAAGGGCACGGTCGTGCCCTTATATTAAGGCTGAATCGAACAAACGGAATTCTCCCATAGGGAACTTCTGAGATGGGGGCATGGTGTTTGAGGGGCTACACCTCAAAAGTGATTGGACATACTGAGCTGAAATTTGACATGGGCGCGTAGAATCGTCACCCGGTGCTGCATGCCAAATTTCAGGGTAAAATAATAAAAAATGAGGAATTGGGAGTAACCTAAAGTTTCAACTGTCAGTTTTTTTCTGCAACTTCCTGTATGGCTTTTTGACATGGTTTTCCTATAGAGTGAATGAGGAGATTTTTGGGAAGGCATAACTCAGGATAGAGGATGAATTAAGCCTTGGGGTTTGTTTTATTAGATAGAGTATGTCCCAGTGTAGTGCCTTTTGGGGTTAAGGTTTTTCAGAAAGTTACAGGTTTTTTTTAATTTAGTAAAATATGCCCCATTATAGAGATAGGGAATTTCAATTTGTTGCGCCTGCGCAGTGGCCGCCAGCAGGGGGTGTACAGTGGCTTCACTTGGGTGTACAAACATGACTGACATCTGCTGGCTAACTGAAATTCTTGCGTGTTAGGGGAATTAGCTGTGTTTATGCTATACAGGGGGGTGAGGGGTTTTGTGGTTGATGGGGTGGGGGGCACGCTGTGCGATTATCAGCCCCGACACTGCACCAAGTACAGAGTTTAGTAAGATCCGTGCTGTGCCAGAGGCAGCTGTAAGAGCTCAGTGACGTCATCTAATTTATTCACTGAACTTCCGGGAAATTCAAAACTGAAAGCGCTGTGTGTGGCGGCCGGATGTATTGTGCTGCTGCTGGCTTTCAAACAGTGGCTACAGTGTAGGGGCGAACTGGTCCATGGGTAGATTCCCAGGGGGCCGGTCCCATGCACACCAAGGCTCATACTGAAGCGCTGGCCGGGCTGGAAGCCAACCTTTCGGGAGCGCTCTGGACAGGGATGCATAATCTCGGCCGGGGGCCTAAACGGACCCGGGGGCGGGGCCTAAACGGACCCATGGGCGGGGCCTAAACGGGGGCGGAGCTACTCGGGTCTCAGACTGCTACTTACTCACTGTTGCTTCTGCTGCTGTAAGAGGGAGAGGACAGAGGAGGAGTTGCTGCAGATCCAGGGCCGGCCCAGTCAGTGAGTCTGCAGTGCACTCTGCTGTAGTTTGTAAGGTGAGAGTGAGTGGAGGTGTGTGTCTTCCATGTGAGCTTCTGTGTGTGTCTCTCCCTGTATATCCTCAATGTGTACTGTGTATGTATCTTCCTGTATAGCAACATTGTGTGTCTATAATGTGCAGTGTGTGTGTGTCTCCCTGTATAGCCTCATTGTGTGTCTGTAGTGTGCAGTGGTGTCTCCCTGGATAGCCTCACTGTGTGTCTGTAGTGTGCAGTGGTGTCTCCCTGGATAGCCTCACTGTGTGTCTGTAGTGTGCAGTGGTGTCTCCCTGGATAGCCTCACTGTGTGTCTGTAGTGTGCAGTGGTGTCTCCCTGGATAGCCTCATTGTGTGTCTGTAGTGTGCAGTGGTGTCTCCCTGGATAGCCTCACTGTGTGTCTGTAGTGTGCAGTGGTGTCTCCCTGGATAGCCTCACTGTGTGTCTGTAGTGTGCAGTGGTGTCTCCCTGGATAGCCTCACTGTGTGTCTGTAGTGTGCAGTGGTGTCTCCCTGGATAGCCTCACTGTGTGTCTGTAGTGTGCAGTGGTGTCTCCCTGGATAGCCTCACTGTGTGTCTGTAGTGTGCAGTGGTGTCTCCCGGTATAGCCTCATTGTGTGTCTGTAGTGTGCAGTGGTGTCTCCCGGTATAGCATCATTGTGTGTCTGTAGTGTGTTTCTGTCTCGTGGTATAGCCTCAATTGTGTGTGTGTGTGTGTATATGTAGTGTGCAGTGGTTGAGTGCAGTGCAGTTGAGGTACTGGGGGGACAGTGAGTGGGTGGCGCTGGTGGCTCATTCATACTCCGGGCACCCCGCGCTCTCCACCCCCGCCCCATCCTGTGTGCTCCCATCACCTCCTTATCCCCCTGCACTCTCCCCCTGCACCTTGTGTCCAGACCAGGGGACTGTGTATGGACGGCACCCCGGCCCCACTGGTAGTGTGGTCTATAATAGGCTCCGAGGCAGCAGTGGGAATGAATGGCCTGATGCGGCGGCAGTATACCGCGGTGTCCACCCGTTCATTCCTGCTCCCGCTGCTGCTTCGAAGCCTATTATAGACCACACTCAGACCGTACAAGCAGTGGGGCCGGGGTGCCGTCCATACACGCCCCGCTCACCGCTAGAGAGCACTGACGGGGACAGCAGCAGGGCTCCGGCGGCAGGGCGGGTATGTTTGGCCAGTGACCTCCCTCCCCATGTGCAGGCCTGCGGAGTGTGCGGGGCAGGTGGCACTCTCCCTCCCAGGCGCTCTCCCCAACTGGCCTCAGCCCTGGAACACTGTGGCCATACTGCCAGGAGCTGGTCACCTCCTTCCTCAATGCAACATCAGCAGGGGGCTCGGGCCTCATCACCAGCCCAGGACTGTCTCATGTATGTATCATGTATGTGTGTGTGATATATGTATGTATCGTGTGTGTGTGATATATGTATGTATCGTGTGTGTGTGTGATATATGTATCTATCGTGTGTGTGTGTGATATATGTATCTAGCTATCATGTATGTATCTATCATGTATGTATGTATGTGTTATATGTATGTATCTAGCTATCGTGTGTGCACATGATATATGTATGTATCACACCTCTATACATACATACACACACACCTATATCTGTACGTACACTGACATACACACACCAACATCTATACATACACACACTGACCCCTATACGTACACCGACGTACCCACACCTGCATCTACACATGCACATGCTGACACCTGGACATACAGTGACGTACCCACATGTTCATCTATACCTGCACATGCTGACACCTGGACGTACCCACATCTGCATCTATACATACACGTGCTGACACCTGGACGTACACCGACCTGCATCTATGCATACACGCGCTGACAACTGAACGTACACACACCTGCATCTATACATACACATGCTGACACCTGGACGTACACCGACGTACCCACACCTGCATCTATACATACACATGCTGACACCTGGACGTACACCGACCTGCATCTATACATACACGCGCTGACACCTGGATGAACACCGACCTGCATCTATGCATACACTCGCTGACACCTGGACATACAAACACCTGCATCTATACATACACGCTTTGAGACCTGGACGTACACCAACGTACCCACACCTGCATCTACACATACACATGCTGACACCTGGACGTACACCGACGTACCCACACCTGCATCTATACATACACATGCTGACACCTGGACTTACACCGATGTACCCACACCTGCATCTACACATACACATGCTGACACCTGGACGTACACTGACGTACACACACCTGCATCTATACATACACATACTGACACCTGGACTTACACCGATGTACACACACCTGCATCTATACATACACATGCTGACACCTGGATGTACACCGACGTACACACACCTGCATCTATACATACACATGCTGACACATGGATGTACACCAACGTACACACAAAACTTCATCTATACATACACATGCTGACACCTGGATGTACACCGATGTGTACACACCTGCATCTATACATACACATACTGACACCTGAACGTACACCAACATACCCACACCTGCATCTATACATGCACGCGCGGATGTGTGAGTGCGTCAGTGTGCGGGTTGTGTGAGTGCGTCGGTGTGCGGGTTGTGTGAGTGCGTCGGTGTGCGGGTTGTGTGAGTGCGTCGGTGTGCGGGATGTGTGAGCGCGTCGGCGTGCGGGATGTGTGAGCGCGTCGGCGTGCGGGATGTGTGAGCGCGTCGGCGTGCGGGATGTGTGAGCGCGTCGGCGTGCGGGATGTGTGAGCGCGTCGGCGTGCGGGATGTGTGAGTGCGTCGGCGTGCGGGACGTGTGAGCGCGTCGGCGTGCGGGACGTGTGAGCGCGTCGGCGTGCGGGACGTGTGAGCGCGTCGGCGTGCGGGACGTGTGAGCGCGTCGGCGTGCGGGACGTGTGAGCGCGTCGGCGTGCGGGATGTGTGAGCGCGTCGGCGTGCGGGATGTGTGACGCAGCGTGCAGGATGTGTGAGTGCGTCAGCGTGTGAATGTATGAGAGCGGCAGTGTACGGATATGTGGATGTATGAGAGCGGCAGTGTACGGATATGTGGATGTATGAGAGCGGCAGTGTACGGATATGTGGATGTATGAGAGCGGCAGTGTACGGATATGTGGATGTATGAGAGCGGCAGTGTACGGATATGTGGATGTATGAGAGCGGCAGTGTACGGATATGTGGATGTATGAGAGCGGCAGTGTACGGATATGTGGATGTATGAGAGCGGCAGTGTATGGATATGTGGATGTATGAGAGCGGCAGTGTACGGATATGTGGATGTATGAGAGCGGCAGTGTACGGATATGTGGATGTATGAGAGTGGCAGTGTATGGATATGTGGATGTATGAGCGGCAGTGTACGGATATGTGGATGTATGAGAGCGGCAGTGTACGGATATGTGGATGTATGAGAGCGGCAGTGTACGGATATGTGGATGTATGAGAGCGGCAGTGTACGGATATGTGGATGTATGAGAGCGGCAGTGTACGGATCTGTGGATGTATGAGAGCGGCAGTGTACGGATATGTGGATGTATGAGAGTGGCAGTGTACGGATATGTGGATGTATGAGAGCGGCAGTGTACGGATATGTGGATGTATGAGAGCGGCAGTGTATGGATATGTGGATGTATGAGAGTGGCAGTGTATGGATATGTGGATGTATGAGAGCGGCAGTGTACGGATATGTGGATGTATGAGAGCGGCAGTGTACGGATATGTGGATGTATGAGAGCGGCAGTGTATGGATATGTGGATGTATGAGAGTGGCAGTGTACGGATATGTGGATGTATGAGAGTGGCAGTGTATGGATATGTGGATGTATGAGAGTGGCAGTGTACGGATATGTGGATGTATGAGAGTGGCAGTGTATGGATATGTGGATGTATGAGAGTGGCAGTGTATGGATATGTGGATGTATGAGAGCGGCAGTGTATGGATATGTGGATGTATGAGAGCGGCAGTGTACGGATATGTGGATGTATGAGAGTGGCAGTGTATGGATATGTGGATGTATGAGAGCGGCAGTGTATGGATATGTGGATGTATGAGAGCGGCAGTGTATGGATATGTGGATGTATGAGAGACAGAATGAAATAGAATGAGATAGCGTGTGTGGCAGAAATAAAACAAGATAGTATGTGTGTAAAAGAGAGCAAGAATTAGAGAGAAAAAGGAGAGATGTGAGATAATATGAGAGAGACCAGAGAGTGTATGAGTGAGAGGTGGCAGTCGGGATAAGAAGGCAGTGGCTGCACCCTTCAACCCAGCACCGCACTGATGCTGCGGTCAGTTGTGAAGGGCCTTCTCGAAACCAGAGAGCCAGCCAGTAGGGGTAAACTATGTAAGTACCAGAGTATGTGTGTTTAGCTGTGTGCGTATTTTGCTATATGTGTGTGTGTGTACAATTGTTTTACTATGTGTGTTTAGCTGTTTGTGTGTTTTGTCATACGTGTGTATGTGTGTGTTGCTATGTGTGTGTCTTTTACAATGTGTGTGTATATACAGGGCTGGCCAACCGTTACATTGCGGAGAGTACCATATGTGGAGGGTGCTGCCGCTGCCTTCTCATCTTCTCCCGATGTGTGCTCGAACCCCTGCTGCACTGCCCCAAGAGAGAGCCTGGATCACAGGGTGAGGTGAGTGGGGAGCCAGGAAGGGAAAACACTGGCACAGGGTCGCACACTGCAGCCGACATCTTTCTGCAAGCACACTTTCTCTCTGTTACCTCTGCCTCAGTCACCCACTCTATACCTGTTACCCACTATCTCCCTCTCACCCCTGTCTCAGTCACTCACCATCTCCCTGTCACCCCTGCCTCACCAATCGCCCACTATCTCCCTGTCACCCCTACTTCAGTCACCCACTATCTCCCTGTCACCCCTACTTCAGTCACCCACTATCTCCCTGTCACCCCTACTTCAGTCACCCACTATCTCCCTGTCACCCCTACTTCAGTCACCCACTATCTCCCTGTCACCCCTGCCTCACCAGTCACCCACTATCTACCGGTCACTCCTGCCTTACTCACCCACTATCTCCCTGTCACCCCTGCTTCAGTCACCCACTATCTCCCTGTCACCCATGCTTCATTCACCCACTATCTCCCTGTCACCCCTGCTTCAGTCACCCACTCTACCTGTCACCCTGCCTCAATCACCAACTTTACCTGTCACCCCTGCCTCAGTCACCCACTATCTCCCTATTACTCCTGCCTCAGTCACCCACTATCTCCCTGTCACCCCTGCTTCAGTCGGGATCCGGTCTGAAGATCGACAGTGTCTATGTCGACCACTATAGGTCGACAGTCACTAGGTCGACAGGGTTTGAAGGTCTGCAGGGTTTATAGGTTGACATGTTCTAGGTCGACAGAGCAAAAGGTCGACCTGAGTTTTTCACTTTTTTTTTTCTTTCTCTTTTTTAACTTTTTCATTCTTGACGATCCACATGGACTACGATTGGGAATAGTAACCTTGCCCGAAGCATGGCGAGCGAAGCAGTGCACTAATTGGGCTTCCCGGTCACTGTACGGAGAAAACGACACCAAAAAAAATGAAATACTCATGTTGACCTAGAACATGTTGACCTAGAAACCCTGTTGACCTTCAAACCCTGTCGACCTAGTGACTGTCGATCTATAGTGGTTGACCTAAACATTGTCGACCTAGACACTGTCGATCTAATGATCCACACCCTGCTGACACCCACTATCTCCCTCTCACACCTGCTTCAGTCACCCACTATCTCCCTGTCACCCTGCCTCATTCACCCACTCTCTGTCATCCTGCCTCAGCCACCAACTCTACCTATCACCCTGACTCAGTCATATACTCTCTACTTGTCACCCAGGCCTCAGTCACCCACTATATCCCTGTCACCCCTGCCTCATTAGTCACCCACTATCTCCCTGTCACCCCTGCCTCATTAGTCACCCACTATCTCCCTGTCACCCCGCCTCACCAGTCACCCACTATCGCCCTGTCACCCCTGCCTCAGTCACACACTATCGCCCTGTCACCCCTGCTTCAGTTACCCACTATCGCCCTGTCACCCCTGCTTAAGTCACCCACTATCTCCCTATTACTCCTGCCTCAGTCATCCACTATCTCCCTGTCACCCCTGCCTCAGTCATCCACTATCTCCCTGTCACCCCTGCCTCAGTCACCCACTATCTCCCTGTCACCCCTGCCTCACCAGTCACCCACTATCTCCCTGTCACCCCTGCCTCACCAGTCACCCACTATCTCCCTGTCACCCCTGCCTCACCAGTCACCCACTATCTCCCTGTCACCCCTGCCTCACCAGTCACCCACTATCTCCCTGTCACCCCTGCCTCACCAGTCACCCACTATCTCCCTGTCACCCCTGCCTCACCAGTCACCCACTATCTCCCTGTCACCCCTGCCTCACCAGTCACCCACTATCTCCCTGTCACCCCTGCCTCACCAGTCACCCACTATCTCCCTGTCACCCCTGCCTCACCAGTCACCCACTATCTCCCTGTCACCCCTGCCTCACCAGTCACCCACTATCTCCCTGTCACCCCTGCCTCACCAGTCACCCACTATCTCCCTGTGACCACTACCTCAGTCACCCACTATCTACCGGTCACTCCTGCCTTACTCGCCCACTATCTCCCTGTCACCCCTGCTTCAGTCACCCACTATCTCCCTGTCACCCACTATCTCCCTGTCACCCATGCTTCAGTCACCCACTATCTCCCTGTCACCCCTGCTTCAGTCATCAACTCTACCTGTCACCCTGCCTCAGTCACCAACTCTACCTGTCACCCTGCCTCAGTCACCAACTCTACCTGTCACCCTGCCTCAGTCATCTACTCTCTACTGGTCACCCATGCCTCAGTCACCCACTATCTCCCAGTCACTCCTGCCTCACCAGTCACCCACTATCTCCCTGTCACCCCTACTTCAGTCGCCCACTTACAGTTTTTTTTGTGGCGCGTGCTATTCCTATTTTTAATAAGGGAGAGGGGCCCAATGCATATTGTTGCTCCTGGGCCCACCATTCTCTAGTTCCGCCACTGCCCTTGTCTGTCTGTCTCTCTCGCTGCCCCTGGTACCTCTGTCTCTCTCGCTGCCCCTGGTATCTCTGTCTGTCTCTCTCTCACTGCCCCTGGTATCTCTGTCTCTCTCTCTCTCACTGCCCCTGGTATCTGTCTCTCTCTCTCGCTGCCCCTGGTATCTCTATCTGTCTCTCTCGCTGCCCCTGGTATCTCTGTCTGTCTCTCTCTCACTGCCCCTGGTATCTCTGTCTCTCTCTCTCACTGCCCCTGGTATCTGTCTCTCTCTCTCGCTGCCCCTGGTATCTCTATCTGTCTCTCTCGCTGCCCCTGGTATCTCTATCTGTCTCTCTCGCTGCCCCTGGTATCTGTCTGTCTGTCTCTCTCTCGCTGCCCCTGGTCTCTCTCGCTGCCCCTGGTCTCTCTCTCGCTGCCCCTGGTCTCTCTCTCTCTCGCTGCCCCTGGTCTCTCTCTCTCTCGCTGCCCCTGGTCTCTCTCTCTCGCTGCCCCTGGTCTCTCTCTCTCTCGCTGCCCCTGGTCTCTCTCTCGCTGCCCCTGGTCTCTCTCTCGCTGCCCCTGGTCTCTCTCTCTCTCGCTGCCCCTGGTCTCTCTCTCTCTCTCGCTGCCCCTGGTCTCTCTCTCTCTCTCGCTGCCCCTGGTCTCTCTCTCTCTCGCTGCCCCTGGTCTCTCTCTCTCGCTGCCCCTGGTCTGTCTCTCTCTCTCTCGCTGCCCCTGGTCTGTCTCTCTCTCGCTGCCCCTGGTCTCTCTCTCTCTCGCTGCCCCTGGTCTCTCTCTCTGCCCCTGGTCTCTCTCTCTCTCGCTGCCCCTGGTCTCTCTCTCTCTCGCTGCCCCTGGTCTCTCTCTCTCTCGCTGCCCCTGGTCTCTCTCTCTCTCGCTGCCCCTGGTCTCTCTCTCTCTCGCTGCCCCTGGTCTCTCTCTCTCTCGCTGCCCCTGGTCTCTCTCTCTCTCGCTGCCCCTGGTCTCTCTCTCTCTCGCTGCCCCTGGTCTCTCTCTCTCTCGCTGCCCCTGGTCTCTCTCTCTCTCGCTGCCCCTGGTCTCTCTCTCTCTCGCTGCCCCTGGTCTCTCTCTTGCTGCCCCTGGTCTCTCTCTCTCTCGCTGCCCCTGGTCTCTCTCTCTCTCGCTGCCCCTGGTCTGTCTCTCTCTCGCTGCCCCTGGTCTGTCTCTCTCTCGCTGCCCCTGGTTTGTCTCTCTCTCGCTGCCCCTGGTTTGTCTCTCTCTCGCTGCCCCTGGTTTGTCTCTCTCTCGCTGCCCCTGGTTTGTCTCTCTCTCGCTGCCCCTGGTTTGTCTCTCTCTCGCTGCCCCTGGTTTGTCTCTCTCTCGCTGCCCCTGGTTTGTCTCTCTCTCGCTGCCCCTGGTTTGTCTCTCTCTCGCTGCCCCTGGTTTGTCTCTCTCTCGCTGCCCCTGGTTTGTCTCTTTCTCGCTGCCCCTGGTCTGTCATTCTCTCTCTCTCTCTCTCTGCCCCTGGTCTGTGTCTCTTACTGCACCTGGTCTCTGTGTGTGTGTCTCTTTCTCTGTCTGTCCCTGGTCTTTCTGTCTCCTCTCTCTCTCTCTTCCCCCATGTCTCCCAGTATCTCTCTGGCCCTGGTCTCTCTGTCTCCCCATATCTCTGTCTCCTATGTCTCCCAGTCTTTGTCTGGCCCTAGTCTGTCTCTTTCTCTCTCTCTACCTCTAGTCTGTCTCTGTCTCCTCCACCTCTCTCTCTCCCATGTCTTCCAGTGGCCTTCTCTCTGGTCCTCTTTCTGTCCATCATCTCACTGTCTCTGCCCCTGGTCTCTCCCACATGTCTCCCTCTCGCTGTCTGGCCCAGGGCTCTGTCTCTCATGTCTCCTCTCACTGCCCCTGGTCTCTCTCTCTCTCTCATTTCTCCATCTTTCTCTGCTCCTGGTGTCTCTCTCTGTCTCTCTCTCTGTAACAACCCCTGGTCTCTCTCTCTGTTTCCCCATCTATCTGTGGCTCTAGTCTCACTCTCTGCCGCTGGCCTCAGTCTGTCTGTCTCTCTTCCCCTGGTCTCTATCTGTCTCACCCCATGTCTCCCGGTCTCTTTGCCCTTGGTCTCTCTGTCTCCCCGTCTCTTTTCCCCCATGTCTCCCAGTGTCTCTCTGGCCCTGGTCTCTCTCTGTCTCCTCCACCTCTCTCTCTCTGCCCCTGGTCTCTCTCTCTGTCTCTGCCCCTGGTCTCTCTCTGTCTCTGCCCCTGGTCTCTCTCTCTGTCTCTGCCCCTGGTCTCTCTCTCTGTCTCTGCCCCTGGTCTCTCTCTCTGTCTCTGCCCCAGGTCTCTCTCTCTGCCCCTGGTCTCTCTCTCTGTCTCTGCCCCTGGTCTCTCTCTCTGTCTCTGCCCCTGGTCTCTCTCTCTGTCTCTGCCCCTGGTCTCTCTCTCTCTGTCTCTGCCCCTGGTCTCTCTCTCTCTGTCTCTGCCCCTGGTCTCTCTCTCTGTCTCTGCCCCTGGTCTCTCTCTCTGTCTGGCCCTGGTCTCTGTTGCCCTCTCTCCCATGTGTCCCTCTCACTGCCCCTGGTCTCTCTCTCTCTCTGCTCCTGATCCCTCCCTCTCTCTCTGTCTCCATCTCTCTCTCTCTCTCTCTCTCTCTCTCTCTCCATCTCTCTCTCTCTGCCCCTGGTTTCTCATTCTCTTTCCAGTGTCTCCCTCTATCTCTCTGCCCCATGTGTCTCCCTCTCTCTCTCTCTGCCCCATGTGTCTCTTTCAGTTACTCACCAAAACAGTGATAATGCCCATCCCCAGCTGACCATGTCTGTTTTTCTGAATTGCCAATTTTTTTTTTCGGGTGGGGGGGGGGGAGGGGGGGGGGAGGGGAGGGGGGCAATCTTCAACATGCCCTGGGCCCCAAAGACCCTAGTTCCGCCTTTGTCTTGGTGTATATATATGATGGATGCACATGTCCAATTTCAGAAAACTACCGAATATCAAACTGTACTGCTGCTGGAAGTCAATCTTCCAGCATCCGCCCACCTTAGAGGAACCTCCTGGTCTCTCTGCACCCATGGCTTCTCTCCCAGTGCGTCCCTGATCTCAGTAATTGGGTAGCCCAGTGGAGCTGGAGATACACCCCCCTTCACCCTCCACCCAGCACTCTGCTGCTGTTGAAAAGAGAAGCAGCCACCTGGGAAATGGAAATACACAATGAGCTGCCCCCAGTGTATTCCCATCAGCTGTTCCTCTCAGCAGCCATTGGGGAAATGTAAAAGCTGCAGAATGCTCTGTCCCAGGCAATGGGCGTGGCCTCGTTAAAATGAGCGTGGCCTCGCCGGAAAAGTCTACCTTACACCCCAGTTTCTCTTACGTCCTAGAGGTTGCTGGGGACTCCACAAGGACCATGGGGTATAGATGGGCTCCGCAGGAGACATGGGCACTCTAAAGACTTTAGATGGGTGTGCACTGGCTCCTCCCTCTATGCCCCTCCTCCAGACCTCAGATCCTGTGCCCAGAGGAGACTGGATGCACTGCAGGGGAGCTCTACTGAGTTTCTCTGAAAAAGACTTGTTAGTTTTTTTATTTTCAGGGAGCACTGCTGGCAACAGGCTCCCTGCATCGTGGGACTGAGTGGAGAGAAGCAGACCTACTTAAATGATAGGCTCTGCTTCTTAGGCTACTGGACACCATTAGCTCCAGAGGGTCAGAACACAGGTCTCACCCTCGTTGTTCGTCCCGGAGCCACGCCGCCATCCTCCTCACAGAGCCGGAAGATAGAAGCCGGGTGAGTATAAGAAGAAAGAAGACTTCAAATGCGGCAGAAGACTTCTGATCTTCACTGAGGTACTGCAAGCGGTAATGCTGCGCGCCATTGCTCCCACATTCACACAACCTGACGGCACTGTATGGGTGCAGGGCACGGGTGGGGCGCCCTGGGCAGCAATCATAAACTTCTAGGGACACTGGTGTATGTATATATATATATATATATATATATACTGCGGAGGGGGTATATTACAGAAACCCCCGCCAGTATAAACATTGAGGGGGCAGAGCTTGATCCTCCAGCACCAACCAGTGCCATTTTCTCCACAGCACGCTGCAGAGAAGCTGGCTCCCCGGACTCTCCCCTGCTGAACATAAGTACAGAGGGCACAAAAGAGGGGGGGTGCACATTTATTTGGCACAGTGAGTGTAATATATATATATATATATATATATATATATATAAGCACTGTACTGACTGGGATTTTATTCCAGGGTCCGGTGGCGCTGGGTGTGTGCTGGCATACTCTCTCTCTCTCTCTCTCTCTCTCTGTCTCTCCTAAGGGCCTTATTGGGGGACTGTCTCTATATAGATATATATCCCTGAGTGTGTGGGGGTGTCGGTACATGTGTGTCGGCATGTCTGAAGCGGAAGGCTCATCTAAGGAGGAGGTTGAGTAGATTGTGGTGTCTCCGTCGGCGACGCCGACACCTGATTGGTTGGATATGTGGAATGTATTAAATGCAAATGTGTCTTTATTACATAAGAAATTGGACAAAGCAGAGTCCAGGGAAGTAACAGGGAGTCAATCCATGGCTTTGGCTGTGTCACAGGGCCCTTCAGGGTCTCAGAAACGTCCCCTGTCCCACGTAGCAGACACTGATACCGACACTGATTCTGACTCCAGTGTCGATTACGATGATGCGAGGTTACACCCAAGGGTAGCCAAAAGTATTCATTATATGATTATTACTATAAAAGATGTTTTGCATATCACAGATGACCCCTCTGTCCCTGACACGGGGGTATGCATGTTTTAGGAAAAGAAACCTGAGGTAACCTTTCCCCCATCTCATGAGCTGAATGCTTTATTTGAAAAGGCTTGGGAAACTCCAGACAAGAAACTGCAGATTCCCAAGGGAATTCTTATGGCGTACCCTTTCCCCGCGCAGGACAGGTTACGGTGGGAATCCTCGCCCAGGGTGGACAAGGCTTTAACGCGCTTGTCCAAAAAGGTGGCGCTACCATCTCCGGACACGGCAGCCCTCAAGGATCCTGCTGATCGCAGACAGGAAACTACCTTAAAATCAATTTATACACATACGGGTGCCTTGCTCAGACCGGCAGTAGCGTCGGTATGGGTATGTAGCGCAGTAGCAGCATGGGCAGATAACTTGTCATCTGACATTGACACCCTAGATAGGGAGTGCATTTTATTGACCTTGGGTCACATTAAAGACGCAGCCTTATATATGAGAGATGCTGCGAGAGACGTTGGGCTGTTAGGTTCAAGAGCCAACGCCATGGCTATTTCTGCTAGGCGAGCCCTGTGGACTCGCCAATGGATGGGTGATGCCGACTCAAAGAGACATATGGAAGTTTTACCTTACAAGGGTGAGGTCTTATTTGGGGAGGGTCTCGCGGACCTGGTTTCCCCGGCTATCGCGGGTAAATCTTCTTTTTTGCCTTATGTTCCCCCACAGCAAAAGAATACACCACAATATCAGATGCAGTCCTTTCAGTCGCATAAGTCCAGAAGAGGTCGGGGCTCACCTTTCCTTGCCAGAGGTAAGGCTAGAGGGAAAATAATGACTAGTTCCCAGGAGCACAAGTCCTCCCCGGCTTCTACTAAATCCACCGCATGACGCTGGGTCTCCACTGAGGGAGTCCGCACCGGTGGGGGCACGTCTTCGACTCTTCAGCCAGGTCTGGGTTCTGTCAGACGTGGATCCTTGGGCGATAGAAATTATATCCCAAGGCTACAAACTGGAATTCGAAGAGGTGCCGCCTCGACGATTTTTCAAGTCTGCTTTGCCAGCTTCTCCCCCAGAGAGGGAAATAGTTTTAGCTGCAATTCAAAAGTTGTACCAACAGCAAGTGATTATCAAGGTTCCCCTGGTCCAACAGGGGAAAGGGTACTATTCAACCCTGGTTGTGGTCCCGAAACCGGATGGCTCGGTCAGACCCATTCTGAATCTAAAATCCCTAAACCTGTACTTGAAAAAGTTCAAATTCAAGATGGAATCGCTCCGGGCAGTTATCTCCAGCCTGGAAGGGGGGGATTTTATGGTGTCATTAGACATAAAGGATGCATACCTTCATGTCCCCATATATCCTCCTCATCAGTCATACCTGATATTTGCTGTACAGGACTGTCATTACCAGTTTCAGACGTTGCCGTTTGGGCTTTCCACGGCCCCGAGGATTTTCACCAAGGTAATGGCGGAAATGATGGTGCTCCTGCGCAGGCAGGGAGTCACAATTATCCCGTACTTGGACGATCTCCTGATAAAAGCGAGATCGAGAGATCAATTGCTGAAAAGCGTGTCGCTCTCCTTGAGAGTGCTGCAGCAACATGGCTGGATTCTAAATCTATCAAAGTCACAGTTGATTCCAACGACTCGGCTATCTTTCTTAGGCATGATTCTGGACACGGGTTTTTCTCCCAGTGGAAAAAGCCCAGGAACTCCAGAACATGGTCAGGGACCTGCTAAAAGCAAAAAGAGTGTCAGTCCATCAATGCACTCGAGTACTGGGAAAAATGGTGGCGGCCTACGAGGCCATCCCCTTCGGCAGGTTCCATGCGAGACAATTCAGTGGGACATTCTGGACAAGTGCCCGGGGTCCCATCTACAAGTGCATCAGAAAATAAGCCTGTCCCCCAGGGTCTCTCTCCTGTGATGGCTGCAGAGTGCTCACCTTCTCAGGGGTCGCAGGTTCGGTATTTAAGACTGGGTTCTGATGACCATGGATGTGTGCCTCCGAGGATGGGGAGCAGCCACACAAGAAAGAAATTTTCAGGGACTCTGGTCAAGCCAGGAGGCTTGTCTACACATCAATGTACTGGAGTTGAGGGCCATATACAACGGCCTACGACAAGCGGAGAATCTTCTTCGCGACCTACCGGTTCTGATTCAATCAGACAACGTCACGGCCCTGGCTCATGTAAACCGCCAAGGCGGGACAAGGAGCAGAGTGGAAGCCACCAGGATTCTTCGCTGGGCAGAAAATCACTTAAGCGCTCTGTCATCTGTCTTCATTCAGGGAGTGGACAACTGGGAAGCAGACTTCCTCAGCAGACACGATCTCCATCCAGGGGAGTGGGGTCCTCATCACGAAGTTTTTGCAGAGATAACAAGTCATTGGGGACTTCCTCAAATAGACATGATGGCGTCTCGCCTCCCAAGAAGCTTCCGAGGTATTGTGCCAGGTCAAGGGACCCTCAGGCAGTAGCGGTGGACGCCCTGGTGACACCATGGGTGTTTCAGTCAGTCTATGTGTTCAGTCGGTCTATGTGTTCCCTCCTCTTCCGCTCATCTCAAAAATATTGAGAATCATAAGACGAAAAAGAGTGCAGACAATACTCATTGTTCCAGATTGGCCTCAAAGGGCCTGGTATTCAGATCTTCAGGAAATGCTCACAGAAGATCCGTGGCCTCTTCCTCTCAGGGAGGACCTGTTGCAGCAGGGGCCCTGCGTGTTCCAAGACTTACCGCAGTTACGTTTGACGGCATGGCGGTTGAACACCAAATCCTATCTGGGAAAGGTATTCCGGAGGAAGTCATCCCAAGTCTAATAAAGGCTAGGAAGGAGGTGACGGCGAAACATTATCACCGTATCTGGATGAAGTATGTATCTTGGTGTGAAGCCAAGAATGCTCCTACGGAAGATGTCAATCTGGGCCGTTTTCTCCACTTTCTACAGACAGGAGTGGATATGGGCCTAAAGTTAGGCTCCATTAAGGTACAGATTTCGGCCCTATCAATTTTCTTTCAGAAGGAATTGGCCTCTCCTCAAGAAGTCCAGACTTTTGTAAAGGGAGTGCTGCACATCCAGCCTCCTTTTGTGCCCCCAGTCACACCTTGGAACCTTTACGTGGTGTTACAGTTCCTAAAATCTCACTGGTTTGAACCTCTTCGAACGGTTGAATTAAAATTTCTCGCTTGGAAGGTGGTCATGTTGTTGGCCTTGGCATCTGCAAGGCGGGTGTCCGAATTGGCGGCTTTATCTCACAAAAGCCCCTATCTGATTTTCCATGTGGATAGAGCAGAGTTGAGGACTCGTCCTCAATTTTTGCCTAAGGTGGTTTCATTGTTTCATATAACCAACCTATTGTGGTACCTGTGGCTACAGGTGACTTGGAGGATTCCAAATCCCTTGATGTAGTCAGGACATTAAAAATTTATGTAGCCAGGACGGCTCGGGTTAGGAAAACAGAGACACTGTTTGTCCTGTATGCGGCCAACAAGGTTGGCGCTCCTGCTTCTAAGCAGACTATTGCTCGTTGGATTTGTAACACGATTCAGCAGGCTCATTCTACGGCTGGATTGCCGTTCCCAAATTCGGTAAAGGCCCATTCCAATAGGGAGGTGGGCTCTTTTTGGGCGGCTGCCCGAGGCGTCTCGGCATTACAGCTGTGACGAGCAGCTACTTGGTCGGGTTCAAACACTTTTGCTAAATTCTATAAGTTTGATACCCTGGCTGATAAGGACCTCATATTTGCTCAATTGGTGCTGCAGAGTCATCCGCACTCTCCCGCCTGGTCTGGAGCTTTGGTATAATCCCCATGGTCCTTACGGAGTCCCCAGCATCCTCTAGGATGTAAGAGAAAATAAGATTTTAAACCTACAGGTAATTCTTTTTCTCCTAGTCCATTGAGGATGTTGGGTGCCCGCCCCAGTGCGGACATATTTCTGCAAGGCTTCTATATTGTTATGTTACAGTTAAGATCAGTCTTTGGCTGATGCTGTTTTGTTCATACTGTTAACTGGTTGCATATATTCCATGTTATACGGTGTGGATGGTGTGGGCTGGTTTGAATCTTGCCCTTAGCTTAACAAAAATCCTTTCCTTGTACTGTCCGTCTCCTCTGGGCACAGTTCTTTAACTGAGATCTGGAGTAGGGGCATAGAGGGAGGAGCCAGTGCACATCCATCTAAAGTCTTTAGAGTGCCCATGTCTCCTGCGGAGCTCGTCTATACCCCATGGTCTTTACGAAGTCCCCAGCATCCTCTACGGACTAGGAGAAAAAGATTTACCGGTAGGTTTAAAATCTTATTTTTTGGCCCTGCACCAACAGACCTTGCCCACCACAGGGGGGAAAAAAATGTCACCATATTAAGCCCCATATAGTAATGTCCCCTGCACAATATGCCCCACACTGCAATGCCCGTGATACATTTATGTCCTACAGTAAAGCTTCTACACGCTGGGTGTCATGCTCGCTACCAGGGGTTTTATGGGCTGGGTGTCTTGCTCGTTGCCAGGGGTTTGTAATGCTTGTGGCCAGGGGTATTGTTCGTTGCCAGGGGTGTTATCGTTAAACATTTAAAAAAAATCAAATGTTTATTCTTGCAGTGAAATTTTACATTTCTGAATTTAAAAAAAATAAATTGAAAAAAAGCGATGAAATTCCATAGACAAAAAACCTTACGGTTTCACATGTCCCATTAAGGCTTCTTACACATGATCTGGCATTTCAGAAACCTGTTGTAGCTCTTTCACTCAAACTCCAAAAAGCAATGAAATTCCGATCATTAAGGCTGACGCCTTAATGGACGTGTTCCTTGCGCAATACAGATATGGTATGCCATCACAGCCTGTCGGTAAGTGCAGATTCAGCACTCTCACAGAGTGAGATTGCTGTCACTCACACAATGGTGGAGCTGCTAATTCACAGATTTGTGTGCTCATTGGAATACACACATGCAGTCTATGCAACTGAAGGTCTGAGCAGTTTTGTGGTGCTCCCATCAGACACAGTGCCCACAAACATCCCATTCGGTCACCACAACAATCCCACCTTGTTACAACATCCTTCTAACTCCATACATCCATCTCATTTAGAATACACATTTAGCTCCCTCAAACATCTTGGTTAATTGCAAAAACTATAATACCCCATATACGGTCTACGCATCTACACTTACTTCCCCTATACACCCCCATGCTGCTCTGTCTTCCCCATTCCCTACTGCTGTGTTCTCCCATCTGTGCTAGTCTGTACTAACTTATCTGCACCATCTGTCTTTCCCCACCTGTGCCTTGTCTGTATCACCGTTTCCTTCTCTCTGTGCTATTCAGTGTTTCCCTCTTCAACGTCACTCTGCCTCCTCCAATACATGGCACACTGTCTTCTCTCCCATCTGTACCAGTTTTCTACCCATCCGTGCCAGTGTCTTCAACCCATCTGCACCATTTCCCCCATCCGCACCGCTCTGTCTCCCTTCCCATACTTACTGCTTAATCTACCCCCTATCCACACCACTCTTACCCTATTTATATAGCTGACATCCTGAAGGTAAGTTTCATGGGTCACTATTGGGGGAGGTTGCCCTTTCCAACCCACCCAAGGATTAGCTCTAGCTGCCACCCCCCACGGGGAGGTAAAAATACTTATCCCCTCCGATGTTGGGACTGTATTCCCCTCATCCATGCTGCTCTGCCTTCCTCATCCGTGCCGTTTCTTTCCATCTGTGCTGCTCTTACCCCTCCCACATCTGTGCTGCTCTTACCCCTCCCACATCTGTGCTGCTCTTTCCCCATCATCCACACGGCACTGTCCACCCATCCATGCAGCGGTCTCCCCACCATCTGTGCCACTGTCGTTCCTCCATCTTTCTTACCTCCCCCCCCCATCTGTGTTGGTAATTCAGAGTTGATTGTAGATGTGCCAAATTTAGCACATCTACAATCATTTACTCTAACATGCGATGTGACGCCCAGCACAGGGCTAGTCCGCCTCGCATGTCAGGCCCTACACCTCCCCCCACTGGGCTCCCGGGGTACGCACGCACAGTGTGGCCATTGCGCATTTGCACCCCACAAACTAATTCAGACTGCGATCGCTGCTGCAGTCTGAATTATCCCGTGTTTCTTTGTCCCCCCATCAGTGCTGCTTAGTCTTCCCTCTATCCACACACTTCGGTTCCCCCATCCACACCGCTCTGTCTCCTCCCTCCAATCAACAACACTCAGACCTTCAGTTGCATAGACTGCATGTGTGTATTCCAATGAGCACACAAATCTGTGAATTAGCAGCTCCACCATTGTGTGAGTGACAGCAATCTCACTCTGTGAGAGTGCTGAATCTGCACTTACCGACAGGCTGTGATGGCATACCATATCTGTATTGCGCAAGGAACACGTCCATTAAGGCGTCAGCCTTAATGATCGGAATTTCATTGCTTTTTGGAGTTTGAGTGAAAGAGCTACAACAGGTTTCTGAAATGCCAGATCATGTGTAAGAAGCCTTAATGGGACATGTGAAACCGTAAGGTTTTTTGTCTATGGAATATATATATATATATATACAGGTTGAGTATCCCATATCCAAATATTCCGAAATACGGAATATTCCGAAATACTGACTTTTTTTTGAATGAGACTGAGATAGTGAAACCTTTGTTTTTTGATGGCTCAATGTACACAAACTTTGTTTAATACTCAAAGTTATTAAAAAATATTGTATTAAATGACCTTCAGGCTGTGTGCAAAAGGTGTATATGAAACATAAATGAATTGTGTGAATGTACACACACTTTGTTTAATGCACAAAGTTATAAAAAATATTGGCTAAAATTACCTTCTGGATGGGTGTATAAGGTGTATTTGTAACATAAATACATCCTGTGCTTAGATTTAGGTCCCATCACCATAATATCTAATTATGGTATGCAGTTATTCCAAAATACGGAAAAATCCGTTATCCAAAATTCCTCTGGTCCCAAGCATTTTGGATAAGGGATACTCAACCTGTGTATGTATATATATATGTGTGTGTGTGTGTGTGTGTGTGTGTGTGTGTGTATATGTAGATATATTTTTTTATATATATATATATATATATATATATATATAGTATAAAAGTTAATATAGACAGAGGGTGCACTCCATAGTTCGACTCAATTAGTTTTTGATGGCAGATACAGCTATAAAAACAGATTACCAAAGGTAGCATTTGGACCACCGTAATTTTCAACAGGTCGTATACAGCGTGCACAGCATGGGTCGCCTGCTCAGTATGTTACACCATGTTACACCATCAAATCTCTAGACCACGCCCTTATGTGTTTTGTAACTCCAGACTTTGTCAGAGGCCTCAGAGGATGAAAGGACAAAGGGGGCAATTCAGATCTGATTGCAGCAGCAAATTTGTTAGCAGTTGGGCAAAACCATGTGCACTGCAGGTGTGGCAGATACTGTATAACATGTGCAAAGAGAGATAGATTTGGGTGAGTTATTTTGTTTCTGTGCAGGGTAAATACTGGCTGCTTTGTTTTTACACTGCAATTTAGATATCAGTTTGAACACACCCCACCCACATCTAACTCTCTCTGCACATGTTATATCTGCCTCCCCCTGCAGTGCACATGGTTTTGACCAACTGCTAACAAATTTGCTGCTGCGATCAGCTCTGAATTATGCCCAGAGTTCGGGTTGAGGAAGCAGGTAAAGGTGTGACCTAGCGATTTGATGGTGTACCATGGAATATCCTGCTGTGCATGCTGACCAGGTGACCCGTGCTGTGCATGTTGTGTATGAGCTGGTGAAACTGCGGTGGTCCAACCACTACTGTTGGTATGTGATCCTTAATCTATTTTTATCTGTGATTGGCATTAAAAATTAATTGCTGCACACACTATGGAGAGACTCTCTTTATTAACTGTTAGAATTTGCAACCCGGCTTGTGGATTTGGAAACTTGACGGAAAACACTGATCAAAGTAGAGTGGTCTGAGTGCTGTGGACCAGCAGTGAAGTCTAGTAAAAACCGGTATGAAGAGTCCCCTAATAGACTTGTTAAGTGGACTATATTGTGCACACTGATAGATATTTATACGCACACTATATAACTAACTATCTATCTATCTATCTATATATATATATATATATATATATATATATATATATAGTGGTAATATTTATTGCATGGCTGCTTGCAGTGTAGATGCATGCAGGCATCATTCTGTTTGTCATAGCCAAGTTTATTGATTCAAGGCCTATAATCTCGTACAGTGTTTACGCATTGTAGACTTTACACAAGTCTAAAGGTGGGTACACACTAGCCAATGTGCTCGGTGAGCGACGTCGCCTAGTGTTTCCCCTCCCGTGCCAGGCCGCCCGGAGGCGGACATACACACTATGTGATATCACTAATGATATCACACAGTGACGTCATGCCGCGGCCGGCTGGAGCATGCAGTTGTGGACGATGAGTCCAAATTGAGCTTCATGCACGGCTGACACAGAGGGTCGTTAACAACCCATGGGGCGTGCATCGCTCAACAGAGGCCGCATACACACTGGGCGATATAGTAATCAACATCACTCAGGAAGTGTCAAAATGAGCGATGTAATTTACTTTATCCCGCCTTAAATTACAGTTTATAGTACAGACTGATTAAAAACATACAAACAGAATAGATGATGAGGTTTGATAATTCCACTATTTCTTCTTGCACAACATGTATTAATATATTTTCCCCTCTGGAGCATTGTTGCTGACCCAACCACCACTTAGGACTATCTTATTCTCATGTGCTAGATCAGTTTGTACAGGCGTTGAGAGGTTTTCGAAGTAATTAATCACTCATACTTACGTAACCGCAATCTGAGCAACAATCTTTTCATAATGGCATTTAACTGTTCTTCAAGATGTTGGGTTGCATTTTAGCAGATGGTCCTTTGCAAACTAATTGATTAGCGGCACCTCTTCATCTGTATTGTCTACCATTAGAAACATCTTACCATCATATACTATAGCTGATATACTTCTTAAATAACCTAAATTACTACAACCAGACATCATACAGTACATGATACAGAAACTTAATAAGCCTTTTGCTACCCTATACTAAATTAATATGATGATCATATGAATTTAAATCCTTTCAAGATTTTTACACTTCAGTATGGATGTTTATACATCAAGTAGGATTTTGTGCTTGCTTAAAGCTTAATTAGCTAACTACTTATTTTGTAGCCATGCGAAAACTTTTCACTTTTGCTTACAGTATTTCTTAGTGCTCAGCAAAACGAAAAGGCAAACAGGTGTAACCTGTGTTGTATGATATGGCCAAAAGTTTCAATTTATTTTTTTGCGAAAACAGTCTGTTGGGCTATTTATCTGATTTCATCATGCTGTTAAGGGTAGGATTCAATTAGATGCAGTAATTTACCGCTCGGGTTAGAAGGGTGGTAGCTTCAGGCTTTAACGCCAGGGACTGATCAATTACATCCTCTATATATTGCATGGTAAATTACCCGCTAATGTGTGTTAACCCATAGAGTCCAGGATAAATTGCCAGAGCTACGGGTTAACAGATTTGTGGCACCCATGATCAGGGCATTTAAGACAGATTTCTGTTTGAGCCTCTTCAGACTCCAGAAATCCACTTACTGCAGCCTGCGAGCTGCCGTGGGCTATAATTGAATAGCCTCGGCAGATCAATTAGCCTGTGGTAATTAACCGTTGCTGATTGAATCCGGTCCTAAGGATTTCTTTGGTTTGAATGCGTGAGGTATGGTTCAAAATGATATATGTCCTTAACTGGAATAAAATAAAAATTCTGAATACTTTTTTTTATTCATCCATATTAATCCACCACCTGAATTATTTAACATTATGGCTTAAGTACGAGTCCTCACAGGAGGTTTTCCGGTATTATTCCTATTAACTGTACATAAATGTAATCCCAGTTTCTGGCTACACACCCCTGACCATGACAATTGTGATGCTATTGTTTTTTTTTATTTTTTTGGTCTAAATCTTTTTCCTGTTCAGATTCACTTTCTCTAATCTGGTTGGACACAGGGTCATACTGTTTTCTGGTTAAATGAGAGCTTAACAGTGTTTTCACATTGGAAGTAGAGAAGAGACATTTTAAATATACATTAGACATAAAAAATGTATGTGCTGAGCCAAGGTTCCACTGAGGCTTCAATCAGGGGGCGTGCATTCTGTCCGGATCCGGAGTCTTACAGATCACATTCACATCCACCACCCCAGCAAACCCAGACAGGGAGAGTGAGGAATGCGGCACAGACCCCCTGGGCTCCCTGCTTATTCCTACACTGGGGCACATAAAGCAGAACCAGGTTCAATGGAGGAGGTCATTGTGCTCCCATCAGGGCTGCCTTCCATTGTCTCCTGTATTTATGCCCCTAGTTTCAGTGGAGGCTATAACATTTTAATACTCAATCAAAAATTTTTGCTGCAGCTGTTATTAAGGGGAAAGTGAATTTTCGCCAAATATAACTTTACTAATATTTAATATTTGTGTGTATGTGCAGTTTGGGTCCTGCATCATCGCATGCAGTGTGCAGTGAGGCAGCAGACGTTAGGTGATTGACAGTCTGCAGCCGTTTGGGGGCGGGAAGGGGGCAGTGATGTGTCGACTATGTTTTGTGGGAGTGCAAAGGCCAGGGTCTCTGTTTTCCGTAGGAGATTTCCTGGCCTCTGTTACGGAGCTACGGCAGACCATCTGCGTAACCTGAGGGTTATTCAGCTGGCCATGGTGTCGCAGAATGATCCGATGCTGCATCCTCAAACGCACCAGAATAGTGCATAACACTATCCCTTTGTCCGACTGTTCAGGGTTGAGTCCAGTGTGTCCAAGTTCAAGCTCCTTGCCAGCTAACAAGTGTAGACTGGTCCATGGTGAATGACCAGTGGAGAATTTTCTGACACCACCTGAGAGGTGTTGTAGCAGTGGGACCAATGCATACCCAGGACTAAGTGATTCCAGGGGCCAGTCTAGCTTGAGCAATTTAAACATGCTTTTTATAGACATAAGGATACCCTTACAAAGATCAAAAGCTGGGTAAACACTATACAAGTCAGACAATCTTTCCAATCTGGCTAGTTGGAATGAAAATCTGGTAATGTATTGAAGCAAGTGACAATTGACCGTTTGCTCTCAAACACTGGAAACAGTCAATAATGTTTGTTCAGACAAATTGGTTAACTCATACAGATTTAACTAATTTGGTCGTTTTTGTTGGTTTTCCAGTGTTTGGGAGCAAATGGTCAATTGTCGTTTGCTCCCATGCATTCCCAGATTTTCATTCCAACCAGGGAGGTTGGAAAGATTGTCTGACAGATAATTGTTTAGTGTGTTCCTTGCTTAAGGATCAAATTTGTTGGAGGTTTCCTTGAGGTTAAAAAAATGGGCAGACTAGATTGGCCAAGTGGTTCCTATCTACCATCAAAGTCTATTTTTCTAGGAGCCTTATGGTGACTGTAAGTTACCCACACACAACACAGTGGAAGAGTCAGGTTTTTACTGATGATGAGAGAGAAACCTTAGGAGTGGTAGAGTAAGCCCACATAGGTTGTCAAGAATGAACAACCAGCTGTATGTACGACAAGTCTGGGACTGCCAGTTTTAAATCATCTGGTTATACTGTAGGAATACTTTTGCTTTTGTTTGTTGTGAGCTCCAAAAGGGCAGTAACTATAAAGTGCAAAATAGTCCGGTTGCTAGATCAGCAAAGGATGCTGAGTCCTCGTCTAGCTTCCTTCTTACAGCATGCAGTGTCTAGAACAGCATTAGTGAGAGAGGCCGGAAGTAATAACTGGCGAATGCTATACAGGTTGAGTCTCCCTTATCCAAAATGCTCGGGACCAGGGGTATTTTGGATATGGGATTTTTCCGTATTTTGGAATAATTGCATACCATAATGAGATGTCATGGTGATGGGACCTAAATCTAAGCACAGAATGCATTTACGTTTCATATACACCTTGGCCCTCATTCCGAGTTGTTCGCTCGCAAGGCGATTTTAGCAGTATTGCACACGCTAAGCCGCCGCCTACTGGGAGTGAATCTTAGCATCTTAAAATTGCGAACGATGTATTCGCAATATTGCGATTACACACCTCGTAGCAGTTTCTGAGTAGCTCCAGACTTACTCGGCATCTGCGATCAGTTCAGTGCTTGTCGTTCCTGGTTTGACGTCACAAACACACCCAGCGTTCGCCCAGACACTCCTCCGTTTCTCCGGCCACTCCTGCGTTTTTTCCGGAAACGGTAGCGTTTTTTCCCACACGCCCATAAAACGGCCTGTTTCCGCCCAGTAACACCCATTTCCTGTCAATCACATTACGATCGCCTGAGCGAAGAAAAAGCCGTGAGTAAAAATCCAAACTTAATAGCAAATTTACTTGGCGCAGTCGCAGTGCGGACATTGCGCATGCGCACTAAGCGGAAAAACGCTGCGATGCGAAGAAATTTTCCGAGCGAACGACTCGGAATGACCTCCCTTATACACACAGCCTGAAGGTCATTTTAGCCAATATTTTTTATAACTTTGTGCATTAAACAAAGTGTGTGTACATTCACACAATTCATTTAGGTTTCATATACAACTTATACACACAGCCTGAAGGTCCTTTAATACAATATTTTTAATAACTTTGTGTATTAAACAAAGTTTGTGTACATTGAGCCATCAGAAAACAAAGGTTTCACTATCTCACTCAAAAAAGTCCGTATTTCGGAATATTCCGTATTTCGGAATATTTGGATATGGGATACTCAACCTGTAGTTTGATTGCTTATTTTACAGTGAGCTATACAGTGTTCTGTACATAATCTACCTTTATGTTTCAGGTTGATGCTGCAAAATGCTTAGCCCTCCCTCCTCTTGTACCTGATCCTTGCGGCACATGGAGAGTTATTTAATGCTGAAATAAACAGTTTACTCAATACGCATAGACCATGTAATACACATACCCTTTAATACATTTATCAAAGCCAGTTAGTTTTTTTTTAGTTTTTTATTATAATTTTACTGTGATCACTGCTGGAGACCAAGGAGGCCGACAATACATTTTTGCTTTCAGTAGACCTTGGGGATCTTCAACACAAGATTTCATGATCAGAGAGACCACTGTATCTAATGGAAATGGATATTTGTAAGTTATATATTTTCACTTTTAAATTAAATACGAAGCCTAGGGACTTTTATAGGATAATTACATTACATACATTGCATGTCATTTACATCTTGGCATAGTGGCAACCGCTGTGCCTCTTTCACAACATCTTCTAATACCTTTCATGCTAAAGTATGTAACGAATAAAGAGAGACCTTCAAAAAGAACATGAATCATTTCCTTTATAGACAGTGAATTGAATGCAGAATCTCTGCTCAAGATTCTTTTTTTCTTGTCTAATTTAGTGGGTTTATTTTATTTTAGCATTTTATTTTCTATGTATTTCATTAAGTGTACATTGTAATTGCTTTCATTTAATGGAGAAATGGGCTGCAGTATTCAGTACATTCTGTTTTCCTGTAGATTAACTTAATTAGCACAGGGACTAAGTCAGGCTTTACTCCGTGACAAACATTAGATAATTGTATCTGTAAATCCTCTATGGTGAAATTAGGACATGGGCCTGGAGTCTGAAGCCTGCAGGAGTCGATATATTAGTAGCAGTAAAGTGTATCCTCCTTTGACAAGCCCTTTATATGCAACTTTTGTGCCAATTGTCAATACGGCACACAGCTACATAGTAGCAATTAATCAGTCCGAACGAGCTTTATTTTGGAGACTTCTCCAGTTAAGTCACAAAAATAATTGCAAGGACAGACCATATAATACAAGCTATATGCTACAAATTAGTTACATACATAAAACATTTGAGTCTTATGTAGCAGTGGTTGGAGAAGCTCTACATTATTCACTGTATAAAGGAATTGTCACCATTTGCATTGCTCTTGGCAAACAATTTGAATTCTTCAGTAACTTGTTTGTTAGCCATGGTTAATTTAACTTTAAAATGAGTTAACTATATGCACAGCGAGTTCTGATGTCAGTGCTTATAATTGGTGAGTTCTGATATTGTCGCTTCATCTTTGTTAGGAAACCTACATTGCATTGTGGGGACATCCTAGTGTAACTTATTATAGGCGGTAGAAATCACTTCATGTTATCAGTTACCTGTATGAAAGCACTTCCTGTAAATGGTGAGTATATACTCTGATAAGCCATAGCATTAAAACCACTTGCTTAATTTTGTGTAGATCACCCTTGTGCCTCCAAGTCCAGCATGGACTTCACAAGACCTTTTACGGTGTCCTGGTATATCTGGCACCAAGAAGTTAGCAGCAGGTCCTTTTAAGTTCTGTAAGTTGCAAAGTGGGGATTCCGTGGCTCAGACTTTTTTATCCAGCACATCTCACAGGTTGGTGATCAGATACAGATCTGGGGAATTTGGAGGTCTAGTCAACAGCTTGAACCCTTTGTCTCGTTCCGCAAAATATTCCTGAGCAATTTTTTCAGTGTGACAGCATGCATGATCCTACTGAAAGAGACCACTGCCATCAGGGAATACTGTTGCCATGGACTTGGTCTACAGCAATGTTTTGGGTAGGTGGTACACGTCAGCATAACATCAACATGAATGCCATTACCCAGTGTTTCCCAGCAGAACATTGCCTAGACCATCACACTGCCTGTGTCGGCTTGCCGTTCCCCCACACTGCATCTTGGTGCCATCTCTTCCCCAGGCAAATAACGCACATGCACCTGGCCATATACATGATTAAACAAAAACGTGATTCAGCAGAGCAGTCGCCTTTTTCCATTTCTCCAGTGTCCAGTTCTGATGCTCGTGTGTCCATTATAGGCACTTTTTGCGGTTGACAGTGGTCAGCGTGGGCACTCTGATTGACAGCAAGCTGTGTGGGCACTGTGCTTCCTGACACCTTTCTTTCATAGCCAGCATTAACTTTTTCAGCAATTTGTGCTACAATTGCTCTTCTGTGGGATCAGACCAGACAGGCTAGCCTTCACTCCCCATGTGCATCAATGAGCGTTGGGCTCCCATGATCCTGTTGTCCGTTCACTGGTTGCCTTTCCTTGGAACACTTTTGGTAGGTACATACTAACCAATACATAACAGGAACACTCCCACATGTCCTCCCACATTGGAGATGCTTTGACCTAGGTGACCAGCCATCATAATTTGGTCCTTGTCAAAGTTGCTCAGATCGTTGTCCATTTTTCCTACTTACAACATACCAACTTCTGACTATTCACTTGCTGCTTAATATATCCCAACCCTTGACAGGTGCCATTGTAACAAGATAATCAATGTTATTCATTCCACTTGTCAGTGGTTTAAATGTTATGGCTGGTGGATGTATGTGTTAACACCTAATAAGGCAACACATTAGAAAGAGGCCTTAATATAAGTGTTCTATAACCAAGTAAGTAATGATAACAGGTCTGACTTTTATATAAATTATAAGAAGGGGGACATATAGGACTGAATAGCAACTAATTATAGCATACCTTCAGTTTAATGTTGGAAGATTACATGAAAAAAATTACCTTTGAAATACGTAGTGGCTGTTACATTAAGGTGTACTTTAAATCTTAACGCATTGTACTGTACCGTATAGTACATTAACATAAAAATCCAATCACCTACGCAGTTTTTATCTAAATGTACACACACACACACACCTGTAAAGGCAGCAATTTGCAGGCTGAGCCAGTATTCATAATAATTCAATTAGGCCGGGGAATCTTTGTATCATCAAAACGGATAGTTTTAGTCTTGAGACAAGACCTTTTGCGATGCAAATGTGTTAATGTCATGAGAGAGCAAGGATACATTTTCATTTCTCATTACAAAGTGCAGTTCACATGTACTGTACTGAATACGGAAAGAGTTATTGGTGGAGATGTGTCTTGTACTCACAATTCCCCAGTCAGTGCTCCTGGCACAGTGTGCCGCACATCCTGCAGCCTCATCCTAATTCCTCCTTTTACAACGGGGCTGTTAGGATTTTCAAGTGTTATGAATAGTGAATACCAGATAGCTTTGCCACATTGGGAAAGATTATTTTTGACATTGTTGATTTTAATGAGGATTTCAATAAAATCATGAAATTGAACAGACAGGCATCTAGTTATTTTATATTACCCCGGTGCAGTGGTGATGTATTTATCATTGCAGTCTGATAATATTACATGTTTGTGGTACCATTATATGCTCATTAGTGAGTTATCTTACAAAAGAAGAGAATACATATTATTCACATACTTTACAACTATAATATGATGTGTACCCCTGCATCCAGTAGGTAAAAAATAATGAACGTGACCCAGGTGGATGAATACCGCCATAATTGCTAGGGCCCTATTTTCATTATTGACTATCTGCATAGTTCAGTGTCCTTAGTAGCAGAAAATTAGAAGCAAAGTATTCCTGGAAAATATTTTTAAATATTATATAGTATGGGATCGGTATGAAATACCTCCAATCAAAATCCCGACGGTCGAAATCCCGACAGCAGTTGGCCGACGGTCAAAATCCCGACAGCAGTTGGCCGACGGTCAAAATCCCGACAAGGTCAAAATCCTGACATGGACATAATACTGACATTTAAAATACTGACAAGGTCAAAATACCGACATGTAAAATGCCGACAGGTCAAAATACCGACATGCTTTTTCATTGGTTTTTGTGTGTGTATGTCGACATAGGTCGACATGGACACCATATAAGTGTACCGCGTCTCCTCGCATGGCTCGCTGCGCTCACCATGCTTCGGGCACGGTGCCTCGCTGCGCTCGGCACACTATTATATACCCCCTCCAGGTCCACTGGGATGGTAGAGTATGAACAAGTCGGTTTCAATGAAAAAATCATGAAAAACTCTTGTCGGCATTTTGACCTGTCTGCTTTTTATGTGTCGGTATTTTGTTCATATCGGGATTTTGACCTTGTCGGGATTTTGACCGTCGGTCAATTGCTGACGGGATTTTGATTGGAGGTAAATTGACTGCATCCCTGTAGTATGAACCTACAATGTACAGATACGTCAGATATGTTACCAAAGTTGTGTTCAGTCTTACTTCTCTATAGAACAGATCCATCATACACTTAATTTATTTTCAGTTGAATAAAATATTTACTGTCACTGTACGTTGTTTTCATGGTCGGTTTATATTTTAAATGTAAGATGCTTAGTATATTCCTTTTCAGTAGTTTTCTGATGTCATATGCAATCATTTATCCAATAAATTAGTGTGATTTACTGTTACTCTGGGCTGGAAATAGTTGAAAAACTAAAACTTACATTTGCAGTAGTTTTAGGGAAATTGCTCATCTCTGTAGTTCACAGTAATTGGACTTGAAAGTATTTTATAGCGGGGCAAGACTGAACCTGTAACATTTGCTGCATTTTTCAAGATTGTAAGTTAGTACAGGTTGAGTATCCCTTATCCAAAATGCTTGGGACCAGAGGTATTTTGGATATCGGATTTTTCCGTATTTTGGAATAATTGCATACCATAATGAGATATCATGGCAATGGGACCTAAATCTAAGCACAGAATGCATTTATGTTTTATATGCACCTTATACACACAGCCTGAAGGTAATTTTAGCCAATATTTTTTATAACTTTGTGCATTAAACAAAGTGTGTCTACATTCACACAATTCATTTGTTTCATATACACCTTATACACACAGCCTGAAGGTCATTTAATACAATATTTTTAATAACTGTGTGTATTAAACAAAGTTTGTGTACACTGAGCCATCAGAAAACAAAAGTTTCACTATCTCACTCTCGCTCAAAAAAGTCCGTATTTCGGAATATTCCGTATTTCGGATATTTGGATATGGGATACTCAACCTGTATAACCAAAGGACATACTGGCAGGAAATTGGGGACCTTGCTGTTCAAACGGGTGTGTATCGCGTTACCAGTGGGCGGGATCCGGGCTGCAGAATGTCAGCAGGGAGGGGGGGGGCGAGCGCAACAAGCCCCTTGCGGGTTTGCTGCGCTTGCCACACTGCGGTCTCAGTGGCGACCTGCGGTTGCCACGAGTTCTATTCCCACTCTATGGGTGTCGTGGGCACACATGAGTGGGAATAGTCCCTGTTGGTCGGCATGCTGACCATCGGGATTGTGAGGAGGTAGGATGTAGGGGGAGGTAATGTGACTACATCCCATTCCAACGATTTGAATCAAAAGATTTTTACAGTGGTAAACTACCCACCTATCCTTAAATCTTTATTAGAAACATGGAGTTTTTTAAAAATGTATCCATGCTTTCCCTATTATCAAAGATGTTTTATGAGCTCACCAGAGTTGTCATCTTTTTGGCTGCCAGAATGGCGAGGCAATTGGGGGAGTAGTGCAGATGTTATTCAGTACAATCAGATCATTGAGCCATTTGTATGCACTGCCACTCGGCAAACCTACAGGAAACTTGCCCACTGTTAGAGTCTCCTGGACGACCAGGGAGAATAGGCAAATATGGTGTTCACAGATGAAATGCTGCAAATGAATAAACCTATCATAAATTAGAGTCGAGGAGGGGCCCCCGGATGGACAGTCCCGCATTATGCCATGTACATTATGTATTGGTTATTCAGTGGTCAGCTCTGATATGCTACCATCATTTTTTTTATTTTTTCTGTTATCCCAGAATATAAATAGATAACATGCAGATGTGTCCTCATACATTCAGCCTCAATACACCATGCAGGGCAAGATGCCTGGCATGGGTGAGCCGCCAGGTCCAGTGCAACTCTGCCAACGTCGGGCCTAAATTACACCTTAGTCTCAACACACTGTGACGCATGAGGAGATTGTGCTGATTAATTTGATATGTGACACCTGTATATTGTGTGTGGCTGAGTCTGTATACGGAGCAGAGCAGATCTTGTATTGGAGAAAAGCTGCAGCTGCTACATTGTAGCACTTCATATACCGATTCAGAGACTCAGTTGCACACAGATATACATCCTAGTCACATTGCTTTGCTACTAAGAAGCATTTTCAACAAAAAAGACGCTCAATGCTAGAAGATTCTCACGCAAACCTGGCGTGCCGAGAGAGGCTGTTTGGTGTGACTGCAGTTAAGCTGTATGAGGACATATCTGTATTTTCAAAATGAATACTTAAGTAAAAGGAGTTCACACCTGACAGATATGTCAGTGGACCTGCCCAACTGTGACACTGGCCCCTTCAGCATGATGCACCAAAATAATTCTGCAATTATACTGGTCATCGCCTATGCAGCAGTGCAGACACAATATGTCTGTGAACAGCTATATAATGCCCGTGATATATCGGTTGTTCAATCGGCCAGTATGTACCCAGCATAAGTCTTATAGCAAACCTCCATTTTTCTTTATACAAATAGCCAGAATTCTAGCATGTTATACTGTTGGTTTGCTAAAATTCTAATTGTGGAAAAACAATTTAATTAATACTTATTCTCCTTTATATGCCAACCTCTCCTCTGATTTAAAACATGATTTAGAAGATCCAGTAGTGCATGAACATTAATAGCAACAATATATTTTTTCATCTATGTGTATGGTGCCTTGCAAATTATTTCGTGCCATTTCCAATCCTCTTATTTTAGTGACTAGCACAGGGGTGGCCAACCAGTCAGAGGCAAAGAGACAGAAACGATCTGTAGTCAAGGGCAAGAGCCAGTATCATGCGTGTGCAAAAATGGGGCGTGGCCTAGTTTTCACAAAGCCACACCCATTTTTTTTTATTTTTGTGCGCACACCTTTTGGTATGACGTTTGTAGGAGTATGACCTTGTGTCATAACTCCGTTTTTAGTCATGTTGTACAGTGCCACATACATATAATGCCTCAGTACAGTGCCACATACATAGAAAATGCCAATAAATGGGTGCCTCCACACTGCCAGAAACATATGTCCCCACAGTGCCAGATACACATATGTCCCCACAGTGCCAGAAACATATATGCCCCCATTGCCAGATACATTTATGCCCCACAGTGCCAGAAACATATATGCCCCACAGTACCAGATACACACATGCCCACAGTGCCAAGTACACATATGCCCCACAGTGCTACATACACATATGCCCCACAATGCCAAACACATATATGCTCACAGTGCCAGATACACATGCCCCCACAGTGCCAGATACACATGCCCCAACAGTGCCAGCTATGCCCCCAGTGCCAGATATACATGTCCCCACAGTGCCAGATAAACATGTCCCCCCAGTGCCAGCTATGCCCCCAGTGCCAGATATAGATGTCCCCACAGTACCAGATATACATGTCCCCACAGTGCCAGCTATGCCCCCAGTGCCAGATATACATGTCCCCCTTTCCACCCATGCTGCTCCTGTCTGTAAGGGGAGGAGAGTGCAGCGTGCACCTCTCCTACCCCTCACTCTCTGGCGGCGGTGTCTCTCTTCAATTAGGTGCCAGTCCGTGAGCCAATCAAAGCTTGCGGTCCGGCAGCCAATCAGGAGCCTTAGCTGCCGGTCCGTGAGCTCTGATTGGCTCACGGGCCAGCGCTGAATTGAAGAATGACAGAAATGAAATGAAGAAAAAGCCCCTTCGGCTTTACTCGAGTCAGTATTTAAGAGGGACATGGAGGGCACAGCACGCGGCTCTCCTGTGTCCCTCCTGCGTCTCCGGCGGCAGCGGCGTGTGTGTGTGTAAAAGGAAGTGCACGAACCGGCACTTCCTTTAATACACACACGCCGCTGCCGCCGGAGATGCAGGAGGGACACAGGAGAGCCGCGCGCTGTGCCCTCCGTGTCCCTCCTTCAGAAGACAGCGCGGGAGCGATGGAGGGTAAGTAACTCGCACTGTGGGGCATATCTGGCAGCACGAGGTCATATCTGGCACTGTGGGGCATATCTGGCAGCATGAGGGCATATCTGGCACTGTGGGGCATATCTGGCAGCATGAGGGCATATCTGGCACTGTGGGGCATATCTGGCAGCATGAGGGCATATCTGGCACATCTGGCACTGTGGGGAATATCTGGCAGCATGAGGGCATATCTGGCACTGTGGGGCATATCTGGCACATTTGGCATTGTGGGGCATATCTGGCAGCATGAGGGCATATCTGGCACTGTGGGGGCAAATCTGGCACTATGAGGGCTGTGTACGGCTAGAGCTGCATTTCCCACCCTAGGCTTATATTCGAGTCAATAAGTTTTCCCAGGTTTTTGTGGTAAAATAAGGTGCCTCGGCTTATATTCGGGTCAACTTACACTCGAGTATATACGGCAGGGCTGGCCAAACCGGTCCTCGAGATCTACCAACAGTTCATGTTTTCCAGGACTCCTGGAGATCTGTAGATTTGTCAGTTAGGAATGAATGCAGCACATCTTAATTAGTAATGACTACACCTGTGCAGCATCTAGGTGATCTGGAAAATGTGAACTGTTGGTAGATCTCGAGGACTGGTTTGGCCAGCTCTGATATACGGTATGTATTCCTGTGTGCAGACTCCGTCTGGGCCCCCTACTTTATAGCCAGGTGTGCTGTAGACTCTGGTCACTAGGGGAGCCTAGCACTGTCCCTGAGTCTAGTGTGTATGCGCATGTCTCCGGGATAATGGTTACCACGCCATTTTCCTGTTGAATTCTGCAGCATTTCTGCTGCTGATGCAGGACTCCGGAGGATAAGTATTGAAAAAAATGGGTACAGGGCGTGCGCTAGTGTCACAGCTGCAGATTACGTCAATCAACAATTTTTTTTTATAGAAAAACATCTTAATGAAAATGTAAAAAAAAATGAAACAAATTGTTTAAGTATTTAACCACTGAGTTGTGAGAATTCTAGTATGCTGTACAAAAACAAAAAACAAATGATGCCAAAATTGCCTTACAACAGACCACCCCAGGTGAATCATTGATGTAACTGCCATATTTTTTGGATTAAAGCCTCACAGTCAAGGGGACCATTATGTAAGTTGTGAATCTGAAGGACAGCTGTGAAAATTATGTGTTTGGATTCCCCAGTAGGCACTGCTATCAAGAAGATGAAGCCGCATCAAGCATCCCAGACGCTGCCAGGGAAGGCTTGTCCCTTAAACCCTCCGCGTAGAAAGGAGACTAGTAAGAGTAACCACAGTCAGAAGCCACTGTGAAAGAAATAAGAATGTACTTATTAAAAAGCTATATATCAGGGTTTTTATTTTTGATAAAAGATTTTTGTTACATAAAATATCACACTAAAGAAAACTAATTCAAATAGATCATTTTTGCTTTGAATTAGGAATAGTATGAGCAGCAGCAACTACACATATATATATATATATATATATATATATATATGCAAAAGCCCTCACTCACCCATCACTAATCCTGTTACTTCCCAATACGTTAGGAAGCTGACATTTATACATAGATTTTCTACAGGTGGGAAATATGGCAACTACGTAATTAGAATTTTAATAAACCTCCCCTAGGGGATGAAAAGGGGGTTGATATAATGATGTCATTACCAATGCATAGCTTTCATTGCGTGAACGATAACACCCAAACATACAATCTGATGAAAATTTGGATTGTACCTGTAAAACCCAGCTGGTACTAGGTATTCAAAACTGCAGTCACTGTGTGTAGTGCATCACACTTACTCTCCTCCGGCTGGTCATGGGTAAGGCACAGGTACCAAAGGGTCCCCTGAATAATCAGGTGTTTAATTACAGTTACATTGTGGGAGTGGACTACAGGTGTCAGTGCAGCACAGAAAGAATTGGGCGCCAGGCCATCTCATAAAACAGCATAAACAGTTTAACTTAAAAGCAGGGATATAGCAGGGATAACTTCTGAACACTCTCTTCCAGCACAAAGCATAATGGTTACATTAGATCACATATCACGCCACCACCTCCTGCACATTATTCGTATCAGTTACATCAGTGCACCTCCTCCAGCACATCACTTAATTGCAGCGGCATAAATATGGTGAACAGCAGTACGTACCAGGACATTCTGTGACCAGTGTTGCTACACATAACAGGTTACAGTCTCTCTCATCCATAACGAGGACTCTTGTCAATGGGGGGCTCCTAAAGCATGCCACGTGGCTTCCGACCACTCACCCAGATACTTTCTCTCCTGAGACTCACACTAGGCACACTCTTCTAGGCCACCTCTAAAGGTGGGCATCACCCTTACACTGGACTCTGAGTACTGCTGCTCTCACACTGCGGTCTCTCCCTCTGTCAGGTGCCTTGCCATGACTGGCAGCATTCCCCACATGTTCTGTGTGGAACTCTCACTGAGGCTGCATTCTCCTCATATTAATCTGCAGAAATGGGCTCCATTCACAGCAACCCACATGTGCTGCTGCTTTCTCCCTATCTATGATGCAACTCATGGCAGCTGTTCCTAAAGCCGGGGACCACGGGAACGACGACTGTCCATCCCATGGCCCCAGCAAACCTCTTGCTCCTTCTCCTAGCTTACACTCCACTCTTCTGCTCTTCCCTAGCTTACACTTCCTGTCCCCCCTCCTGCATGAGGTTTGTACGTGAAAGCTGGCTGAGCTCCAAACCTCCACCAATCAGTGCACAGGACATAGCCCTTGCTATGCATAATAAAGCTACATAGCTGTTATCTCTTGCAGTATCTGTTACCCCTTGCAGTTCCAGGGTATTACACACCTTCAGTGTGTAGAATTTGATAATCTCCAAAAATGGTCCTGCCACTTTTTACTGTATCTGCTACTGGTGCTCCTCGGGTAACGCCAAGAACCATGGATTAATATTTACTTACATTAAGACGCCTCAAATTTACATCTGTATAGGTTTACCAAATTTTTAACACTCATTTATATTTACAACCGTGAAAATCAGAAACTCCCATGTGAAGAACGGTAGAACAGCTAGTTTTCTATAAATCATATTTGATTGCTGATGTGACTGATGCTCACTTACTAGAAACATGCTTTCCTTTTTCTATACACATACAGTACACCATACACTATGTAGAAATAAAATGTCCATTTTAGTTGCACAACATGGCGTACTAGTGTACTTAAAATCCCCCCAATATGTCAATGAAATACAGATTGTGTGCATAATTTCCCATTACTAACAGCACTGTGTATAGATGTATAGCCATAAGGTAGATGCAGATTATTCATTCTTGGCTGAACAGCCACTTGTGGGATATCAGAAGTTTGTTTGTTTGGTTGGTTTTCCTTTTGTGAATACTGCTCTGTGATAATGGGCTTTAAAAGGTATTTTTATTCCACTGAGGCAATTTTGTAAACTATTTTTGCACTATAAGAGGCATTCTGAGGGTTTTTCATGTGTTTGATTCATAACGGTTGGCTACTCAGATCATAAGCAATACATTCCTCTCCGTTAAAACTGATGTGTTTCCTAACTAAGCACGCAAATAACTTGTTTGTATTAATTGCTCTTACTCATCATAGTGGACAGACGAAATAAAATATTGGAAAGCCAAAACAAAGTAACTTGATAGTTACACTTGGCCACCTCATACTGTATGAGCAGAATGGCCTTTATGCCCCATAACATAATCTCCCAATGTCCGTAATTGTGCAGGAGGGATTTAGCATCAAACATCCACAATAGTAACTGCGCTAATGCCTAGTTGATGGTAGTGGCCAACACTGTATCCAGTGTAGTAGAAGAATATGCCATAAATGCCTGGTCAGGTCACCATAGCTTTGAGGGCTGCAGCCATTTATCCCCTTAGCTGATTCTTTGTTTGTATCATGGCCATAGGTGTCAGAATAGGGTGGAAGGGAGGTGACAAAACTCGTGACCCCTCCAACATTTGAGAGGTGCCAGTCAAAGTACTGGATCATGGGATGCATGGCAGCCGCCATCTAGGGTTTTCACGGCAGTATGAGGACAGAGACAATACCCTTACTGGCTGCTCCATCTCCTCCCTAACCACAGCACATGTCTGCCCACCTCCTTTTCTTTCCTCTGCCCTGCACCCAGTCCCTATAGTGTGTGGCTAGTTACTGTGGGCTGGACCCTCCTCTGGGACGTGCACTGCGCTCTTCTCACCTCCCACTTCATATGTTCCCCCCTCTATTCCCAGAGCTCCTCCTTCATGCTGATACCCCCCAGATAGATAAATAAAATGATCTCTGTTAGGTGGTGTGGCGGGTAAGTCCAAATGTCCCTGAGAAGACGATAATCAGCGATTTAGTGGCACCAAAATTAAATTATATCTTGCCCTCCCCCAACCTAAAACCTTTTTGGCGCCCCTTTTCACAGCAACTGCCAATATCTGGTGTTGTGTGATGCAGCAGCCGGCAATGTGAGTGGCAAGATCATGCCACAATCTCTGTGGTATGACATGGGTCGCAGCTTCCGATTGGTTCTTTCACTATCACGCCCCTTGGGAGAAGTGTAGAACTTGCCAATCAGCTTGAGTTGGTAGACTGTGCTAGACAAATAATATCTACTGTTTAAGCTGATTGGTTGCCACGCTTAGCTTTTACACTGACTATCTTTTCACTGATATTTTTTTATTTTAGATGCTTGGTTTACATGATATTTAAATGATAATTTTAATTTTTTTATGATCAACACATTAATTCTACTAAATATAGTACTGCATACATTGTATGATGATACATTTTTGTTCCTTTAACATTTCAGTATGGACAACTCCAATTAGGTGTGTCTGATACGGCACTTACAGTAATTGTCTATGTACGAGCTGAAAAATTAATAGAATTGCTAAAATTATTCTTTTTATTCTCCTAATGATTTGTCTAAGTCATGGAGAGCTGAATTTGGTTGCCATTTATTCTTAAACGTAGATGACAGATGCATTTGGAAGTTAAATGTAAATTTAATTCAGTCACTTATTCAGAAAGTTTGGTCAGAGCCTATTAATCTGTACTTTCAGTCAATGGTACTTAGCAGAACTTATTGTATTAATGATCCTTTTATAAACTAATGAGCCAGGCAAAAGTCGTGCCCGTTTAGATCTATGGCAAGTGAACAATTATTAATATGTACCACATTAAACATGTATTGTTAGAATTAGTATGTGTGTGTGTGTGTGTGTGTGTGTGTGTGTGTATATATATATATATATATATATATATATAGATCTTTAGCTTTATTAAAGTGCTAATGTTATATGGGGTTTGAGAACAGTGGTTTTCTTTCTCCACTTATTGCAGTGAAAGAAAATCTGTTATTGACGCAATTTACAGTACCATTAAAATCACACTGGGGGCCAGATGTATTAAGCCTGGAGAAGTGATAAGTGGAAGGTGATAACGCACCAGCCAATCATTACGGGGTTTGAATAATGTCAGTTAAGAGCTGATTGGCTGGTGCGTTATCACCTTCCACTTATCAATTCTTTATCACTTCTCCAAGCTTAATACATCTGCCCCTAAGAATTATATACCTTTTGTGATATACAGTACTTTCCTGAAAAATCTGCGGGGCTCACAAATTTTGGCTGGTTTCCTACATTCCAAGAAGAGAAGACCAGCTTTCTAGTTTGATACAGAAAAGCTCTATGGGTAGCAGCATGCCGATGTATTAATGTCTACCAGCATAAAAATTTGCATGTTTTCAGATTCTCACAGTACAGAAATATGCCCTGTGAATTGCGGTCTTTACAGTGTTGTCATGTGACATATTCCACTGTGTGTACCTTTATAGCTTTCAGCAACTTTACTTCAGGCAGTTTTAAGATGAGATATATAGAGAGAGATACAGATGTGTCCTCCCTCCTCGTTGCTGTAGTCACATTAAACACCCTTCTAGAGTGATGCAAATGAGACTTATTTTTGGTGGGAAAAAAACGCCCGACGCTGGCCAAGACACACGGGAACTGGCGGCTCTTTTACACTCTGTACCGTGACTCATAACGTACGGAAATTAGATGAGAAAAGACGCATCTGTAGATAGACACAGCATAACAAAATAAATATGTAATAAATTATGGTATAACAAATTTAGAATTAAGACTATAGATGTGTCTACAGATACTGTGGCTTCAGTCACGCCAAACAGGCCACCAGATGCTGTGTGGCTCTGCTGTGATTAGTGTCCAATTTGCTAATTTTGTCTTATTCGCACAGATAAAACTGGAAGCGACAAAACTGCTTTGCCAGATTACACTAATGAGCTTGATTTTTACATTTGGACATTTCTGTACGATGGAGTCTGAATCCGTATACAAAGTGCTACTGTGATCCAGTACTTACTTCGTAAGTTCTGTTGTGCTTCATCTGCAACTGTGTACATTTTTGAAAACTAATTACTGTGCAGTTTGTCTCATCTAAGTGTCTATAATACACATTAAGTGGTGTTTTGCTGTGCCTGCATTTAATAAGAAAGCTATGTTATACCAATTGGTGTTGCTCAGTTGCACCGTATACCATTTTTAGGCTATGAGGACACATCTGTAACAATAGTATAAAAAGTTTTTTTTTACAGAAAGCCATGATTTATAAAACTTAATGATACAACACACTTTTGCTTCTCAGTGTTCTTAATTGAATTTTTACTATTGTATGTTACAACCAAATAATGTTGTAGCTCTCAAAACAGTTCAAGCGTTTCTAGGTATCTTATAGTTTGGCTTACCATGCTATTCCTTTAAACTGGGACACTAATGAATTACACAGGTTCTGTGGCTGGCTGACTTGAAGCCTGCATTTCAGCTGGTTTTTATCATCCACAGAACCTGTGTAACCCATGAACACCCTGGTTTAAAGGCATAGGGGTATATGCAATAGCGGGCGAATTCGCGGCAATTATCGCCGTTTTTTCAATTCGACCAAATTCGCCAGGTGAATTCCGGAAGGTGGCTTCCGGAATTCACCATATGCAATGAAAAATGGATTCGCCAGAGTCGCGGGCGAAAATCGGCCGATTTGGCGGATTTTGCCGCGATTTTAAAAAACGGGAAAAAACCCGAAAAAAAAATGGCGTGGGGTCCCCCCTCCAAAGCATAACCAGCCTCGGGCTCATCGAGCTGGTCCTGGTTCTAAAAATGCAGGGGAAAAATCGGCCAGGGATCCCCCGTATTTTTAAAACCAGCACCGGGCTCTGCGCCTGATGCTGGTGCCAAAAATACGGGGGACAAAAAGAGTAGGGGTCCCCCGTATTTTTAACACCAGCATCGGGCTCCACTAGCTGGACAGATAATGCCACAGCCGGGGGTCACTTTTATGCCGTGCCCTGCGGCCGTGGCATCAAATATCCAACTAGTCACCCCTGGCCGGGGTACCCTGGGGGAGTGGGGACCCCTTCAATCAAGGGGTCCCCCCCCCCAGCCACCCAAGGGCCAGGGGTGAAGCCCGAGGCTGCCCCCCCCCCATCCAATGGGCTGCGGATGGGGGGGCTGATAGCCTTTGTGATAAAAAAAAAGATATTGTTTTTTCCATTAGTACTACAAGTCCCAGCAAGCCTCCCCCGCAAGCTGGTACTTGGAGAACCACAAGTACCAGCATGCGGGAGAAAAACGGGCCAGCTGGTACCTGTAGTACTACTGGGAAAAAAATACCCAAATAAAAACAGGACACACACACCTTGATAGTAAAACTTTATTTCATATGCCGACACACACATACTTACCTGTGTTGACACGCCGACTGCAACGATCTCCGACGATCCGAGGGTACCTGTCAAAAAATTATACTCACCTTCCAGCGTCCAGAGGTCCAGGTCCAGAGGTAAATCCACGTACTTTGTAAAAAAACAAACCGAACACGATCCACCGGACTAATGAAAGAGGTCCAATGTTTTCACATTAGACTCCTTTCCCCGAATGCCGGGACATCACGTGACTCCTGTCACTGATGTCCCTTCAGCCAATCAGGAAGCGCTACTGCCGTGGCGCTCACCTGATTGGCTGGACGCCGTCTGTACTCTGACAGCGCCTCGCAAAGCCGCTCCATTACTTTCAATGGTGGGAACTTTGCGGCTAGCGGTGGGGTCACCCGCCGGTCAGCCGCTGACCGGCGGGTGACCTCACCGCTAGCCGCTAAGTTCCCACCATTGAATATAATGGAGGGAGCTGTGCGATGCGCTGTCACAGCGATCAGCCAATCAGGTGAGCGCAACGAAGTTGCGCTTCCTGATTGGCTTAGAGACCTGTCAGTGACAGCTGTCACTGACAGGTCTCAATCGTGGAAAGGTGTCCCATGTGTCAGCATGGGACCCCTTTCAGTCCGTTCTGGAGCGGGTATTTACGTTTTCTTTTTTTGCCAAGTACGTGGATTTATCTCTGGACCCTGAGGTGAGTATATTGAACTTTGCTTTTCAGGTATCCGTGGATTCTACATGGAGAAGAGGACCGATGTCGGCGTGTGAACATAGGTAAGTATGTGTGTGTCGGTAGTGTGAAATAAAGTTTTACTGTCGACGGTGTGTGTGTCCTGTTTTTATTTGGGTATTTTTTTCCCAGTAGTACTACAGGTACCAGCGGGCCCGCTTTTCTCCCGCATGCTGGTACTTGTGGTTCTCCAAGTACCAGCTTGCGGGGGAGGCTTGCTGGGACTTGTAGTACTAATGGAAAAAACAATATCTTTTTTTTATCACAAAGGCTATCAGCCCCCCCATCCGCAGCCCATTGGATGGGGGGGGACAGCCTCGGGCTTCACCCCTGGCCCTTGGGTGGCTGGGGGGGGGGACCCCTTGATTGAAGGGGTCCCCACTCCCCCAGGGTACCCCGGCCAGGGGTGACTAGTTGGATATTTGATGCCACGGCCGCAGGGCACGGCATAAAAGTGACCCCCGGCTGTGGCATTATCTGTCCAGCTAGTGGAGCCCGATGCTGGTGTTAAAAATACGGGGGACCCCTACTCTTTTTGTCCCCCGTATTTTTGGCACCAGCACCAGGCGCAGAGCCCGGTGCTGGTTTTAAAAATACGGGGGATCCCCTGTCAATTTTTTCCCCGCATTTTTAGAACCAGGACCAGCTCAATGAGCCCGAGGCTGGTTATGCTTTGGAGGGGGGACCCCACGCCATTTTTTTTTCAGATTTTACCGTTCCAGCAATAAAAAAAAATAATAAAAAAAAATAATATTTTAAAAAATATATAAATAATATTTGTGCCTCCCCCCAAAAAAAAAAAAAGTACCTAATCCCTTCTAATATAAATAGATCTGCTATTCCCCAAAAAAAAAACACCAAAAAAAACATGTTTAAATTTTTTTTATTTGTTTTCACCCTCCAAAGTGTGGCGGATTGAAAATGACGAATTTGCTGTCTAAAAGCACTGCTGTCGAATTTCCAAACTTGAATTGAATATGCTTTGGTCGAATTGCAGCACTTGTATCATTGCAGAAAAGTCGAATTTGCAAAAAGTCGAATTTCAAAAAGTCGAATTTTGAAAGTCCGTTTTTTGGTCGGAAAGCAGTGCATTGCATAGGCGAATTTTTTTTTTTGGTCGAAAATGACCCGAAATTCGCCAATTTCGGGAATTCGACCACAATTGCATATACCCCATAGTATGGTAAGCCTACTTATAGGTGTATTTACTCAGCGGCGGTGCAGCTGGTGCATTGCACTGGGCCCCACTGCAGTGAAAGGTTCCTTAGCCGCCAGCATTACAGTCAGTCAAAATAACTTAATTGTATGCCTCTACCCAAAACTGCTTTGCGCTGCGGGCCACCAGTAATGTACCGTGAGTGAGCAGCATCAAGTGCAGGATGGTCCAAACGGAGGAAGAGGATAAGCCACAATCCACTTCCCTCTCAGCTCCTCCCCTCTTATCTCAATGATCCGACCATGGCTTCCTCCAGCTCCTCTCTCCCGGCCTGAGGCTGTCCTAGCTGCTGCCACCAGGTATCATGTGAACATCCCTGGTATTATGACCCATGGAGGAGTCGTTTTCCACGTGCTGCAGTTCTGGGCCAAGATAAATAAATTGTAATGTACAGATGGAACTGCACTCATCTGAGGCGGCTCCATCGCAGGTGTGCACTTCCGGCGTGACTAGGTGATCCGTTCGCCTAGTCATGCCGGGAGTGCACAGAGACGCTCCCATTCTGAGTGTCTCCATCCAAGTGAATGGGGCCTGTCTCCGTCGTGGGCGCATGGAGACGCTCTCTGCGTCCTAGTCACAGACGAAGCCACGACTAGTGTGGCTCCATCTGTATCTCTCAAACACTACCTTTTACCATCTCTGTGGTGTCACCCACTACTTGTATCTGTCACCCAAACTCTGGTGTCATCCACTACTTGTCTTGGACACCCTCTCCCTGTGACCCACTACTTGTCTGTCATCCTCTCATTGGCGTCACCCACTAAATATTTCTGTCACCCTCTCCCTGGCGTCACCCACTAGTTGTCTGCCACCCTTTCCCTGCCCCCACTACTTGTTTGTCACCCTCTCCCTGGTATTACTCACTACTTGTCTCCAACATCCTCTCTCTGTCACCCACTACTTGTCTATAAACCTCTCTCTGGTTTCATAAACTATTTGTCTCCGGCACCATCTCCCTGTCACTCACTACTTGTCTGTCACCCTCTCCTCGACTGCCTCTCCCTGTCACAGTCTTCCTCTCACCTACTGGCTGTACCTCTCACTGTCATCCTCTCCCTGTCACACACTGCCTCTCCCTTTCACTCTCTCCTGTCACCCACTGCCTCTCCCTTTCACACACTACCTCTCCACTTCACCCTTTGTCACCCACTGCCTCTCCTGCATCACCCACTGCCTCTCTCTGACATCCTCTGCTGTGGAGCATGTAATGAATTTGCAGTGGGGCAGTGGATTGGGCCCCAGTGCATATTTTTGCACCTGAACCCACCACTCACCATCACTGTAGTTTCTTTCTTACTTCCGGTGCTTTCCTCCTTCCCTCATGTTCCTCACCAGTGCTATCATTGCTTCCAATGCTTCTTGTTTGATTGTCCCTTTCATCAATCGCCATTTGATGGGTACAGGTTCATTTTACTGTTACTGTGTATTTATCCTGTATAGTGCTGCGGAAAGTTTGTGGCACTTTTTAAAATAAGAGGATATTAAAAGTTACCGTTGAAACAGCAGGTAATCCGTTCTAAGGCTGTATATCTTTAAGGATTGGAGCATTTGCTGAAACTGTAGTACAATTAGAGGCATCAGGTGCCTTGAGACAGACAACATCCAACCCCTTCGAGTTCAATATCACTTTTTTATAATGAACATACAGCATTTGTATCTACAGGTTGAGTATCCCTTATCCAAAATGCTTGGGACCAGAGGTATTTTGGATATCGGATTATTCCGTATTTTGGAATAATTGCATACCATAATGGGATATCATGGTGATGGGACCCAAGTCTAAGCATATGGTTCATATACACCTTATACACACAGCCTGAAGGTCATTTTAGCCAATATTTTTAACAACTTTGTGCATTAAACAAAGTGTGTGTACATTCACACAATTCATTTATGTTTCATATACACCTTATACACACAGCCTGAAGGTCATTTAATACAATATTTGTAATTATTTTGTGTATTAAACAAGGTTTGAGTGCATTGAGCCATCAGAAAACAAAGGTTTCACTATCTCAGTCTCACTCAAAAAATTCCGTATTTCGGAATATTCCGTATTTCGGAATATTTGGATATGGGATACTCAACCTGTATTAAGTGTGTAACTGTAACAAGTTCATATTTTGATAAAATGCACTGTATTAGTTTTTCAGTAACACAAACCAAGTACTGTATGCTTTACACAGGAAGTGTTGTGAGCTGCTGGTTTGTCCATGTTTTATATCCTATACTTGTAAGAAATATTAACATTGTAACTATTGGCTAAAGGTCACAAATAGATGACCTTAGCAGGCTTAGCTGTAAAGTAGGAAGACTGTGGTATATATTAGATTAATATAAAGCCACATTAAGTTGCTGCTAGAAAAGTGGGGTATGCGCCAGTACCCTTCATAGAATATACCTAATAATAAAAATCTTTCAGCACATCCTATGTTGCTATGATTTAGTAGTTTAGTGTTGCACCTTAGCATATGACTAATGGGCATAAGAAGATGACTTAGTGATTCTCAAAAATATACATTATCCAAGGACTCGTTCACTGTCTTATTTTAGTATGCGGCCAGAATGTTGACAGTAACCATTTTGACATCCATTATGTTGATACCACTGTGTTGACATTTGCATGCCTACATGGTTCAAACTGTCGACAGGCTTTATGTTGACATGTACATAAGGTATATATCTAAACTGTCACCGTGTAAGATTACCAGGGACCTTTTGTCAACCGTTTATCCATGTAGACATGATGAATGTTGACACGCCCACTGATGACACGTTGAGCATGTCAACAGTTTGACCATTGTTGACATAACTGTCGATCAGACGTACCCAAACCCTTGCTTTAACAGCAACATTTAAATGTGATATAAAAATATAAAATTCCTGTAATTGGCTCTTTTTTGTTAACCTTAACTCTTATTACTCCAGTTTGTAGTTCTCTGTAAAGTGTAAATGTTATCCATGTCTTTGTTATAGAATTGCATTAATTACAGTCAATGGCTTATAAAAATGCAAATCTAGTCTTTCTTAAAGATAATATCAGGATCAGTTTTCATAATTGAATATGTCTTTTTAATAAGAGTTCTCAAGACAATAGCTTCTGTAACTAGTGGACAAAATAACTGGCATGGACCTTGCAAATATCTTTTCCAAAGGTACAGAAACTAGATCCAGACAGTGAACGGTCGAACACACCAGCCAAGGTCAGGAGTTGGGTGAAGAAGGTAAGGTAATCATGGTCACTAACTGTGATCAAAGATTGGAGAGAGCAGGATTGCCAAGGTCAACAGGTAGAGAGGATTGCTGTGATCAAGGTTTGGAGAAAAGAGGGGTTGTGGCAAAATATCAGCAGAAGGGTATAAGCTGGCAGTGCCCTCCTAACAGCAAATGTGCAGTATTATTGAGTTGGTTAGGCGAGGATTGCTAAGAATAACTGTAGCTTTATTACTGTATATAGGGAGAATGTAGTTACTAATAAACTGTAATGTTTTTCTCTTGTTCCAAATACAAGAAATCACAGTGCAGCAATCACAGTGAAAGACACTTGACATCATAACATTGTCATCAGAAACATTTTTTGTCTTAATATCAGGACATAGCCATGGGTAGATACTTTCTCTGAAGACTTTTCTTCCCTTCTCAACTCAGTATTCCCATAGCTTATGTCATAAATGGATTGAGTAAACTAATCACATACCCTCCCTGTCTGTCTGGTTCCTTCCCCATCCTTTGCATGACACGCCCCTTCCTACTGATTTTTTTTTCTACCTTGTTGTTAAATGCTGTTGACAATATATACTTTAGTTTACCTATCATCTTTGATTTACAAATGTGATCATGTGTATGTAGTGTTGTATGGTCTATTGTTACATTGTAGCACTCATGTTTACGTCACACTCTTGTTCCCTATGGTGTTGATGAAATGTATAAACTGGTATTTATAAACTGGTAAAAACTATAAACTGTATTTTATTCAGTAGAAACCAGATTGTATAAAAAAGAAAAACACATGATTAACTTTCTGGTTTTAAAAGACATTCTTTACAGACCAATGTAGCAGTCAAGGACCATATTATATACAATGACCGTATCTTTAACTGAAGGTGAATGGTCTTTTCAGAAACAATTTGAGTTGGGATATAGATGTGTATAGCGCATTGTGGAGCGAAGTGTTTATATACAAGGACATGATTTTGACTAACTCTTACTGTTCAGGCTTTATCTCTGATACTACAGAACTGGAGAAAGCTTATAGAGAGACAGTTTACTGCAGTTTCCAAGGATTTGCTGTCTTGCTGCAGAGACTAATCTGTGTGTCCAGACTGAAGTCAAGGCGTTGCCATGAACATTATCTGGTGACATAAAACATATTCTCCTGCTTCCATGCTATATCCTGCATGTATATATATATATATATATATATATATATATATATATACAGGTTGAGTATCCCTTATCCAAAATGCTTGGGACCAGAGGTACTTTGGATATCGGATTTTTCCGTATTTTGGAATAATTGCATACCATAATGAGATATCATGGTGATGGGACCTAAATCTAAGCACAGAATGCATTTGTGTTTCATATACACCTTATACACACAGCCTGAAGGTCATTTTAGACAATATTTTTTTATAACTTTGTGAATTAAACTAAGTGTGTGTACATTCACACAATTCATTTAGGTTTCATATACACCTTATACCAGGGGTGGGGAACCTTTTTTCTACCGAGGGCCATTTGGATATTTATAAAATCCTTCGGGGGCCATACAAAAATTCTCAACGTAAAAAATTACCCTGCCCCCCAGTAGGTCTGCCCCTTAGAGGTACTGTGTGTGCGCGCCGGAGGCGCGCACGCGCCAAAAACAATGGGTGCGGCCAGTTAAAATGGGACGTGATACACATATGCCCCCAATAGTGCGGTGCAAGATCCACAATTGCCCCCACAGTGCCAGGTATACAAATGCCCCTCACAGTGCCAGGTATACAAATGCCCCTCACAGTGCCAGGTATACAGATGTCCCCACAGTGCCAGGTATACAGATGCCCCCACAGTACCAGGTATACAAATGCCCCTCACAGTGCCAGGTAAACAGATGTCCCCACAGTGCCAGGTATACAGATGCCCCCACAGTGCCAGGTATACAGATGTCCGCACAGTGCCAGGTATACAGATGCCCCCACAGTGCCAGGTATACAAATGCCCCTCATAGTGCCAGTTATACAGATGCCCCCACAGTGCCAGGTATACAAATGCCCCTCACAGTGCCAGGTATACAAATGCCCCTCACAGTGCCAGGTATACAAATGCCCCTCACAGTGCCAGGTATACAGATGTCCCCACAGTGCCAGGTATACAAATGCCCCCCACAGTGCCAGGTATACAAATGCCCCCCACAGTGCCAGGTATACAAATGCCCCCCACAGTGCCAGGTATACAGATGCCCCCACAGTGCCAGGTATACAAATGCCCCTCACAGTGCCAGTTATACAGATGCCCCCACAGTGCCAGGTATACAAATGCCCCCCCACAGTGCCAGGTATAAAAATGCCCCCCACAGTGCCAGGTATACAGATGCCCCCACAGTGCCAGGTATACAAATGCCCCCCACAGTGCCAGGTATACAGATGCCCCCACAGTGCCAGGTATACAGATGCCCCCACAGTGCCAGGTATACAGATGCCCCCACAGTGCCAGGTATACAAATGCCCCCACAGTGCCAGGTATACAGATGCCCTCCCCACTCCCCTCCGTGCTGCTTACCGTGGGACACGGAGGAGAGCGCGGCTGTCGGGTGGGAGCGGCGGCGTGTAGTACTTCAAACCAGCTGCCGGTTCGAGAGCCAATCAGAGCTCGCGGACCGGCAGCCGCTGCTCCTGATTGGCTGCCGGTCCGTGAGCTCTGATTGGCTCACGGACCGGCGGCTGGTTTGAAGTACTACATGCCGCCGCTCCCACTCGACAGCCGCGCTCTCCTCTCTGTTCTAATAGCTGAGACACGCTGCCGCCGGACTGAGCGGCAGCGTGTCTCACTGACACAAGCTGGTGGGCCGGACCAAACGGCTTTGCGGGCCGTATACGGCCCGCGGGACGGAGGTTCCCCACCCCTGCCTTATACACACAGCCTGAAGGTCATTTAATACAATATTTTTAATAACTTTGTGTATCAAACAAAGTTTGTGTACATTGAGCCATCAAAAAACAAAGGTTTCACTATCTCACTCTAACTCAAAAAAGCCAGTATTTCGGAATATTCCGTATTTCGGATATTTGGATATGGGATACTCAACCTGTATGTATATATATATATATATATATATATATATATATAAGAGAGAGAGACACTATGCTAAAGTGCAAATATAAATGCAGTTGCACAACCTTAATCAACAAGTAAGGCAAGACAGCGATCCTGGAAAGGCCACTTGTTCCTCCGAAGAGGAAACAGAAGTGCCTAATGGTGAAGTAGTTTTTTGATTTATCCATCATTTGTAATGATTATAAAGTGTTTATATGGCTCGCACGCACCAGATGAGCACTTACACATTTTATCTTTTACGAGGCTTGGCACATAAGCACTTTATAGTCATCGCAGTATTTGTATCAGTCAACCGTACGTCACAATGTTTCTCTTCATATACACATTATATATACTTATAGGAAGAGTAACAAATAGCGAAAAAACATTTTTTTATTCCATCACCATTTGTAACAGCGAAGTGTATACATGCATACAATTAGGGAAAGCTATTAGACTGAAGACATGCTTATAGTTTTGTTTTAGGGTTGCCGTTTGCACATCATTGCTGCATAAGTCAATTGGTGGAATTCAAATGTCTATTAGATAGGAAAAAACAGACTCCCAACTGACTTTACAAACATTTGAATCTCCCACAAATAATCCCCAGTGCTGTGCCAATAATCAAATGAGTCCATAAAACGTTTAAAACTTTTATTCATTTGACATATGAAATAGACATATCTCCAATGGGACATTCATGCATCCAGTAGTATCTAAATGAGGGTCTAATGATAAATATTGTACAGTTGAAGAAAGCAGGAAAAGTTCACTTTAATTACTGGACAACAATACTTCATCCTTTTGCAGGAAAAGTGCAGCGAATACACCTTAGTACTCGCCCAGTTAAACTTCATGTTATGCGTGAGTGCAATGTATAATAGTCTACTAATTCAATTGCTTTGTTTGATCATACGTGACATCTAATAATTCATAAGTGATATCACTTTAGATAGTACTTGTTTAGATCTAAAAGTTAATTTACTAAAACAAAAAAGATATCTGAAAAAAAATATGTTAATCAAATTCACATATAAACAGAAAGGTATGTAAATTTGTTTTTAAAACATCTAAAGTAAAGTTTTGTGTGTCAAAGAATCTGAATTTGTAAGAAAATGCTCTCATTCAAGTAAGTGATTTTGAAAGCCACTTTTTTTAGAAATTTTAATTTGACGCAAACAACTGTATTTTACTGTATGTTTAATATCAATTAAACATTTGCAAAAATTGTGGTTATTTAGGAAATGGAATAGATGGTGAAGTATTTTGAAAACATTAACGACTTTCACAGTAAACAAAATATATTGTATATACTTTGATTTTTTTATTGTGTGTTTATTTATTTACTAAATGTAAGTTTTATTGATAAATATTGTATTGGGAGTCTCTTGATATTTCCTTTTTCAGATTAACTCCCTCTTAAAAATGTGTAATAATAAAGCAAAGAAAAAATTTAACTGCTTTAATTTCACATAATAAATCACCAAAAAAATCCACAGGAATAAATTATATTTTGACAATATTTTTTCTGGCTATTTTATACATTCCTAATTGTACCCACCTATATTTGGTAATCTAAGAAGAATATGTGTGCCAGAAATTCATCCATATATAATTGGACGTTTTCTCCCTATCTGGTGTGCATTATCTTCATAAATCAAAACAAAATGATTCCAGCTCTTAAAATGACCTACCACAGCTAATAACATAACTCGATTTGTAATTCTGTTTCATGCCGTGACACTCTCTTGCTTATTTATGAGTAGAATGCACCGAGCAACATTACAGTATACACATAACTAATAACTAATTAGTAAATGTCAAGAGCTTAACAAAAAGAAGTATCTATAAATATGTAAGCTGGAGGTTGTTAGTATAGATAGGATAAATGGGGGCACAGAGAGACAAGCTGTCAATGTGAAGTAAATAAAACCCTTTGAGATGCTGTTTCAAGATTCCTAGAAGCCAAAAGGCAGCATATTTTAAATTATGTAGTGTGATTTCTTCCCTTTTTATTCATCTGTTTTCTATATCGCACCTCCACTAATAAGGAGAACTGGTGATGTTTCCCCTCAGTCTTTCCAACAATTGGCTCTGTGTTCCATTAGCTGAAGTTTCGAGTTTGAATTCCGGCATCTCCACATATATCATGGGTCTTCGCATGCCGAGGGTCATATCTGGTTTTCATCTTCCACAGGTGTTTGTATTTCAGCTATTTCATCCTTTGTGTTTGCGAGGAAACTAAATGATACACTAAGGATTCAAAAGTAATCATTATCTAAACCCCTAGATACCATGGGTGTGTGCCGCACTACCAGTTCTTCTACATAGAACTGAATGTGTGATGCTGCTCAGAACATTTTCTGGAGTTTTCCATTGATACAAACGAAGAGTAAGTTGGATTTTATGTAAGTAGCATCTTTCGAAATATAAGTTAATTTCAAAACTTCACTAAGTTAACAAAGCAAACACAGAATGTGTGTGAAGGTTGCAGGCTACCCATTATCCCTCCTCTGCTGTTGTCAGAGGGACCGGAAGGTACATTTGCCTCCCTGCAACCTCCCCTCAGTGCTGCCGATCATTGCTGATCGGTCAGCACAGCAAGACCCCCCCACCCAGTGGCTGCAGACAATGGCAGCCGCTGCAAAAGTGTAAAACAACACCCCCCCCCCCCCAAGCCACCCCCAGACACCCCCTGTGTACCTGGCAGCTCTTCTTGGGTGTAAAAAGTAACGTTGCAATGTTACCGATGTTCCAATGTTACCGATGTTACCAATCTTCCCGACCGATGTTTGAGGGGGAAAACATTTTGGGGAATATTTTTTTTTTTTTACAAAAAAAAAACATTTCTGTCTTTTTTTTTAACTAAAATAATTTTGGATAAGGTTAAATTCATGTTCCTCACCTAATTCACTCATTAAAAAAAAAAAAAAATCGGAGCGGTTTTGTTTTGGGGAAAATAGTTAAGTGGTTAAGGCACTTGGCAGAAAGGTAGAGATTTAGCCTTTTGTTCAGACATCTGCAGTGTCACAACTGAGGGTTGTTGTTGGTGTGAGGCTGCCTCATTTGTAGGGGCTGGTGTTTAGATGAATCTAGGTGGCTGAATAGGACTCCTAGACATAGAGGACTTCTACCACCAATGCCCAAAGATGTGACCACGACAACAAAGATAAAAATAAATGTTCGTTTATTAGACACAGTTCTGGTGGTACACCGGCAGTTAGCACAAGATGAAATGAAAGATGATTAAAAAACAGTACATGGTTCCAAGAACAACAACAGCTGCACAAGACTACCTTGGGAGTTAAAGGAGATGGACAGTCCTTACCAACACCTAGGTGCTGTAGAATAGATGGTAACTAATCAGCAGATGGAATACGGAGGCTGAATGCACTGTAGAAGAATGACTATCTGTAGACTGCCGGTTTTGCCGGATGAAACGGAAGGTGAAGAACTGTGGATGAAGTGCAGGTCCGGATGAAACGGATAATGGAAGTAAATATCACAAATGATGCTAGAGATCGATGAGTTGAGAAACAGATGACTTGGTACTGTAAATGTCAGGAACACCGTTGACGGTAGATAGGTGAACACCACTAGGAGCACAATGCTGGAAGCTGGTGTTAACGCAAATCACTGCTACTCGCAGAGAACACTGATGATACAAGGAAGTCAGGCAGGCACTCCAGGGTGATGATTGGTGCTGGTCTCTATAGAACTGGAGACTTCAGGAGCTGGAATACCTGGAACACAGTTAGTCACAGAGAGCAGAGACAGGATACACTTGGTGATGACAACCAAAGCTCTGACGATTTCCTGGTCTAAGATCAGTCCCTTTATACCCTCAGCAGTGCAGGGATTGGATCAGCAATCAGGCAAGCTCAGCAGGACTGTGGATTGGTAGAAACAGTGGCACATGATCAGAACCAACATGGCTGCGCCCATACTGATTTTTGGAGGGAACCCTGGCATGTATTCTATATGGAATTTTACAGCAATGGCGGCAGCGGCCACAGGACCCAGAGAATGACAATACTGCACAGCATTTCCCCAGCGCCAGCAACAGACGCTACGGCAGGTGAGAGGCGCTGCACAGTCCTGTAGTGTACTAACAAGGTAATCGCAGCAAGCGGCCGCGGCTGACAGGAGATGTCACAAATCCATCCACATGCTGGAAGCGCAGCTAAGGCGGCGGAGGCCGCAGCTGACAGGATGTATAATACAGAGCCGTCCACAAGCTGAGAGTCCAGTAATGGCGGCGAAGGTCGCTGTGATTCAGAAACGCCACTCCATTTAAAAGTTTCTTATGACAGCACCTGCAAGCTAACGGGGAAGGAATATGAAGTAGGGACACAACATCATGACTGAGACCCGGCCCTGTGTCGCCGAGCCAGCCTCAGAAGACACCAGAAAGGTAAAAAATATTGTCCAGTAGTCCGGATCGTGACATGCAGACTGTAAATAGCCGGGTAAAACCATTATACTCTATGGCAGAGGTTCTCAAATGCGGTCCTCAAGGTACCCCAATGGTCCAGGTTTTAGGTATATCCATGGGTCAGCACAGATGGTTAAAAAAAATTACTGAGGTGCTATTTAAGTCACCTGTTGCTAATCATGGTTTAGTACCTATCTTACCTACAGTAAATTTATTTTGCAACTGATAAAGCTCAATTTATTATTTCAACTCTTCTAACCCCTACAATGAAGAGAACATGTTGGTCAGTATACCAAGCACAACCCATTCTGAGGGCTAGAACATAATGCAGAGGCCTCTGTGACTACAAGATAAAGTACTGTAAGGTTCTGTTCTGATGACCAGTATTCAGTACACTGCACATTCTCTTTTAGATGGCCAGTATGCAAAGTGCTTATGTACCTTCATGGGACTGAATGGATCGGTCCACCTTTGGTGACTAATTTTTTCTGGGTTTTAGTTTGCAAGATAGTGTCTAATAAAATGGTTTTGTTTTTTGGGAATTTTTTTTCGAATATAGTCCTTAACACTTGTGCCTACGTGAGATGTGTATGCTGTCATTTACATTCACCTGGCTCCTATCCTGCACCGTTTGCTAAATGTCTTAGTAGTTTGAGCTTAATACTGTAGCTATTATGCATTTGCCTGTCTCAATAATGATCAAGGCTTGATATAAAAATATCTACATTAACCCTGTTATCCATCAAAAAAACAATGTGGCTTGGAGGCACTTATGGCATTATAGAGGGGGAGCTATTGCCTTTGCCAGCCCTTTTGGGCTCATAAGTGGTACTGCATTATAGTACTTAATACAGTGCCTGTTGCAAGGCTCAGAGTGCCCAGTACTGAAGACTTTGCCCTCTGCCCCCCGGTGCTACATGATGTCATGCAACAAGCTGTAAACATGCCATTAGGGCATTGACTGTGCCACCCTAAGCCTTGCCTCTTTTATGACAGCATCAGTTGTGCAGGGCCCTGCCTTAACAAACTGGGAGACTAGCATTCCAAAAACAAGTTTTGGATGAGACATGAGGAAACGTCATTTTTCCAATTTATTGTAATATACTGGCTTATTTTAACTAGGCAAGCAGCCATGTTGTATGCATTCATAATAGGGGGACTTTTCTCTTTGTTTGTTTCCTACTTGCCTCCTCTTTATCTGTACATTACCGTATTTAGGGACATTTCACTGCGTAGCTGCATGTATTTCTCCATGTAAAATCATGTTTATTCATTTAGTGCTAAAGGAATTAGCTGTGCTAGCTGCTGTACACCTGGAAATATAATTACATCATGATGAAATCCTTGTCACTGACAGCCGCTGCTATAATGCCTGGAAACTATAAATGGTGGGTCCTAGCTGTTAGTTTGCTCGTGCTCAGTGTTCGCATATACTGTGCAGTGTGACAGAGGAGAGTTCCGCTCCCTTGTTTTACTTACCCCAGAATCTCATTGATGTTTTTACCAGTTTTCAACCATAATGAATGGAGAGCACCCTTGTTCTAGTATGTCCTGGGTAGGCTTTCCAGGCAGTTAACATGCTCTAACACAGGCCTGGCCAACCTGTGGCTCTCCAGCTGTTGTAAAACTACAAGTCCCATCATGCTTTGCCACAGTTTTGCTATTAAGGAATGCTAAACCCGTGGCACGGCATGCTGGGATGTGTAGTTTCACAACATCTGGAGAGCCACAGGTTGGCCAAGCCTGCTCTAACATTAGCTGAGATGTCTAATCCTTTGCATGCAAATGGATGCTATTTATTTTAAAACTAATAACTAATCCTGTTAGGATAGCCTAAGGTGGACACTTGGTAATTCGGAGATGGATACAGCATCGCTTCTGTCGTTGGATGCAGCAGTGATGGGAAAATATGCTAATGCTGTAGGAGGCATCTGAAGACAAAATACGCCTTCTGCCAGCATTGCGGATGTGAGTGCTGTGCAGAACGGACTCCCCCCTGCTGTTGCAGCCCCCAGCAAGTGATGATGTGGAATGTAACCACCAACATCACTCCCAAAATTGCTCCCCAGAATGCCTTGTGGGCGGCATTCCAGATGCATGAACCGAAACTAAAAGTGCTCATACACCGGAATAAACAGTGCCCCAGCGCAACTATGCTGTTCTTTGGGTGTGCAGGGATCAGCAGCAGTGGGGGGGATCGATGATCAGTCCCTCCTGCCCCACACTCTGCTGCGCTCTGAAATAAGGTGAGGGGGCGGATCTATGATGGGGGTGGAGCGGGGAATGTTGGAGCATGGGGGGTGGCTAGGGAGGTGTATGTGCTGCCTAATTAAAATAGAAAATTGTTAAGCTAGGAGGGGGGATGTGGTTAAAAAGAAAAATGAAGAATGATGTGTAGTGACACATTGGGGGGCCCACTGACACTGTGGGTGAGGTTGGGGGTTTTGCCAATAGGATCTATTATCTAGATGAGTGGTGATAGATAACACTGGGTATCTTTTGCCACGGGGGCGGGGGGAGGCCTATTTCTGATAGAGGGTGGGAAGTAATTTCACAGTGGGGGCCTATAGTAGAATATTGAAATATATTATTAAAAATACTTTTTAAACTTTATAAAAGAAAGTTGAAAAAGAAAATGAAAAACAATTTCTGAGCAGTTTTTGTAAAAAAAAAAAAAAAAGTCGTTATTTACACTGAAATGAGTGTAGCATCCTTTGGAACATCGTCCCTCCAATGTATCATGTGGGATGGGATGTAATGGCATCTGAGATTGTCTGAGATGTGGGATGTCGGCCGATCTCGGACTGTTTCTTTAAAGGGGCAATCACTTACAAGGAACCTCCGGTGATCTCAGACACCATTACATCCCGCCCAGAATGTGCGTTTCTCATCAGTGCAGTGTGTCAGAATGTGAGTCCTGTGGATGTTGGTAATTTGTTAGCTGGAAACACCATCCTAACTTAATGTAAAAAGCATATGTATATTACAAAGATTCACTGTCTTTGAGTAATAAATTGTTATTTTCAGGGAAAATTGGTCTAGTCGTGGGGGGGGAGTTAAAGTTGATTAATGAGTTTGGGTGCATGTTATATTTTGCACAAGCATCAAAGACTCTGCAAGAAATCTCTTCCCAGATAACCACATAATGCGATGTGGTTTATTTCTATCTTACCTACAGGAAATTCAATTAGGAACTGCTAGAAAAGACACCTATCAGCCTGTTTTTATGTAGCGAGCATTTGCAGCTATGCTGTCATATACAAGAGCATTGTTAGCCACATAATAACTCCTGTGGGATAAGGAAAGACATGTTGAAACATACAATTACTCTATAAAAGGTTTCTTTGAAAGAATAGTTAATGGAAGTATGTTTGTATTTGCTGTTTCAGTGCTTCTTGTTTCCATGGTAATAGTTGTACCTTAGCACGGCCATAATGAGAATATGCCCCGCACTTGGTCTTACACCAAGTTAGACCTCCAGTATTCTGTCACTGTGTCTTACAGAAGATCGATTTAGGGATTTTTTTGTAATATTATTTGTTTGATGTATAATGAAATATAAAATGAATCATTGAAGCAGTTTTTCTGTATTTATTGCCTTGCCCTTTAAAGAACAATTACCATTATATTTGAGCAGCTCAATCTGATTTTCCACTGATATTAATCCTATGCAACTATTCAGTTGCCAATCTGTCTTCATTGTCTTTTTTTAACCTACAAATCATTGAAAAATGAATCAATTTATTTTATACAGAGAGGCTGAGCCTGTCACAACATTACAGAACAATTGTCTTCTTAGCACAATCATCTTTGTTTATTGATGTATACTGTGTGTGCATTATGGTTATTATTTTTACCAGAAAATAGAAGTATTTTTAATACATACACAGAAAATAAACACAAACAATAGCTGTTCAATATCCACAAGAATACAGTATGATGACCAGTCTACTCTGCTCTTATATTTACTTCTATGAAGTGCACCCATCCCATAAATGTGCAGTACTGTATATTGACTGATAAGTAAAACTGTTACAGTAAGGTGGATGCCACTAGAATCACTGCCCCTATATAGATCATTTGCCCCCATAGCAAACGTTACTTCCATACTCAAAGAAGAGCAGGTAAAATTTATCATATGTGGAGTACAGTCTTGTGGGGACACCACTGCCTGCACCTGATGTAAAACGGTTTAATTGACCCAGTATATACAAAGATATAACCTTATCTGTGTTGCTCTTTTTAATTTTTTAAATTGTCCAGATCTGTAAAAAATAATAATAATGCCCCCTGCTACTAAACTTTTTTTTAAAATTGAGGACTGTATGTCTCCAGCTGCAGTCAAATCAAAATAATGAGGTCTGTGTTGTAGGCCTTAAATAATGCACAGTAGCCGGCAACAGCCGCTTGTCCAACATTTTCTATGCAGATGGTCCCAGTATGATTTCTGTCTTGGTGAGGTGCATGGACTTTTAATTGGTCTCAGACTGGTAGCTGCTGTAATTAAAATGAAATGACACACATGTTCACATATTGCTGGATAACTTCTACTGGCATATGACTGCTATTCATACCTGCCTAAGCTAATTAAAGTCAGGTGGTGCTCCTGGATGCCCAGAAGATTGGGAAAGTTTCCCGGTACTGCCCATCACCCAAGTAGGTGGTCAAGGCAGCAGATGACACGATTGGTGGTGAATTCATGACCTTGCCCCATGCCTCAGAGTGCTGGTAATCACGGCATTACGTAGCAGGGGGCGGGTCTGCAGGAACGGGTTTGTGCCATCATGGCCCCACCCACTCTTCCACGTCACAACAACCGCTATTTTGCTTTTCACAGAAAATTACATGTCTTCATTGGCCATATTTTACTTTTTTCAAAACACTAAGTATATTATTATTAATCGGGAGGGATGTTCTGGGGGTACTGCTCAGGGCCCTGACATTTTTGCACTGAAGTGCGATTCTGTACCTTTAATCTTGATATATTATGGAACTGGAAAATCATGGCGGTTGAAACATTTTACCTCATACAGGCCACTGTGTAACATATAATATAGCACAAACAATTGGTTATAGGATTGTACTCTATTAAATAGTCACCTTTACTATCACTTTCACACTATCAATAATTTACATTACAGATTCACAGATCTGTGTCACAATGATTTATGGATTTAAAGCTGCACTTTCCTTAATGTGTGGACACATAACTGTATCAATAATTTACATTCCCAATCCACATGTCTATTTCATGATAGCAGTCGCTTGATATGTATCTACACTACACTCCCTTTGTATATAAAATGGTTACTAAGTTACAGTAAGAAGGGTGAAATTAAAGACATGCCATCTGTCTCCACTCAGAAACCAAACCCAAATATTCCATGTAAAAATAGCAAAATAACAATTTATGTTCTGTTTAGTTTTGTTGAAATATTATTTAAAAAAAAAATAGTGTATGTATGTACCTAGTGCCACACGACAGATATCAATATGACATACCGCCCAACATGATGCATTCCAGGAGGGACAAAATGCTCCTTTCCTGGCCGTCCTTGTCAGTGGCAGTTGCAGAGGTGGGGCTGTAGCATAATCCAAATTTAAAATAGGGGTCACACCCACTGCCACCCCAAACACTGCCAAACATCGCCATCCAGGACTCACTGGCAGTTGGTGTGGCTACCCTATTTGAAGCCCCACTTCTTTTGGGAGGTATACCTTATTGATCTTTGTTGTGTGACAAAAGGCTTACACATCGAACATTTGTAACTTCATCATAGAAACTTACAGATATATACTACATCCATATAAGTATGTTGTTAATGACCCCTTGGCGTATATAAAACGTTGAAAGGTGTGTATATGTGTGTGTGTGTGTGTGTGTGTGTGTGTGTGTGTGTATGTATATATATATATATATATATAATGTTAAAGAAAAACAAAATCGGGCCATTCTAGCAGGTAAATCAAAAAGAACATGTGACTGTTTCAAAAGATACTGCAGGTGTGTACCGGAGACTGTGCTTTGAAGAGGTTGATACCCATTCTATGGGGGAGATTCAAATGTTTGAAAAGTCAGTTGGGTATCTGTTTTTTCCTATCTAATAGACAGGAAAAAACAGACACCCAACCGACTTTTCAGACATTTGAATCTCCCCCTATATTTCTTTTTGCAATGTGTCTTAACCTATGTCGGACATCTTGCTTTGCATTGCGTTTGTTACTACCATTTTTATGTTTACAAAAGCTTGTTACAGTGGTGTGAGTGCAGGGCCCACATGCATACAGGGGAAATCCCCAGTGGGCACCAATGCTTGACTGCCCACTCCATCCTGAGTGTCATGTACTGTACCATACTGTGCATTCGAATTATACATTGTTACTCTGCTAGAGGTCATTGTACCTGGTGGAGGCAATATTTGCCGTCCTGCCAATCAAAGTGGATGGACACGATACATCCCTGTTTTCTCCTCGTGTTGTCTGCGTGCTTTAACATAATGAACACAGTACCTTTCAATTATTGGAATGGCATAGTATCTCTGCATTCATTTACTAACCCATAATTAAGTCATCCCAATGGTTAGTACCTTGATAGTTGAAGATTTTTTTTTTATTTTTTTTTAGAAAGGACTGTATTTCCTCATTACTAGACCTAATGCAGTTCTTATTGAGTATTAGACACTGGCCAGTCCCGGGGTCCACCTATCTTATCTACAATGCATTAATGTTGGATGTATAGACCATCATGTGCTTAATTATCATACATATGTTACATTATACTGCATTCCAAAGACTATGGCATACTCACTACAGTGAATTGCGGTTATCAATCTGGTGCCTTATCATTCATTCACTATCAGTTTTTACTATATATATATATATATATATATATACACTAAACTGCAGAAGGGGGCATTACACTAAACTGCAGAAGGGGGCATTGGGCTGAATGAAGGGGCCCTGGTACATGACTTCCACGGTGGTAGGGGGTGTTAATATGTAGGGGAGGGGTGGATAGTGGAGTGGGCTTAATATTCATCATTTTCTGGTGAGAGGGCAGTTTGCTTGACTGCAGATATCTCAAATTCCTGGAAATAGATTTCTTAGCTTTGAATGGGATAAAAACTAGAGAGACCCACCCTTCAGGAGGTACTGGGTACTTAAGGATCAAGGTTCAGGAGCCAGAGCAATCCACTAATGAAAATATAAAACTGCATATTAGGCGTATGGAGCTGGAGCAGGGACCAGCTGCTTGAAGGCTGATATCTCTGATCTGGGCATAGTAGAGACAAGCTGTCAGTGTCCATCAAAAGATGAGAGTCCCAACTTTTGGATTATCTAATATATAAAAATGAAAATTTGTCCTTCTGTCTTTCTATACAAATCCACAGTTTACAAGTGAAGATTGTGAAATTTTACATACAAGCGTATTAAAACACAGCCGAGGCAACTAAAACAATTTGAAAACCCTAGCACTCCTAGGGGGCCAGACAGCAGCACAGAGTATATCAGGAGACAGCATAACTTCAGAGTTTCTGGAGCAATGTACTCAAAAATTGGTACACATATGCCTTACAATCTGGGAACAAACACTGTGGGGGGAAGACACCCCTAGCACCCTTATTGGTGAGGCAGCAGCACTGAGTATTTCAGCAGACAGCATAACTCTGGAATGCCTGCAGCGATTTACAACAAACCTAGTACACTTATGACTTACACTCTGGAAACTAACACTGTGGGGGTCAGACAACCTAGGGGTGGGACAGCGGCACAAAGTATTTCAGGAGACACCATAACTCCCGAATGGCTAGACCAGTTTACAACAAACTTGGTACACATATGACTTACACTCGGGAAACAAACACTGTGGGGGTAAGACACCCCTAGCACCTGTAGGGTTGAGGCAGCACAGCGTTTTTCAGCAGACAGCATAACTCTGGAATGCCTGGAGCAATTTACACCAAACTTGCTACACATATTACTTACACTCTGGGAACAAACACTGTGGGGGTAACACACCACTAGCACTCCTAGGGGTGGGCCAGCAGCGCAGACTATATCAGGACATGCATGATATCTCAGTGATGACAGGGCTGCATGTGGCATGATGTGAGGAGGGGGATGGAGGTAGCACAAACCCACACACTGAGAATTATATAGTTGAAGTAGCACAGCCCCCCAGCAGCACAGAGTATATCAGGAGATACATAATGTGCTGTGCTATTTTTAAATTGGGTATTCATTTTATTGATGTGTATAACATTTTACATGCTTTTTTATACTATGTTATTTATACTGTGTGTTTAATATTTAAATTACTTTTTGTAAACAAACATTCTTAAAATCCCGGGCATCGCCGGGTACTCCAGCTAGTACACTCTAAATCAGACAGAACCCGAGATATCTGGCTGGGAAAAGCAATTAACAGGCTCGGATGGGGACCACTGCTTTGAAGTCAAATATCTCCGGTTCCTCAGGGACGATTTGTAAAAAATCTGGTTCCTCTGGAAAGAGGGGACCCTCAGCTATCAGGCTAGCACCCTTATACTCCTGGGGCCCTTGGGCAAATGCCCTTTTAGTCCATACGAAAAGTCGGCCCTGTGTGTGAGTATAATCACACTAGAAACAATTCTTTCAAATAATAGTATTAAAAAACCACATGTAATTAGCTATGCTTCTCAACTAGTTGGTCATATCCTCTTACCAGTGTCCACCTGCCAATGATTTCATCCTGCCAGTAGGGATTGTGGTAGCAGTTATCCTTTCATGGTCCAATGTTAATCTGTAAATGAATGATAAACTTAATTTACAGATTTACAGGATAAACCCCAGCAATGCTAATAGCACATGTGATCTAGAATGCCCTTAGTATTAAATGAAAATACCAAACAGAAAATAAGGAGACTTAGGAGAAAATGGAAAGTACATATTCCGTATACATTTGTAACTTTGCTGCCTACTATTTTCTGCCACCAAGAGAATACAAGCACAGCATATCTATGTACACCAGTGACATGCGGTCAGGGTAGGCAGGGGAGGAAGAGCCCCACCTGTCATTCTCTAGTACACTCCAGAGTTTTGAGTATACAAATGATTAGAATAATACAAAGATGGCATTTAGAACTTAGAAATATAATCTTTCTATTATTCATATGATCTTTGTATTCTAATCATTTTTATAGTCAAAACTCACCACCAAGTTATATATGTGTATGTAAATGTGGCTTTGTTATAGCCCGTGCCTCCTGCACCTGACTGGTGTACATTGGGTAACAAAATATGTATTGTCTGAAGCGGATGCATCATACAGTAATGATAGAATATGCAACTCTGAGATCTTGTCCGCAAAACTGTAAAAGGTACATTAAGTAATGATAATACATATCTGTGTAACCAGACAGGCACATGGCACGTGTATTCCTGCTCTCTTCCTCCATTTCTTATCCGATCTGTCTCCCAAGGGCTTTGCTGTGATTACATGATCCGGCATACTGTATTTGAATAAAAGATAAAAAGAACAGTATTGGCTCAGGTCAGCGCTGGGTCCCAAGGTGCGCACTTCCGCCTATTACCAGAAGTAAAACATTACTTATTTTTGACCTGTAACACCCGAGTGTCATCCTTAATCTATACATTATGGCTTTGTGAGCATACATTCTGACGTTCACATTTACATGTGCAATCAAGAATTGCAGTGGCTATCACTTGTTGTTTTATTATGTAACTATAAGGTAAATAATAGGAATGTCATACAGTATAATACTTTCATGCATGAACATGCAGTAGGCAAAATTTCCTAAAATTTCCTAAAATACAAATGTTGCCAGTAACCATGTTTTTGTGAATAAATGCCTGGGAATAATATGGAATTGGCAGGGAGACAAGCGTGCTTGATGCTAATAGTTACTAATCATTGGAACATCTACTGTGCAGTATTTGAACAAAAGGTTAGTCACCTTTGTTGATTATTGTACATTAATGCAAACTGCTCTAACAAGTACCTACCTGATGTTCTTAACTGACAGAGATTTACATTTATTAAATAGCAGAATATATTAAGCCAGACATGACCTCCTCACAGTGAAATTTGGTGTTATTCTCTCAATGCTTTGTTTATAGAATGCCCTCTACTATCCAAGCCGAGGGTTAAGTGCCCTGCCAGCAACACAGCGGCTGCGTTAACCAGAATGTGGATATTGTATGCTCGTCTGCTTATAATTAGCAGCAGGCGCAACAGAGTGACTGACCGACCACAGGGGCAAACACAGGATTTACTTGAAGTGTGGGTGTGGGGGGGGGGGGGGGTTCTTGGGGCTGGTTCCATATATATATATGTGTGTGTGTGTGTGTGTGTGTGTGTGTGTGTGTGTGTGTGTGTGTGTGTGTGTGTGTGTATACATATATGTATGCTGTAAAGATCTGCTTACAAATGAATGACTATATAACAGCACATTTGTACACATGAGATAGCTTCCTGACACTAGCTAGTCTGGATATGTTTTGTATGTGCCATTATCATGTGGCTGTACATTAAGCAATTGTATGACCCATAGTGATTATTATTATTATAATTATTATTATTATTATTATTATGCTGTGTGTGAGTTTGGGGAGTGGTACTCCCCAGGTCTGGTGTGACTGGGCTACCTTGGGGTGGCACGCCATATTATTTATTTAGCACTTATGTAACACTCCTATTTTTTCACTAATATTACTCTTTTGAGTATTTTATTAACACCCTTATTTCTGTAGCACTTTCTAACCCATAGCTTCTGCTTCTTTCTTAACACATATTAACACTTTAGTATTTCAATGGTGTGCTGCCCTAGGGTGGTCGGGCTTGAGCCGACTTTGTGGGGTCCAAGCCCTGGACTTATGCTTAGTTAGGGACCTCCAGTAATAGAGCAGCCGTGAAGTGGCCTGGAGGCTTATCATATCTTTTGCAAAACATATGTAACGAAGAGCTCTACATTTTCTATTATTACATAGTATATAGTTCTTCTTACTAACAGCCAGCAGAGTGCGTGGGAAAAATCCCTTTTGTTTTTCTTGACTAGCTAGGTCCCACCAGCCCTAGCTATCGTCCGGCTGCCAGTCAGCATCGGAAGGCCCACCCACTAGAACCCACAACTCTTTTATCCTTCATACACTCCAGAGCAATCACACCCTGGTAATGCAACTGTGTGTAAAACCTTTCCTGTAGGAGACAGCAGGATCCTTAACCCTGTCTGCCCCTTGTCCTAGGGAGCGAGTCCTGTTCTGGACATTAGAATGTGGCAAAGTACCCTCTTTGTCACAAAATATATAATACACATACATACACACCAGTGACGTGTGGTCAGATGAGGCAGAGCCATTCCTGTCATACTAGCATGTGAATTCAGTGTGATTTACCGTCTGCAGCAGCCAAGGCTAAGCAGTGTATTTTTGATTGACAAGTGTGACACAGTTTGCTGGTTATTCACCGTAGAGAGTTATTTTATAGTGATAATTATTTTTCTCTAACGTCCTAGTGGATGCTGGGGACTCCGAAAGGACCATGGGGAATAGCGGCTCCGCAGGAGACTGGGCACAAAAGTAAAAAGCTTTAGGACTACCTGGTGTGCACTGGCTCCTCCCCCTATGACCCTCCTCCAAGCCTCAGTTAGATTTTTGTGCCCGAACGAGACGGGTGCAGGCTAAGGGGCTCTCCTGAGCTGCTTAGTGTAAAAGTTTAAAGTAGGTTTTTTATTTTCAGTGAGACCTGCTGGCAACAGGCTCACTGCACCGAGGGACTAAGGGGAGAAGAAGCGAACTCACCTGCGTGCAGAGTGGATTGGGCTTCTTAGGCTACTGGACATTAGCTCCAGAGGGACGATCACAGGCCCAGCCATGGATGGGTCCCAGAGCCGCGCCGCCGGCCCCCTTACAGAGCCAGAAGACTGAAGAGGTCCGGAAAATCGGCGGCAGAAGACGTCCTGTCTTCAATAAGGTAGCGCACAGCACCGCAGCTGTGCGCCATTGCTCTCAGCACACTTCACACTCCGGTCACTGAGGGTGCAGGGCGCTGGGGGGGGGGCGCCCTGAGACGCAATAAAAACACCTTTTTTGGCAAAAAATACATCACATATAGCTCCTGGGCTATATGGATGCATTTAACCCCTGCCAATTTTTCCATAAAAAAGCGGGAGAAAGGCCGCCGAGAAGGGGGCGGAGCCTATCTCCTCAGCACACTGGCGCCATTTTTTCCTCACAGCTCCGTTGGAGGAAGGCTCCCTGACTCTCCCCTGCAGTCCTGCACTACAGAAACAGGGTAAAACAAGAGAGGGGGGGGCACTAAATTGGCATATAAATATATACAGCAGCTATATTAGGGAAAAACACTTATATAAGGTTATCCCTATATATATATATATATATATATATATATATATATATAAATATTTAGCGCTCTGGTGTGTGCTGGCAAACTCTCCCTCTGTCTCCCCAAAGGGCTAGTGGGGTCCTGTCCTCTATCAGAGCATTCCCTGTGTGTGTGCTGTGTGTCGGTACGTTGTGTCGACATGTATGAGGAGGAAAATGGTGTGGAGGCGGAGCAATTGCCTGTGTTAGTGATGTCACCCCCTAGGGAGTCGACACCTGACTGGATGGTCTTATGGAAAGAATTACGTGATAGTGTCAGCACTTTACAAAAGACTGTTGACGACATGAGACAGCCGGCAAATCAGTTGATACCTGTACAGGCGTCTCAAACACCGTCAGGGGCTCTAAAGCGCCCGTTACCTCAGGTCGATACAGACACAGACACGGACACTGACTCCAGTGTCGACGGTGAGGAAACAAACGTATTTCCCAGTAGGGCCACACGTTACATGATCACGACAATGAAGGAGGTTTTGAACATTTCTGATACTACAAGTACCACAAAAAAAGGTATTTTGTGGGGTGTGAAAAAACTACCCGTAGTTTTTCCCGAATCAGATGAATTAAATGAGGTGTGTGATGAAGCGTGGGTTTCCCCCGATAAAAAACTGCTAATTTCTAAAAAGTTATTGGCATTATACCCTTTCCCGCCAGAGGTTAGGGCACGTTGGGAAACACCCCCTAGGGTAGATAAGGCGCTCACACGCTTAACAAAACAAGTGGCGTTACCGTCTCCTGATACGGCCGCCCTCAAGGAACCAGCTGATAGGAAGCTGGAAAATATCCTAAAAAGTATATACACACATACTGGTATTATACTGCGACCAGCAATCGCCTCAGCCTGGATGTGCAGTGCTGGGGTGGCTTGGTCGGATTCCCTGACTGAAAATATTGATACCCTGGACAGGGACAATATATTATTGACTATAGAGCATTTAAAGGATGCATTTCTATATATGCGAGATGCACAGAGGGATATTTGCACTCTGGCATCAAGAGTAAGTGCGATGTCCATTTCTGCCAGAAGAGGATTATGGACGCGACAGTGGTCAGGGGATGCGGATTCCAAACGGCATATGGAAGTATTGCCGTATAAAGGGGAGGAGTTATTTGGGGTCGGTCTATCGGACCTGGTGGCCACGGCAACGGCTGGAAAATCCACCTTTTTACCCCAAGTCACCTCGCAGCAGAAAAAGATACCGTCTTTTCAGGCTCAGTCCTTTCATCCCCATAAGGGCAAGCGGGCAAAAGGCCACTCATATCTGCCCCGGGGCAGAGGAAGGGGAAAAAGACTGCAGCAGACAGCCTCTTCCCACGAGCAGAAGCCCTCCCCCGCTTCTGCCAAGTCCTCAGCATGACGCTGGGGCCTTACAAGCGGACTCAGGCACGGTGGGGGCCCGTCTCAAGAATTTCAGCGCGCAGTGGGCTCACTCGCAAGTGCAGGTAGTATCTCAGGGGTACAAATTGGAATTCGAAACGTCTCCCCCTCGCCGGTTCCTGAAGTCTGCTTTACCAACGTCTCCCCCTGACAGGGAGGCGGTATTGGAAGCCATTCACAAGCTGTATTCCCAGCAGGTGATAATCAAGGTACCCCTCCTACAACAGGGAAAGGGGTATTATTCCACGCTGTTTGTGGTACCGAAGCCGGACGGCACGGTGAGACCCATTTTAAATCTGAAATCCTTGAACACTTACATAAAAAGGTTCAAGTTCAAGATGGAGTCACTCAGAGCAGTGATAGCGAACCTGGAAGAAGGGGACTATATGGTGTCGCTGGACATCAAGGATGCTTACCTCCATGTCCCAATTTGCCCTTCTCACCAAGGGTACCTCAGGTTTGTGGTACAGAACTGTCACTATCAGTTTCAGACGCTGCCGTTTGGATTGTCCACGGCACCCCGGGTCTTTACCAAGGTAATGGCCGAAATGATGATTCTTCTTCGAAGAAAAGGCGTCTTAATTATCCCTTACTTGGACGATCTCCTGATAAGGGCAAGGTCCAGAGAACAGTTAGAGGTCGGAGTAGCACTATCTCAAGTAGTACTACGACAGCACAGATGGATTCTAAATATTCCAAAATCGCAGCTGATTCCGACAACACGTCTGCTGTTCCTAGGGATGATTCTGGACACAGTACAGAAAAAGGTGTTTCTCCCGGAAGAGAAAGCCAGGGAGTTATCCGACCTAGTCAGGAACCTCCTAAGACCAGGCCAAGTGTCAGTACATCAATGCACAAGGGTCCTGGGAAAGATGGTGGCTTCTTACGAAGCGATTCCATTCGGCAGATTCCACGCAATAACTTTTCAGTGGGATCTGCTGGACAAATGGTCCGGATCGCATCTTCAAATGCATCAGCGGATAACCCTGTCTCCAAGGACAAGGGTGTCTCTCCTGTGGTGGTTACAGAGTGCTCATCTCCTAGAGGGCCGCAGATTCGGCATTCAGGATTGGGTCCTGGTGACCACGGATGCCAGCCTGAGAGGCTGGGGAGCAGTCACACAGGGAAGAAATTTCCAGGGCTTGTGGTCAAGCATGGAAACGTCACTTCACATAAATATCCTGGAACTAAGGGCCATTTACAATGCCCTAAGTCAGGCAAGACCTCTGCTTCAGGGTCAGCCGGTGTTGATACAGTCGGACAACATCACGGCAGTCACCCACGTAAACAGACAGGGCGGCACAAGAAGCAGGAGGGCAATGATGGAAGTGGCAAGGATTCTTCGCTGGGCGGAAAATCATGTGATAGCACTGTCAGCAGTGTTCATTCCGGGAGTGGACAACTGGGAAGCAGACTTCCTCAGCAGACACGATCTTCACCCGGGGGAGTGGGGACTTCACCCAGAAGTCTTCCACATGATTGTGAACCGTTGGGAAAAACCAAAGGTGGACATGATGGCGTCCCGCCTCAACAAAAAACTGGACAGATATTGCGCCAGGTCAAGGGACCCTCAGGCAATAGCTGTGGACGCTCTGGTAACACCGTGGGTGTACCAGTCGGTGTATGTGTTCCCTCCTCTTCCTCTCATACCAAAAGTACTGAGAATCATAAGAAGGAGAGGAGTAAAGACTATACTCGTGGCTCCGGATTGGCCAAGAAGGACTTGGTACCCGGAAATTCAAGAGATTCTCACGGAAGACCCGTGGCCTCTACCTCTAAGAAAGGACCTGCTCCAGCAGGGACCATGTCTGTTCCAAGACTTACCGCGGCTGCGTTTGACGGCATGGCGGTTGAACGCCGGATCCTGAAGGAAAAAGGCATTCCGGATGAAGTCATCCCTACCCTGATCAAAGCCAGGAAGGATGTAACCGTACAACATTATCACCGTATTTGGCGTAAATATGTTGCGTGGTACGAGGCCAAGAAGGCCCCTACAGAGGAATTTCAACTGGGTCGATTCCTGCATTTCCTGCAAACAGGACTGTCTATGGGCCTCAAATTAGGGTCCATTAAGGTTCAAATTTCGGCCCTGTCAATATTCTTCCAAAAAGAACTAGCTTCTGTTCCTGAAGTTCAGACGTTTGTCAAGGGAGTACTGCATATACAGCCTCCTTTTGTGCCTCCAGTGGCACCTTGGGATCTCAATGTAGTTTTGGGATTCCTAAAATCACATTGGTTTGAACCCCTCACCACTGTGGACTTAAAATATCTCACATGGAAAGTGGTAATGCTGTTAGCCCTGGCTTCAGCCAGGCGTGTCTCAGAATTGGCGGCTTTATCCTATAAAAGCCCTTACCTAATTTTTCATACGGACAGGGCAGAATTGAGGACTCGTCCTCAATTTCTCCCTAAGGTGGTTTCAGCATTTCACTTAAACCAGCCTATTGTGGTGCCTGCGGCTACTAGGGACTTGGAGGATTCCAAGTTGCTGGACGTAGTCAGGGCCCTGAAAATATGTTTCCAGGACGGCTGGAGTCAGAAAATCTGACTCGCTGTTTATCCTGTATGCACCCAACAAGCTGGATGCTCCTGCTTCTAAGCAGACGATTGCTCGTTGGATTTGTAGTACAATTCAGCTTGCACATTCTGTGGCAGGCCTGCCACAGCCAAAATCTGTAAAAGCCCATTCCACACGGAAAGTGGGCTCATCTTGGGCGGCTGCCCGAGGGGTCTCGGCTTTACAACTTTGCCGAGCAGCTACTTGGTCAGGGGCAAACACGTTTGCTAAATTCTACAAATTTGATACCCTGGCTGAGGAGAACCTGGAGTTCTCTCATTCGGTGCTGCAGAGTCATCCGCACTCTCCCGCCCGTTTGGGAGCTTTGGTATAATCCCCATGGTCCTTTCGGAGTCCCCAGCATCCACTAGGACGTTAGAGAAAATAAGAATTTACTTACCGATAATTCTATTTCTCATAGTCCGTAGTGGATGCTGGGCGCCCATCCCAAGTGCGGATTGTCTGCATTACTTGTACATAGTTATTGTTACAAAAATCGGGTTATTGTTGTTGTGAGCCATCTTTTCAGAGGCTCCTTCTGTTATCATGCTGTTAACTGGGTTCAGATCACAAGTTGTACGGTGTGATTGGTGTGGCTGGTATGAGTCTTACCCGGGATTCAAAATCCTTCCTTATTGTGTACGCTCGTCCGGGCACAGTATCCTAACTGAGGCTTGGAGGAGGGTCATAGGGGGAGGAGCCAGTGCACACCAGGTAGTCCTAAAGCTTTTTACTTTTGTGCCCAGTCTCCTGCGGAGCCGCTATTCCCCATGGTCCTTTCGGAGTCCCCAGCATCCACTACGGACTATGAGAAATAGAATTATCGGTAAGTAAATTCTTATTCTTGTCCTATTGTTTAGTTATGCCATTGTTTTACTTTAGCATTCATTTATAGACATCCTTGGTCATACCTCCCAACTTTCCCAATTTTCGCGGGACAATCCCCCTTTTTGGGGGGACTTTCCTGCTGTCCCACCTGAAGGCTGCAGTCCACCATGATGGTGGTGGTGGGGGAGGTTGGGATGCCATATGTCACTCATAGCGGTGGATAGATGTCTGTTCACGGGAGACAGAGAGACTGGGGGCATGGCCAGCAGCTCACAGACATGCCCCTTAATGACGAAAATGGAAGGTGTGGCTCGTGGTTATGGCATTCTCTTGAAGCCAAGTCCCCTTTTCCAGAGGCTACGCCTCTGAGTCTACTCTTTATAATATTGGGAGGAATGCTTAGTTAGCACATATGCTGATAGTAAATGCATCAGATTATTCTGCCCATTAATGTCATGTTAAGTCATTTTGCTGTGTATTATTATTATTATTATTACTACATTTTATTTATAAGGTGCCACATGTGTTTCGCGGCGCCGTACAAAGGACAGTACAGGGAGACAAAACATAGCATTACAGTAAATAAATAACAAAAAGAGAGTACAGGTAACATAGAGCACCACACATTCTCAAGACATAATACAGCTAAGATGTAAGTATTGAGGGAGTGATCATCGTACTACTTGGGGCTGGTGGCCATAGATGGAGATGAGCCTTTAATAGCAGGGTAAAGATGGTCGTTGAGTAGGGGAGAGCTGCGAGTGAAATGTGTTGAGAAGGGCGCTTAGATAACAAGATGAAAGAGGGCCCTGCTCTGAGGAGCTAACAATCTAGTGGGGAGGGGCGACAGACAGATGACAAGAGGTGCAAGCAAGCGGGAGTTAGCGTGATGGCAGTATGCAAGCAAAGCTGAGATGTTCACGGCATGAGGCAGGGGGGTGGAGGTGCAGCCTCAGGACTGAGTTATGCATCAGGAGGGTATGCTTTGATGAATAGGTGGGTTTTTAGTGCCCGTTTGAAGCTTTGCAAGGTCGGGGAGAGTCTAATGGAGCGGGGGAGTGCGTTCCACTGAAGGGGTGCAGCACGGGCGTAGTCTTGAACACGAGCATGGGAAGCATGACCAGGGCGGAGGAGAGGCGACGGTCATTGGTCGACCTTAGGGGGCGGGAGGGAGTATGAAGGGAGAGGAGGTTGGAGATGTAGGGAGCAGTGGAAGTAGAGATGGCCTTGAATGTAAGGATGAGAAGTTTGAAGAGGATTCTGTAGGGGAATGGGAGCCAGTGTAGATTTTGTCGAAGGGGAGTGGCAGATGTGGTGCGTTGGGAGAGGAAGATAAGCCTAGCTGCGGAGTTCAGGACAGATTGGAGGGGAGCAAGATGGGAGCAAGCGAGGCCAGTGAGGAGAACATTGCAGTAGTCAAGTCGTGAGATGACCAGTGAGTGGATGATAAGTTTAGTTGCACTCTGGGAGAGATATGGCCTGACACGAGCAATGTTGCGTAGCTGGAAACGACAGGATTGTGCCAGAGCTTGGAAGTGGGGTGCAAAGGAGAGGGAGGAGTCAAGAGTGACGCCCAAGCAGCGGAGTTGGGGAACGGGGGAGATGGTGGTGTTGTGAACAATGATTGAGATATTGGTCGGGGGTGTTGCTCTGGATGGGGGAAAGATGATGAGTTAAGTTTTGTCCATGTGAGCTTCAGAGATCGCTCAGACATCCAGGAGGAGATTGCGGAGAGGCAGCTGGAAACCTGGGAGATGACAGAGGGGGACAGATCAGGAGAGGAGAGGTAGAGTTGTGTGTCATCAGTATAGAGGTGGTATTGAAGGCCAAAGGAGTTAATGAGCGCACCCAGGGAAGAGGTGTACAGGGAGAACAGAAGGGGGCCAAGGACAGAACCCTGAGGGACACCAACAGGAAGGATGAAGGGGTGTGAGGTGGTGCTGGAGGCAGACACAGAGAAGGAGCGGTTAGGGAGGTAAGAAGAAAACCAGTCAAGGTGCTAGAGAGGCCAGCGTTTTGGAGTGTGCGGAGGAGGAGAGGATGATCTACGGTGTCAAAGGCGGCAGAGAGGTCCAGAAGGATGAGCAGAGAGCAGTGGCCCCTGGATTTGGCCGACCTAGCCTATCTGCTACAGTGTGGGAAGGGAAAGCCAGTGGAGTCGTTAACAGAAAAACAAGAGATCCACTGAAGCTGCTGTCTCTACTGTAAGGTACCATCTAACAGGGGCGTCACACCCGGTGCGGGATGCCGTGAAATAGGGGCATGGGCTTACATGAGAGGGCGTGGCTTATCAAGGAAGCATGGCCTTACAGCCCGATCCCCTGTTTTTGACACTCTGGAGGGGTGGGGGGGGGGGTTGGAGATACGGGCTGCCCCTGGGGACTGCTAAGACTGCAGTGCTGGCTACTACACAGTGACAGGCGCCAGGTTTTGCATGTAATGTTACAGTGCAGCACCTGGCTCCTGTCACTGAGCAGGTGCCAGCATTTTGGGGTCACCACTCGGTGGGTGACACCCGGGTGCGGCCCGCACTCCCGTTGTGACGCTACTGCCATATATACCTAACTAATCTATACAGTTGGGGTACCGCATATAGTCCCTAGTTTTTCATACTGGGGTAGGTTTGCTGTCTCTCCTTTCAAGATATCTAATTTGGAAACAATATACTTTTCATATATACCTGTAGCTTTCAATTTCTAAATGCATTTCAAGCCTCCAGTAAATACACATTTAGAGAATAGTTTGACACATCTGTACTTCTAAAACATTATTACTTACTACTTGTGAATCATCACACCTGCACCTGCTAATCGTCTCTGTAGCAGTGATTCACAAAACGTGTGTTACTGTATGCTATATGGTATCTCAAAAACATACCTCCCAACATCTGTGTCAGCCGAGGAGGGACATCAACACGTGCCAAAGGTGCGCATTGATGTCCTTCCTCACTGACATAGATGTTCAGCGTTAATTACTTTAAGGGATATGTATCAAACCTTGGAGAAAGATGAACTTGAGGAAGATAAAATACCAGTTAATCAGTACAGAACTGTCATTTTTCTAACACATATACTGTAAAATGACATTTAGAAGTGTATTGGTTAGTACTTTATCGCTCTCCACTTTATCTCTATCCAAGCTGTGATAAAGCCCCCGTCGATCTTACACTTTTGTGTTTGCTACGTTATTTATCACACATGATACAGTATGCACACAGTGATGTGCTGTGCACAAAGATTTGAGTTTGGATAGCTCTATCCGAGTCATTTGTATGCAGGGACCATGTTGGTCTGAAAGTATATTTAATATATGTGTTCTGAAATAGATTGGAAATATGCAGAATAAAGTGGTGTGGTTTGTGACATTTTCAGCAAGTTATATTGTAGGGGAAATGTTGATTATTCTTTTTAGATACCAAATCACCAAGAAATAACATTTCAGGTAGATAGATGAAGGGAATAGATGATGAACTGCACATGGGGGACATCGGAACTGGGACTGTGGGACTCAGAATTTGATCTGTAGCTGTACTACACAAAGCAAGTAATGTATAGAAAGACATATTTCCTGTTGCCAGCAGGGTTTGGGCTGCTTACCTGTATATTGGGTTTTATGGTTTGTTTTTTTATTGTTTAGAAAAGGTCAACATAAATGCAGCAAAATATCCTTTTGCGTACTGAACTATGCAGCGTTAACAGTGGTTGCTAAATAATCTAATGTCTGGCTATATGATGTAATGATAGAAGTCCATTTCAGGCCATTAATATTAAATATGTATTAGGCTTTTTTAAGCTTTGCCGCTATGCATTCTCCTTTTATTTAATATATATAATGTCTCTAGCAGAGCTTTCTCTTCTACTATTTACATCCTCAAGCTTAGCCGTAATAAAACTTGTTGTGTTCCATAAACTGAGGAGATGTAAGGTCATATCGTTTATTTATAAAGCGCCACCAATTTTATGCAGGGCTCTAAATTGAATATTATATCAGTTCCTGTCCAATTGGAGTTTACAGTCTAAGGGGGACATTTACTAAGCAGTGATAAGAGCGGAGAAGTGACCCAGTGGAAAAATTTCCCCATCAACCAATCAGCAGGTCTGTATAATTTTATAGTATGCAAACTATAAATGTTACTTCAGTGCTGATTGGTTGCCATGGGCTCTTCTCCACTGGATCACTTCTCCGCTCTTATCACTGCTTAGTAAATGCCCCCATAGTTCCATAATGTACTGTATAAGCACACATACACAATAGGGTTAATTTTGTCAGAACCCATTTAATGTTCCAGTATGTTTGTAGGATGTGGGAGGAAAGCTTAGCAGCCCGATGAAACCACGCAAATATGGGGAGTACATACAATCCCCATACAGATGAACAATGACCAAGATTTTAACCTAAGCCCTATCTACCTTATTTTTAAACATGAATTATGCATTTAGCAAATGTAGATGAAATTAACTTTTATGTCTCATCCTTAAATGTCCAGTTGTTTTATTTCTTCAACTCTGGGGCCTGAATTCCGGCGCCGGTATGCTGGTCGTCGGGAGCCTGGCCGCCGGCAAACTGAAGACCACCCGATTGAGGTATAGTCGCAGTAAGCAATGTAATTTAATGTGTCCCCCTGCCACCAATGATGAAGAGGCCCCTGTGTTCACTAAAACACATTTAGACCAGTGATTAATCATCTATATCATTGACTTATTGACAGGTTATGTATATAATAAGAATATTATATACCTCCCAACTGTCCCTATTTCAGAAGGAAAGTCCCAATTGAGAGCACTGTCCTGTCTTCTTAATAATTACTAGTGGTGGATCCACCCGTGATCACCCTCTCCCCTGGTAATCAGTGTGAACATGGGCACACTCCCTCTGTTCCTCTACCAGGCACGTTTCTTATGATATCCATTATATCACACCTCCCAACTGTACCGATTCCAGCGGGACAGTCCTGCTATTCGAAAACTGGCCCGCTGTCCCTCCCGTGGGTAGCAGTGTCCGGCAGGGGGGGGGGGGGGGGGGCAGTTGGAGGAGCCTTTGATCACCCGCTGCCCTGCAAAGCAGCGAGTGATCTCTGAATAGCTACACAGCATCTATTCAGTGCGGGGAGTGAGCCAGGGGGCTGCCCAGCTGCTCGAGGAGTGCTGGGCATGCCCACAAAGCGTCGGAAGACGGAACCTTGGTATGCGGCCACACCCACTTAACCATAACCATGTCCATTTCACCTGAGGCCACACCCATTTTGGGGGGCACGCGTGGCTGTGCCGCATGAGTGTTGAAAAGTTGGGAGGTATGGGATATTCTTCCCTTTTACATGACCCTCTCTGTTGTCTACCAGGCATTAAAGGTACACAGCAACCATGACTGTGTTATGGATAATCATTTTCAAAACAACCTGTACTTTTGCTGTCACAGTACATCCTGTACATTTACAGTCTTCTGAATCAACATAAAGCATATTCCAGTCATAAAGAAGATCTATTTTACTGAAAAGAGTTGGGACCCAATTTTTCCCCTAGGTATTTGTGTTCTGGGTAAGTATATATTCTGGCTCTCCCATTGATCGGAAATTGCTGTTGAAGTGGGAATGATTTATTCACTGTCTTTCTGTCTCTTGCAGCTAGCCTCCTCTATGCTTTGCACTGATGCAAAAACACACTTTTATTGCAGGTGAACGTATGATACGCTGATTCTGCTAGTACCATACCTCCATAGACTGCAAGCAGAATCAGCCTTCTGAGACGTATGGGGGAAGTAGGTTGCAATAACGGGGGGAGTAGTCTGTAATCATTTTTAAAAGAAAATACTAGATCCACTCCTCAGCATTGTAGTGATCAGCGTGGCAGCTGCGGAGAGATATGTTCTGTTCACTGTTGCTTTTCCTAACACAGCCATTGTAATGGGTGCTGCTACTGTCCCGATTTTGGCGGGACAGTCCCGTTTTTCACAGTCTGTCCCGCTGTCCCACCCGCGGATTGCAGTGTCCCGCTTAGTTGTGAGAGGCTTACGGTCATTAGGCCAACAAGACTTAGGTCGACAGTCATTAGGTCGACCACTATTGGTCGACATGAGTTTTTTCACTTTTTTTTACTTTTTAATACTTTTTCGTACTTTATGATCCACGTGGACTACAATTGGGAACGGTAACCTGTGCTGAGCGCAGCGGTAGAGGAGTGAGGCACCTTGCACGATGCACTAATTGGGGTTCCCCATCACTTTATGAAGAAAACGACACCAAGAAAAGTAAAAAAAAAACTCATGTTGACCTTTTTCCATGTCGACCTAATGCATGTCGACCAATAGTGTTCGACCTAATGACTGTCAACCTAAATCTTGATGACCTAATGACCCATACTCGGGAGATCCCCCCTGTCACTCGCTGCTCTGAGCAGAGAAGCGGTGAATAGACGCAGTGCGCATGCGCACAGCGTCTGTTCACGGCGGAGAGGAATGGGGGCATGGCCAGCAGCTCTCTCAGTGCTGTTCATGGCCCAGTGATGATGAAAATGGGGGCGTGACTTGTGTTTGCGGCGCTTGTCACATGGCCATGCCTCATTTCTGATATGCCACGCCCATTCATTTCGGGCGCGCTGTAATGTCCCTCCATTGTTCAGGGCAAAGTTGGGAGGTATGAAATGGACAGTGTGTGTGGTGGGGATCTAGTGTATTAGAAGCGCTAGACATGTCCTCACACCGGGTTCGGTATGTATTACTCTACATACTGTACTGTACATTACTGCACAGCACCTCCTTCCTGCATTTCCCATGCAATTGCATATGGGATGAACATCGTGACCATCAGTCGCGATTTTCATCTGCAACAGCAGGCTGAGTACTGTGGCTTGCGAGGCCAAGGAAATTGAGTCTCAAGATGCAATCCTTGGCCTCGCCACTCCTGGAAAATGAGCGCCCCCCATTCCTCCACGCGAACACCTATGCCTGTCAATCAGGCAAAAGAGTTTGCATCCCTGCTATGCGATTGCATGACCCATTCTGCACATGCTCAGAACGAGTCCTGCGCATGCTTAGGACCCCGCCATCAGGGAAATGCAGTAAGGATCTGTCAAAGTCAGAAAAATATCTCTATGCACACTACCATATTTGCACCTCACACAGGTCCGTGCTGCGCGTGCGTACGCTCTCCCGTACGTGCACATACTCACAGTCGCGGGCACCCGCAGGCGCATGGTATGCGTATTTACGGTAGAGTTTATGCGATCATAGCGTGCGACTCAATCATTACATATTTTCACTAATAATGTATTTTGTAGATCATGGTCCCTTTGATAGATTCTGAAAGTTTGGTTAATATAGAATGTTCATGAACAGAGGAATCCCTCTTTGTTTGATACGAAGGGTCAGATAGGAGTAATACAGTGGTGTTTAGTATCCATCGGAAGAATGTTCAATTAGAAATATTCCGGTGTTGGTTCGAAGCAGATCAATCGCTCGTGCGAATAGTTATGGACATAAGAAGTTTATGAACATTTACTTTATTTGCACTTTATTACCCATGCGGCGGGAAACCCAGTTTCCCTCCCACCTGAGCAGTTGGAAATAGTCACAGCCCACCTGTATGAATCAACCTATGACCTTTTGTTATAATGTGAAGCCGAATTCCTGTGTCCAATGAACAATGAGATTGTAGGGACCATTGAATTGTATTGTGTGTGGGGCATAAATAGCGGGCCGACCATATCCAACTTCACTCTCTTCAACGGTTCTCATTGCTGATAATCGGGAGCTGGATATCGAGGCGCATGCGATCGTTCCCCTTGTGCGTAAGTTTTCTCCGTAATCATATTGTCTTACTGTGAGCCATTTCTCTCTCTCCCTCTCTTCTCTTTCTTTCGTATTTTTCCTTGATTAGACTTGAATTGTATTGTATTGTATTACCTGTGTAGTTTATCTGGTTAGTTGGTTTATGTTATATTGTAGTGTAGGCTTTGTACTGTGATTCTTTTTGCAAGTATAATAGTCATAATACATATAATAGGTTTCGGACCCTAAGCCAGGTATCTGTGTATTCTTTATAGTGTTAAGTATTCTCTGAGCGTCGGTGACGCTCAAGCAGCTTTGTAGGTAATCAGGTTACACAAGGTTGCACTTACACATTGTCTCCACACTAAGGTTTACTGCGTATTTCATTGCTAAAGGTATAGATATAAAGGTTTAACGTTGTGGGCGTCTGCGCCGCTGGTGATCTTCTTGTGGTCTCGAGCGTCCGCTACGCCATAGCGAAACATTACGTTAGTCGGCAGCCAATAGCGAGCCTGCCTGTGATCACTAAGCCGTAAGCGAACGTGACGCTTGAGCGTCTCGCCTACGGCTGAGCGATCGTTACGCAACTTGCGTACCCTTACGGTACTTCTTACGTAGCTAGCGTACAGTGTTCTTAGACCACATAAAGGGTTATATACACGATAAATATTTAAGCTTTATCAGATCGCATAAGCAATCCTTACTAAATCACCCCGATTAAGCGCATGCACATTGTCAGATTCCACCAGAGGAGTCTTTCACAAATGTGAAAAATTCCTCCAAAATGGCGTCCACTTAGTACTGTACTTAGTTTTTCCAATGAAACTTAAATATCCCCGTCACAAAACGGAGTGTTAGTAACTGCAGCGTTGCAGCAATTATTAATTCAGAGTCCCCTAAACCTCATCATTGAGGTTAAGAGTGTTGGCATATGATATATTTTAGGTCATTGAGAATGAAGGTTTAATGAAATGACAGGTTGCATGCAATATATTATGGCATAATGGGCATGTTACAGTATATGAATAATACCACCTAGAGATGTTTTGGTAAGGTTGCGCAGTGCACTATATAACCTTAATGTGTATAGCCAGAAGTTTTCTAGTAAGTTTTCTTGTCTAAACTTTCTGATTCTTTCTGGAAAGAGTTTTAACACCTGTTTGTTTTCAATTGAACTATAGAACATTTACATCGTGTGAGCTACAGGGATGGAAAACGTGCATATTATGAAGATGATCACTCACTATTTTATACCAGTGCAACTGCGTGTTCTTATTTTCTTTTATGTTCTTCGTTGTATGAGTTCTTTGTTGCTCATTCATCATCGTTAGCTTCACAGTTGCTTTTCTACTGTTTTGTTTGGTTGTTTTTATTTTCCTAACAAATCTTTTCTTGTTATTTTGTTAGACAATAGTTTTTCAGCTCCCTATTAAGCGTCTGTACATTTTCTCTGCAGTCATTCTGCACAGCAGTGCTGCAGTAAACCAACTTTAGCACTCTCGCTTGTCTGTGATACCCATAGTGCTCATATGACTAAGAAATGGGATTTTTATTTATTTTAAATCTCAGTGCAGCTGAAGATGTAAAAACTACTGAGTTTTGAGATTGTAAACCACAGCAATATAGCTCATTGCAAGGTCTGGGCACAGTGAGTGATATCTTGGGGCACTTGGTGTGTCGGACTCCAGCATTTACACCTGCAGGGAGAGACGGGCAGTGGATGTCGTTTACTGTAATTGACCCTCTTGCTTTCACTTTTGTGATTGTGAATGTGAGCAAAGGAACATTTAGCATCCAAAAGATACTTCTGTTCTGCTCCCGACACTAGCTACAACAATCCGTTCTATTCCCATACCCGTTTACATGCTTTAACTTGCGCTCTATGGGATTTTTTACTGCCAGTGGGTAACTGACCTTAGATTAATATGCTAATCACCCACTTACTTTTCACTTTGAGGAACGCAGACTGTGGTAGAGCGGAAAGGAGATCAGCTTAATTTATATATCAGCAATTCCCAGTGATAGAGCAGGAAAGAGTGGAAATGGCCCACAACTACTAGAACTCCTTACGATTTCTCCTCGATTGTTGTGTGAGAGGCTGACTTACTATTGTATAATGCATGGAGCTTTGCTCTTGCTGCTGCAGAAAAATAATTGCATTTGATAATGGAATTCTTACTTCGTAATGCACCCAAATGAACAGATTTTTTTGGCATAGGTTATTGTTTCACAACATCTGATACTCAGTTAATGTTTCAAATGCTGTTTATACAATGGTCCGCATACAATGGTCCATTGCTTCCATGAGAACTTTGCTTTGAGTGGCACAGTGTAGGCTTTGAGTCCTTGTTTCCTGGTCCCTGTCACTCTCCCCACGCACTGGTTGCTCGGCAGTAATTGATTGCAGAATGAGAGCCGAGTCACGCTAGTCTAGCGCAATTTTTTCTGCTGTCACTAAATTACAGTGGCTGACAGTGTGAAGAGGGAGAGGAGGCTTTCCAGAGAATGGCGGTGGGCAGGACATCCTGCAAAAGTGGGCAAGTAGGTTGCTGTGCTGCAGAAGAGGAAGTTAGATGTTTCCCTTTTGCACCAAGCACATGGCAACAATCTGCAGTAATCCTTAATTGTAGAGCCCAAAGATTATACAAGGAAAAGGAAACCATGACCCAAGTAGCCTGGCATAGAGAAAGGTTGCCCTTACTACGCCCTTGTGCTGTGCTGTGACTTGGCCATAGAACTATACAAAGTAGGGCCAGGCTAACCTTAATGTCTGTGGATGGTCTGCATATCAATATGTTTGATTTAAAACATGTTTAAAATGTATTGATTAATTTTAATCAATAAATGGCACAAACATAATCTATCTTGGCATTACTGCAAGTGATTCTGTTAATTGATCATTTAAAATCCTTTTAGGTTTTGTAATAAATAAAACATTGCAGCAATTTTATAGTTTTAGATTGAGTGCAATTGATGTTAAGATTATGTTACCTCAAGTTATCCCATCCCTTCTGGTCACCGAGCAATTTACTTCTGCTTTTTAATAACTTGTAGAAAGTTCCTCAATGTGTTTGTGGTTTTTATCCCCACTCTTGTAGTCATTACTGTTTTGTCACTTGTACTTTATGGAGGAACAGCCGTCCATGAGTTTAAAAATGAACTTGACATTTCCCAAACTCCCTGAAAATAAATTGGCCAATTCTTAAGCAGACTGTCACGCTGACTTTGAATTAATGTCACTTGCTTTTTGCCCCTTGCTGAGGTTCAATCTGGGTCTCCATTTTGCTCCAGTGATAGTAAAGGCATATGCCATAATGCTCCTAACATGTAACAAAAGACTGATAAACCATATAGAATGTTACTCCTGGCTTCCAGGGCTAGTGCGGATTTAATTTTTTTACCAGTCATGAAATTTTAATGACCTAAAAGTTATACGGCGCTATCTGTTCTACCCGTTCTTCGCACGGGAGTTTCTGATTTTCATATTTTCACAGTTGTAAATATAAATGAGTGTTCAAAATTTGTTAAATCTATAGAGATGTAAATTTGAGACGCCATTAATGGAAGTAAATATTAATCCATGGTTCTTGGCATTACCCAAGGATCACCCATAGCAGAGACGGTAAAAAGTGACAGGACCATTTTTGTAGTTTATTAAATTCCACTCACTGGAGGTGCAATCCAAATTTTGATCCAATTGTCCGTTTGGGCATTATCATTCACGCAACGAAAGCCACGCATTGTTAATAACGTCATTATGTCAACCCCCTTTTCATCCCCTTAGGGGAGGTTTATTAAAATTCTAATTATGTAATTTTCCTATTTCCCACCTGAAGAATACCTATGTTAAATTTCAGCTTCCTAACATATTGGGAAGAAAGAGAATTAGTGATGAGTGAGTGAGTGAGTGAGGGCTTTTGCTTTTATAAAGATTATATAGAGATTAGTGCACTTACATCTTAGAGCAGCAATACTCCCATGTCCAAGTGTTACATTGCTGACACTGTTTTAGCCATGCCTTATAGGCCCTACACACTGGGCGATAATACTCAAAGATATGAACGATCTCGTTCATTAATGAACGAGATACCGTTCATATCTTTGAGTGTGGAGGCACCAGCGATGAACGATGCGCGGCCCCGCGCTGGTTCATCGCTGGTGCCCTGTCGCCTGTGCATGCAGGCCAATATGGACGATCTCTTCCATACTTGCCTGCACTTCTGTGGAGCCGGGTGACAGGGGGAGTGAAGAAACTTTACCCCCCCCCCCTGTCACTGCCCCCCCGCCGCTGGGTCACCCGTTGGCCTTATCCACCATCGGGCAGCTCGGCGGCGGATCCTTTAGACATACCAAAACTCCAAATGTACTTTACAAATTTTTGTGATGAAGTCACCCACTAAGAAGGGATTTTTTAAGATTCCGCCCACAAAGGGGTGAGATGATTATTGGGAATTCCCCCTCACAGAGGAGAGTTAAGACAGACCACCCAGCCGGGGCTATAAAGAATGGAAGGTGCCGGCGATACCACGTCGCGGAGTGGCCTGTTGCAGAGCAGTCCATTATTCAAATAGAGGAGCCACATCAACTGCCACCCCTAAACAATGTCAAACATCGCTGGGTGTGGCTCCCCTATTTAATAAGGGACTGCTCTGCCACTGGCAAGGAAGTCCAGCCTTATGGTTCAGGAGATTTTGTTGATGCGTCAGTGGTGTTTGGTATATATACATATAGTGCAGTGTTTTCCACCTATGTGGAAAAGATAGCTCTCTCCAGACTTTTGTAAATATTTCAAACACAGGTAATTTATTAAGATACACGGTTCCAAAACAAAAAAAAATTTGTGAAAGTTCTCACTGAAAAAGTGTTCACCAATGTTTCGGTCCTCAACTCGGACCTTTATCAAGGTAATAGCCACTCAACACAGTATTGGTAGTCAGCAGTGACGACAGTCCAAGTAACAGGAACCAGAGACTTGAATACTGCCTCCCAGGCCCCCTTTAAATACCAGAAAAGCTTAAGAAAGCGCCAAATTAGTCAACCAATCATTTGCATGCGTTCCACTGCTGGAACGCATGCATCACTTCCGGTCATTCCCGGAAGTGTCCGCGGGTCTGGGTAAACTTAAATATAAAGAAATCTAGTGGACTAAAGAGACAATGATACAGAAAGCAGCACTTACAGACATAGTCTAGGTCCCTGTGCTCAGCTCCGTTGTCAGTACACAATGCCTCAGAAACGGGTTGCTATGGAGATGCCGCTGCCCGCTACCTCACTTCCTGACAGACAGGAAGTTGTCAGGTCGTTATAGAAACGTGCAACTAGCGTGTATCGTAGTGTCTATTGGCACTCATATCAATAAAGGGACAAGCGAGTCATAATAATATCAAACTAGAATCATGTGCATAGTGAAGAGGGGTTTATTAATACAGCTATAATATATAGCCATACTGAAAACGTCACATACTGGTGAAATATATATGGTATAATGAGAGCCTGGGAATAAAGTACATACAATGTTATGAATGATACAAACACCAAAAATCTATAATTAGAGCATAGTGGTAGTAATGATAGTTAACCGATGAAGCGTGAACATATATAATCTAAATAACAAGAAGTACAGTACATTGAAAGCCCGAACCGGATCGATGTGCTATTCAAAGTAGGGCATAAATGCATATCAAATAATAACATTTAAGTACGATCACAATTACAGTATCGTATGAGTCTGCTACCAATACTATGTTACATGACCCCTCAACAAGGAGCACCGCACCTATAGTACAGGTATAGTGGAAATGGAATATACATAGTGGTATCAAACCAAAAAAGGGTCAACCGTACTCAATGTTCGCAACATACTGGTGATGGAACACAATCAACTAGGTAGGTATTTAATCGATTAAATATATCCGAAGAACTGACGGTGGATACACTAAGTTAAACATCAATGAGATATAACGTCAGTGTACGATAAATTGTAAGATATAAATATGCTCCGGTATATTACTCAGCAGGCTGATATTGTTGTTTAAGAAAAATCGTCAGTGGATTGTTCTCGTTTATCCCCCTAGGGGCAATAGTGTCTAGTCGATGAATCCAATAGCTCTCCTTCTTTCGTAGCGCACTGACAACTTCCTGTCTGTCAGGAAGTGAGGTAGCAGGCAGCGACGTCTCCATAGCAACCCGTTTCTGAGGCATCGTGTACTGACAACGGAGCTGAGCACAGGGACCTAGACTATGTCTGTAAGTGCTGCTTTCCGTATCATTGTCTCTTTAGTCACCTAGATGTCTTTATATTTAAGTTTACCCGGACCCGCGGAAACTTCCGGGAATGACCGGAAGTGATGCACGCGTTCCAGCAGTGGAACGCATGCAAATGATTGGTTGACTAATTTGGTGCTTTCTTTGGCTTTTCTGGTATTTAATGGGGGCCTGGGAGGCAGTATTCAAGTCTCTGGTTCCTGTTACTTGGACTGTCGTCACTGCTGACTACCAATACTGTGTTGAGTGGCTATTACCTTGATAAAGGTCCGAGTTGAGGACCGAAACGTTGGTGAGCACTTTTTTAGTGAGAACTTTCACAATTTTTTGTTTTGTTTTGGAACCGTGTATTTTAATAAATTACCTGTGTTTGAACGGTTTACAAAAGTCTGGAGAGTGCTATCTTTTCCACATAGGTGGAAAACACTGCACTGTACTATGGGTCCGGCCCCCTGCTAAGGGTCGGGCTTTGAATTGGCACCCCAGCTGCTGCTTGGGTGGGTGTGGGACTCCCTTTCTATATATACATATATATGTATATACTGTATATATCTATAACGGTACTATATTAGAAACAAGTGTGTGGTTTAAGTAACTTTTTAAGATATTTAGCTAAATTAGTCTTCTACAAGAAACCCTCTTCATTACATGGTATAAAATACTCTTGTAGTCTGCTTCCTGCCAATCTATTGAGGCTGACGTGACGATAAATTATCACCCCTTTCTGTCTGTGACATTATAATCGGTGCACATGCTAATTATGACTGCTTTATTGAAATACTGTCTGAAAGACCAAACAGTTAGCATATTGAATCTGTGATGAATTGGTAAGGGGGTGTCGACTAGTGAAATGCAAATGAAAAGCAATATTTTAAATGTATTTAGTGTTCAAGAACTGCTGGTGTTTTAAATGGCAGTAAAATAAAAGTATATAATTAGGTATATTTGCATTTCAATGAAAATGGTTATGAATATCAATGCTACTGTACGAATTATCTCTGTCGCTTCATTTTATTTATTAATGTGAATGAATATCGTACTGCACGTCATCTGGGAAAAACAATCTTTCAGAAAAAAAACTCTGACTTTTTTCGATATAACCAATAATAAATTAGGAAAGTCTGTTTGTTACTTGTCAAGTGTATTACTTGTTAAATTCTGTAGGAATAACATCAGCCGTCAGGAGGTTGTGTTACAGGCGATGAGCAATTTGTAGCAGCGCCATATGTTGAAGACTGATGTTCCCTGTACAGTTTTACCATGAAGCCAGTAGAGGGCATTCAGTGCACAGCACATTAATTAGATACTTAATCCTTAACATTTAGTATATACATATAATACACTACTGCATTATCCACTTCTCTTTCTCCTGTAACACATTGTGTACAGTATGTATTTAGCTAATTGTTTTATCTTGTGCAGTTTATATGTTAGCATTATTTAGATGGTGTAGGTTCCACACAGGTCAATACTATTTGGCTTCAACATAAGATGAAAATGTTTTTGAACCATCCAGTTAATCTCCGATTGATATTCAATCAAGAGTAAGACAGTGTTGTAATCTGTGGGAAAGTACTAGCCTCTTTATACCCAGAAGTATATTATTCAATAAACATCTAATTGTAGCAGTCAATATGTGTCAGCCTCATCCTCAAGTTGTAATGTATTATTTAAAATGACCATCTTAGACCTAAGTGCAGCTTTTAAAAACAAAGCACTGATAAGTATTTCATTAAGTTCAGGTCTGGGGCATTCTTTGCGTCTTCAATAGAATTTCTTGGTTTCAGTTTCACATCTTGAACAGGTGAATTAATCTTTTTGACTGGGTCATGTTATTATCCCTACACCATTGGATACATATTTCCTAGTGATTTTTCCATTTCCCTTGGGGGGAAATCCATAAAATATGACATGCTGTAGGTGCACCAGGACTGGAACTAAACAACATGATCTATGGCATGGCAAACTTTCATATCCGCTGTTCTTCCTTATTGTTGTGTTCACTTAAAGCTTACCAGCTCTGCAATAACATTTGAGTCAAGGGAAAACAAGCACAGTTCAAAAATCATGTGTCAAGAGCCGGATCTGGTGTTTAGGACATCAATACATACATACATACATACATACATACATACATACATACATACATACATAAATGTGTGTGTGTATATATATATATATACAGTATATGTGTGTATATATATATATATATATATATATATAGTAACAAAAGTCCAGCGGCACTCAAACAGACTGTTACAAATGTAGACTGAAGAAAGAAGTCTCTTTAATACATCCTACGGCGTTTCGGGGTATAACCCCGTCGTCAGGGACATAACGTTCACAAAGAGGTTAAACAACAGACTGAGCTTATATAACAATACAGACACTAGTTATTGAACATAATCATGCACACCTGTCACCAGCGTTCAGTGTCCGTCCTTCCCGCACACACTATACTGTGGTCGCCAGATAATGACGTCAGCCAATAGCGCCGGGTAATACCAGGTTCACATGTGACGGCGCTAACAAACATAAAAAGACCTTTATTAAACACACAGTGTTAAAAAGTGTTAATGAGCAAAAGACACTAAACAAACCCAAATAATAAACATATAAATAAATAAAAAACCGGACACCACTTCGGTCACTGACTCTGCTGCACAGAAAAGTATAATAATTTATCCATTAAAGTATAGTAACTAATTTATTATGCCTAATGCTACAAATTGTCTGGACTCCCCTACTGCAATACTGGCAATATCTACTACCTGTACCAAGAGTGAAAAGACAAAATTGAACATTTAAATAAGACATTGTATGCCTGAATGTTCATTAAGCCCACGTGGGGATAAGGTATTTAACATATGAATCCCCCTACACTCCCGCTGAAGAAGTATCTTACCACGATTGCCCCCTCGATGTGAGGCTGGCACGTGATCAATGATAATGGCTCTAATACTAGCTATATTGTGTCGGGCCTGTAAGCAGTGTCTGGCCACGGGTTGGTCACTGGTTCCCTTTTCTAAAGCTTGTTTTATGGAGCTACGGTGACCAGCCATACGCTCACGGAACTGTCTCTGAGTTTTACCCACATAGGCTAATCCGCATGGGCATTTAAGCATGTAAACCACATGTGTGGTCGTACATGTGACTCGATGGTTGATCTTGTATGATTTACCAGTAATGGGGGAATTAAATGAGGAACCAGTTAGCAAGGTGTTACATGTAGAACATCCAAAGCATTTAAAACATCCCAATTTAGGTCTTAAAAAATGAGCTTGTCTTTGTTTGGTTATTGGAAAAACGTCCAACTTGACTACTAGGTCTGCTATATTTTTACCCCGTTTGTAACTCGGTAGAAGCCGACTATTATGCAGGGCTGGTAAATCTTTATCCGAACTGACTATCTGCCAAAGAGATTTGGCTGTTTTAGTGGTCTGTGGTGTTGCCACTGTGTATTTATTGACCCAAGGGATCAATGTTTTCACTGTCTTGTTACTTGATGCTGGCAAATTAGTTTGACCTAACAAAACTTGTTCTCTTGGTAAATCTAAAACCTTAGCTTTAAGGACATTAAGTTCACTCCTGGGGTATCCCCTGTCAAGAAATGTATCCAACATCAGATTCATGGCTTGTTCACATTCAATGGGGTCTGATGTAATACGTCGAACCCTTAAAAATTGACTGTAAGGCAAACCCTTGCGAAGGGCCAATGGGTGGAAACTATCATGGCTCAGTAAAGAATTCCTGTCAGTGGGCTTAATATACAAAGACGTCCTGATTTAACCATCATGTACCGTAATCTGTACGTCAAGGAAGTGAACGGTTAGCAGACTCATCTCATAAGTGAGTTTAACAACACTGTCAGTAGTGTTATGGGTATCCAAAAGATTCTGCAAAGATAACTCTGACACCTGACAAAATACCAGAAGGTCATCAATATACCCTCTGTAATAATAAACATGCAGAATTCTTTGCTTGCCTAAACCCAATTGGCTTTTTTCAATACAGTGCATAAAGGCATTGGCAAGCGATGGGGCCACAGGGGACCCCATTGCACACCCGATCTTCTGAAGAAAAAATTTACCATTAAAGGTAAAATAACCGGGGGTCCCTTGTATGAGGCATTATCGCCTCCACACCTGCACCATGTGGGATGCAGGTGTAGAGGCTAGTCACATCAGCCCCACACAAGATCACATCTGCTGGAATGGTACCCAGGGCATCCAATTCGATTAACAAAGTAGTAGTATCTTTTAAATATGAAGGTACTTTCTGAATGCATGGATTCAGATAAGAATCTAAATAGATGGAAATGGGATGATATAAGGAGTCCCTAGCCGACACTATGGGGCGCCCTGGAGGGTTTACCAAAGACTTGTGTATTTTGGGAACTGTCAAAGTCAGAAAAATGTCTCTATGCACGTTGCCATATTTGCACCGCACACTGGTCCGCGCTGCGCATGCGTACGCTCTCCCGTGAAGGCGCATACCCGCAATAGCGTGCACCCGCGGGCGCACGGTATGCGTATTTACGGTAGAGTTTATGTAGTCGTAGCGTGCGACTCATTCGTTACATATTTTCACAATTAATGTAGTTTGTAGATCATGATCCCTTTGATAGTTTCTGAAAGTTTAGTTAATATAGAATGTCCCTGAGCTGAGGAATCCCTCTTTGTATCGTAGGAAGGGTCTAACAGGAGTCATGCAGTAGTGTTTGGTACCCATCGGAAGAGTATTTAAATAGCAATATTCCGGTGTTGGTTTGGAGCGTATTAATCGCTCGTGCGAATAGTTATGGACATAAGAAGTTTATGTCCATTTCTACTATTTACTCATACTCAGGTATGCGGCGGGAAACCTAGTTCCCCACCCACCTGAGCTGTTTGAAATCGTCACAGCCCACCTGTATGAATCAACCTATGACCTTTTGTTATGATGCAGGGCCGAATTCCGACGTCCAATGGACAATGGGATTGTAGGGACTGTAGGATTGCATTGTGTGTGGGGCATAAATAGGCAGGCCGACCACATCCAGCTCTCACTCTTCAACGGTTCTCATTGCTGAAAATCGGGTGCTGGATGTCCAGGCGCATGCGATCGTTTACCCTTGTGCGTAAGTTTCTCTCCGTAATCATTGTCTTACTGTGAGCCAATTTCTCTCATCTCTCTCCATCTCTCTCTCTCTCTCTCTCCTTTCTCTTTTCTCTCGCATCTCCCCTAGACTAGTATTGTATTGTATTAGATAGTATTGTATTTTGGTTAGGAAGTCTCTGTTATATTGTAGTGTATCATTTGTACTGTTATCCCCTTTTACAAGTATATTAGATATAATACAGTTAATAGGCTTTGGACCCTAAACCAGTATCTGTGTATTTTCTACAGTGTTAAGTGTTCACTTGAGCGTCGGTGACGCTCAAGCAGCTTTGTAGTTAGTCAGGTTACACAAGGTTGCACTTACACCCTGTACTCACATTAAGGTATTCTGTGAATTTCATTGGTATAAGGTTTAGACATAAAGGTATAGCGTTGTGAGCGTCTGCGCCGCTGGTGACCTCCTCGTGGTCTCGAGCGTAAGCTACGCCATAGCGAATCATTACTCTAGTCATAGCCAATAACGTGTCCTGTGATCACTGGGCCGTGAGCGAACGTGACGCTTGAGCGTCTCGCCTACGGCTGAGCGATCGTTACGCAACTAGCGTACCATTACGGTACTTCTTAAGTAAACAGCGTACAGTGTTCTTAGACTTCATAAAGGGTTGTTTATACGACAAGGGAATTTAGCATTGTCAGAACCATATAGAAAAGGGGAACCCTGGGAAAATCAACCTTAAGGGCATTAAAAACATCAATAGTTATAGTGCCTTCCATGTGTGCTGAGGTCAATATATCATCCAATTCCCTCTTGAATCTCACTGTAGGATCAACAGACCGCAATTCATAGGTGCTAACATCATCTAACTGGCAAATACATTCCAACAGATAATCAGATAAATCCTGTACGACGACAGCCCCTCCCTTATCAGCATTGCGTATAATAAGATCAGTTCTCCGTGCCAAATCATTCAAGGAGGTCCATTCATCTTTACTCAGGTTGTTTTATACTACCTGACTATGTGAGGTAAGGGCTGCATCGTCCAAAAGACGTGAAAACGTCTTAATGGAAGGATTGTATGTCACTGGGTCAAATTTAGAACGAGGCATAATTTTCTTTAATTTAACAGGGATCTGATCCGCTGAAGTCATGGCAGTTCTCAAGCCAAAGTGTTCTTTAATCCTCAATGTCCTGTTAAGGCTGGTAACATCGGTTTTCCACTGTAAGGGGTCCGGTAATGTAGTGGGCACAAAAGACATCCCTTTTGACAGAATCTTAATTTCTTCAGGAGTAAGGGGAGAGGAAGAGAGATTAAAGACACTCTCTTTTCAGTTTTGTTAGGTCAAACTAATTTGCCAGCATCAAGTAACAAGACAGTGAAAACATTGATTCCTTGGGTCAATAAATACACAGTGGCAATGCCACAGACCACTAAAACAGCCAAATATCTTTGGCCGATAGTCAGTTCGGATAAAGATTTACCAGCCCTGCATAATAGTCGGCTTCTCCCGAGTTACAAACGGGGTAAAAAAATAGCAGACCTAGTAGTCAAGTTGGACGTTTTTCCAATAACCAAACAAAGACAAGCTCATTTTTGAAGACCTAAATTAGGATGTTTTAAATGCTTTGGATGTTCTACATGTAACACCTTGCTAACTGATTCCTCATTTAATCATCCCATTACTGGTAAATCATACAAGATCAACCATCGAGTCACATGTACGACCATACATGTGGTTTACATGATTAAATGCCCATGGCGATTAGACTATGTAGGTAAAACCCAGAGACAGTTCCGTGAGAGTATGGCTGGTCTCCGTAGCTCTATAAAACAAGCTTTAGAAAAGGGAACCAGTGACCAACCCGTGGCCAGACACTGCTTACAGGCCCAACACAATATAGCTAGTATTAGAGCCATTCTCATTGATCACGTGCCAGCCTCGCATCGAGGGGGCAATCGTGGTAAGATACTTCTTCAGCGGGAGAGTAGGGGGATTCATATGCATTGGAGCCTGATCTGTGGCAAGTGTAAAAATCGACCACTTCTGAAATCCCCTGATTTCTTCATACCAATGCTAATACTAATGTAACGTGGCTAATGTGATCTGGTCACTATTAATACCTGGTATTAGCTAGCGTAGCTATAATGCATATTTCCTTTTGATCTTTTGAAGAAGAAGACTACCACTGAAGCATACCTCCCAACTTTCCTGATATGCCATTCGGGACTCCCACGCGGCGAAGCCACACGTGTTCCCAAAAAGGGGCATGACCTTAGTGAAGGAGGCGTGGCCTCATGGGAATGCTGCGATCGCGAGCCACACCTCCCAGTGTCCATCACTTTAGGGGCATGCCCAGCGCTCTGTGCGCTGCTGGCATGCCCCAATTCCTTCTTACTGCCGTGAGTAGGTACTGTGCGCATGCGCACAGCGTCTACTTACCGCTGCTCTACAGGTGAGAGGGTAGTGCAGATGTTCCGCTTCCCAAGCTGGACACCACTCTCGTGATACATCCAGCTCAGCAAGCTACAGGAGTAAGGGCAGTGCAGATGTTCCCCTTCCCAAGCTGGGCACATCTTTTGTGATACATCCAGCTCAGCAAGCTACAGGAGTAAGGGTAGTGCAGATGTTCCTCTTCCCAAGCTGGGCACATCTCTTGTAATACAGACAGCTCAGCAAGCTACAGGAGTAAGGGTAGTGCAGATGTTCCTCTTCCCAAGCTGGGCACATCTCTTGTGATACAGACAGCTCAGCAAGCTACAGGAGTAAGGGTAGTGCAGATGTTCCTCTTCCCAAGCTGGGCACATCTCTTGTGATGCAGTACAGACAGCTCAGCAAGCTGCAGGAGTAAGGGCAGTGCAGATGTTCCTCTTCCCAAGCTGGGCACATCTCTTGTAATACAGACAGCTCAGCAAGCTGCAGGAGTAACGGCAGTGCAGATGTTCCTCTTCCCAAGCTGGGCACATGTCTTGTGATACATCTAGCTCAGCAAGCTATGCATGATTCACCTTTTTTAGGTCTTAGTTTGCTTGTGCAATGTACACATGCATTCTATCCAACTTTAATTGAATAAAATATATAGAATGCCTACCCACCCAGACCTCAGCCTTAATCATTGCAGTACAAACTGCTTTTACAAATGTATACACTACACCAGTGGTTCCCAAACTGTGTGCCGTGGCACCCTGGGGTGCCGCGGGACACTTGCAGGGGTGCCTCGGGTTGGTGGTCCAGGGCCAATTCAAAATATTTATTATCCATGTAATAGGAAAAACTAGTACTTGTGGCTGCCAGTCATAAAATATGTGTACAAACTGAAGCAAATCTTGTCCCTCACCACATAACTGAACCTAAGTATGACATATAAACATAATTTACTTAATTTCATATTTTTTATAAATTTCCCAATTAGAAACTTTTGGACCAGGGGTGCCGTGATAAAAATTCTGATACTCTAGGGCGCTGTGATTCAAAAAAGTTTGGGAACCACTGCACTACACACATCATGCCCAGCATGACACAATCGTGTCATTGCCATCTTTCTTTTTTGCTAAGAAACAATTATATCTTTCAGCTACTGACAGTACGCCACAGGGTTTAACCGTAACATTTATCAATATAGATAATATTTTTTTTTTATTTCTCAAGATGTTGCTGTTTCTTTATATACTGGTTTGGTTGCAACATCTAGTAACATGAAGGGGGGAATTCAATTATGCACCGTAAATGACCGCATCTAATTGAACCCCTGTTGGTTATTAATTTGTCCTCGATAGCCAGCACTATCTGGGACGTTTTTACATATGTCCAGAGGCAGGAGAAAAAAAAACCAGATAAGTGACCTTATTTTCGCAAATGCAAAAACACATATGTAGGTCCGTGAACTTATCCTATGTATTTTCACTCAAAAATTGGGTAATTTTTTTCATGCGGTAAAAACAGGCTCTAATTGACTAGCTCAAAAAAAAAAAAAAATTGTGGTAACGTCCCGTTTTTACCACACAAAAAATTAATGCGGGCAGTTGAATTCCCCCCCCCAAAATATCCATTAGTAGTAAAACACATACTGTATGTACTAAAACACAGTCACTGATAAAAAGACTGGGCCTAGTCATTCTGCACTCAATTTAGTTTTTTCCTTTCTTACTACATATGTTCTATTCAGTTCTTCATAGCACAACAGTGCCTAAATATGTGAACTGGTCCTTTTGTCGGCTACTGTATAATTCAATACAAGATACTTACCCTATCAAAGACAATTAAAAAAAATTTTTATAGGGAAAGTTTATTCTTCTATTTTTAATGCTATAAGTCCTTTCAGGGAATTATTTGACCGTGAAGTAGATGATCTGTACATGACGACAATGTGTGAATAGTATCTTCTACAAACCCCTTTCAAAAAGACCTATTTTAGGATATTGCAAGTGAAAGAAACAATGTATTCTATTTCCTAGTGAAACATTTGAAATTATGGAATGCTCCGCTATCATGCTCATTAAAGGATTTTAAAGCTCTGCATTGTCTGAAAAGTCATTGGTCTTCAGTGCTTGACTTTCCACATGCTTGGGGAATGTGTTCACATTCTTTGCTTCCATTAACTACTTTGTAACTTGCCTAATAATTTTCTCTCAGAAGTATCTATTTTTGTAGCAGACATAGCATTCTTCAGAGGCAACCATTTTGTGAGTAGAAGCTATGTTCACAAGAATACTGACTAGTCATTCCATAGAAACTAGTGACATCTCTGGTGGTCACACTGGACTTTGGCCTGATTTATGTTTGTAAGTAAAGCCCAAAAGCAACTGTGCAAAACCATGTTGCGCTGCTGGTTTGGCAGATGTAACATGTGCAGAGAGAGTTAGATTTGGTGTGTTCAAACTGAAATCTAAATTGCAGTGTAAAAATAAAGCAGTCATTTGTGGGCTACATGCAATACCAGCAGTGCCGGCGCTACCCACTCAGCAAGGGTATGCAAAGCAGGGAGGCGCCGGCCAGGAGAGGCGCTCTCTCCGCTCTGCTATTCTGCTTTCTGTCCACAGTTGCTGCCGGCTGCGCAGCGTGACCAGTGAAGTGTGCCGTGTAATTTCCAGTCTCTTTCCTCCTCCCCCTGCACCTCACTCCACACTGCGCCTATTGGCAGGCCCTGGAACAGGGGGGTACTACGGGTACCCGTGCTTCCGGGGGCCCTGGCACATCCCATCCCCCCCCCCCCGCCAGTGAAAAAACTGTCTGCCAAACTACTTGGGCTTTAGTGAGCACTGCGGTGACAGCAATAGGAGGTGAGACGGAGTCTGTAGCGCCTTCTTCCAATGACCTTTCCACCGCACATTGGGCCATACTGCCGGCGGCAACGCACACCATGACTTGGGAGTGTTGCACAGTGCTTGCCTTATCTGATGCCATCAGCCACTCTGTGTGCGCTGGCCTGGGACTGAAAATTACAGAGTCCTGTCTGCCCGGCTTCCCTCCCTCTGTAGCTGTTCTGTGCCTGGCTGCTGCACAGATGATGAGAAGCCACCGTGCAAGAGGAGCTGCATGGCACGGAAAAAAGTTCAGTAGAAGCTCAGAGGAAAAAGTTTAAAGGAGAAATACAGTGAAAAACATGTAAGAATTAAGCTGTTGTATTATATTAAGCTGTGGGCATAGTGGGGCATACCGTATGATGTAATTTGGGGCACAGTGGGGAGGGGGATTGGCACAGCATTGTCACTCTGTGCATGACCCACTATCCTATGTTCGGTGAATATGTCTCACTGTCACCCCGAGTGCATAACTCACTGTCACCCTGTCTATGCCTCTCTGTCACCCTGTATATGTCCCTGTTATCCCATGTATATGTGTCCCTGTCGCCCTGTGTATATGTGCTACTGTCACCCTGTGTATGTCCCTGTCACCCGTGTATACGTGCCACTGTCACCCTGTGTATGTCCCTGTCACCCCGTATATATCTGCCACGGTCACCCTGTGTATGTCCCTGTCACCCCGTATATATCTGCCACTGTCACCCTGTGTATGTCCCTGTCATCCCGTGTATATCTGCCACTGTCACCCTGTGTATGTCCCTGTTACCTGTGTATACTGTATGTGCTACTGTCACCCTGTGTATGTCCTTTCACCCCGTGTATATCTGCCACTGTCACCCCGTGTATATCTGATCTGCCACTGTCACCCTGTGTATGTCCCTGTCACCCCGTGTATATCTGCCACTGTCACCCCGTGTATATCTGATCTGCCACTGTCACCCTGTGTATGTCCCTGTCACCCCGTGTATATGTGCCACGGTCACCGTGTATATGTCCGTTTTCACCCTTTGTATATCTGCCACTGTCACCCTGTGTATGTCCCTGTCACCCTGTGTATATTTGCCACTGTCACCCTGTGTATGTCCGTCACCCCGTGTATATCTGCCACTGTCACCATGTGTATGTCCCTGTCACCCCGTGTATATGTGCTACTGTCACCGTGTATGTCCCTGTCACCCTGTGTATATCTGCCACTGTCACCCTGTGTATGTCCCTTTCACCTCGTGTATATCTGCCACTGTCACCCTGTGTATGTCCCTTTCACCCCGTGTATATCTGCCACTGTCACCCTGTGTATGTCCCTGTCACCCCATGTATATGTGCTACTGTCACCGTGTATGTCCCTGTCACCCTGTGTATATCTGCCACTGTCACCCTGTGTATGTCCTTGTTACCCCATATATATCTGCCACTGTCACCCTGTGTATGTCCCTTTCACCCTGTGTATATCTGCCACTGTCACCATGTGTATGTCCTTGTTACCCCATATATATCTGCCACTGTCACCCTGTGTATGTCCCTGTCACCCTGTGTATATCTGCCACTGTCACCCTGTGTATGTCCTTGTTACCCCATATATATCTGCCACTGTCACCCTGTGTATGTCCCTTTCACTCCGTGTATATCTGCCACTGTCACCATGTGTATGTCCTTGTTACCCCATATATATCTGCCACTGTCACCCTGTGTATGTCCCTGTCACCCTGTGTATATCTGCCATTGTCACCCTGTGTATGTCCTTGTTACCCCATATATATCTGCCACTGTCACCCTGTGTATGTCCCTTTCACCCTGTGTATATCTGCCACTGTCACAGTGTTTGCCCCTCTGTCACTCGGTGTATGCTTTTTAGGAGAGAGGGCGCAAATTTATATTTTGTAGGGGGGCGCCTAACACCTTAGCACCGGCCCTGAATACCAGCCAGTATTTACCCTGCACAGAAAAAATATAAATGTAATTTGCTCCCTGCATGGCTATATAGTTTGTTCCAGACACAAAGTTACTTGCTGTAATTACAAACATGAATCTGGCCCTTTGTACCTTATGGTTGTCACTATTTTCATGTGAATTGATAGGCTGAGTATTTGTTCATGCTAGAAAATGTTTGTGCGAATGGCAGTTGCAAGAGCCCGGTTCCTATAATTATGGCCTGAAAAGAAAGATATTTGTGCGGCAATATAAGTGCTACACTTACTGCTATTGCAGGGATCTTCTACGCATGCTGCGTCATATTACTGCCCTGCATTGGAAGCCTGGACATTAGGTTCTAAGTGCAGATTTATTAACAACATAAAGGGAAAAATGTTTATAACTTATGCAGCAGTGCATATTCTTTTTTGCCAAATTTGTCCCCATTTGTACAGACACGGTACTTGTTAAATTGTCAATATTTAGTGCTGTAGCTGGAGACGGCTACTGCCATTATTACTTGGCTACAGCCATTTATATACTTAGCAAAAACCCTGGGGCAGATTTGCTAAGCCTGGAGAAGTGATAAAGAAGTTAAATGTGGAAGGTGATAATGCACCAGCCAATCAGCTCCTAATGGTCATTTTCCAAACCATTAATGATTGGCTGGTGCATTATTACCTTCCATGTATCACTTCTTTATCACTGCTTCACTTCTCCAGGCTTAATACATTTGCCTCCCTGTCTCCAGTGACAACACTTATTACACCGGAGATAGCATTTTTTGGGGCTTGATAAGCAGACCCTTAAACAAAGCAAAACCTCTGTACATGGAAAGAGTGTACATGAGTTTAATACAGTGGCCAATGTATTTGAGAAGGCATGTGTTTGTTCCTTTGTGTGAATGTTCAGCAACTGGGGAAAACCCCACAACAAAAATGTGTTCCTCCTGTCTTTTCTGTACATGTAGATGTTCATTTATTATAGAGCAGGACTGTGGCTAAAGACCCTGGCAGGGAGAAAAATAAGCCTTTTTAGGTCATTCTGTTAAATACAATCAAATGTTCTGTTTATGGCAGGTCAGGCATAGTTTTATAATTAGAATTAGTGAAAAATCAAACTAGCAACTTGATGGAAGGACACTTTTCACTGTAAGATCAAAGCTAAGTCTTCATCATCTCAAGGCTCTAATATTTAATTGCACTAATTGTACTAATTGGATTGCAAGACACTTTCATATGCTTCTTGCAAATGAACCAGTCATCTATACTAAATCTACCAAAGAAGAGATTACGGTCTTGTTAAGCCGCTATTCAGCCTGACTTGGCTACATTCTATGAGGTGGAATCATTGTTGTGGTGCTCTCTCTCTTTTTAAGTTGAACTGGTTGATTGGACCCATGTGGAAAGGATTTAAAGTTAAGTATTTTCTACTGTTCCGGCAGCAAACAGTATTAATACAAAAAGACAACTGTTCCTTTCGTCTTGTGTTGCTCAGAATAGTATTACCTTTTTCAGTATCCTGGTCAAAGAAATGACGTTAGTGAGCAAGAGGGAAAAGATAAAAATCGTCAGTCTGTAATATTGTGATACCCTAACAACATGTCATCATCTATACTTTACCTTGAAAAAGAGTTTTATCTCCTATTCGTATTCAGGTCATCTAATATAATTATTATCATTATTCATGTATTTATTTATTTATTTGCATATTACTAGTACAGATGTGTCACTCATCTTACCCGCAAACTGGTTGTGGGTGCATTATGTGCCGCGATTTCGACTGTTCGTGTCCAGTTGCGTTCCAGTCTCAAGTGTGGCCGCACGCATGTGATCCTATTGTGATTAGAGTGTAAGATGACAAGTGTCACATCCATATGTTCTGGACTGTGGAAGGAGATCAGAGCACTGGGAATAAGCCCATGCGGACTCATGCCACCCTTAACGGTATTCCAGTCTTGCTTATCTCCTAGGGAAAAATGCTACAACAGCTAGCGTGCCCGTGGAGAGCAGATCCCACAGATATTAATGATTTCATATTACAGTATATATTGCATCTGTTACTTTTTAGTGACACGTGAGATGATGCTTCCAGTATGCCGTGATACAAGCCTTCCTATGTAGTCTTGAAAAGAAGTTGATAAGTTTAAATGCTTTATAACCAAAAGGCGATCTAAGATAGAATAATGATTTAGAGACTTCATTATTATCTAAGTGATATGAATTAAAATGGATAGAAATCACCTTTTATATTTGCATTTAAATTCCTTGCTTGATATGAAAATGTCACTTTTAGGGTTTAATTTAAAAGCTGGAACTGAGCTAGAGAATATTTCTTCACACTTTGCAGTCAGTATAACCTCAAACTCACTATCTATAAAGTTTTTTTTGTTAATTACTGTTATTAGGTACTACACATGATTGGACATTAAAATGTAAAACTTCTGTGGAAATCCTGCTCTTCCTGACTGACAAGTATCTTTATATATTCGTGTCCTATAATCCAATTCACCCCTGCGCCCTTTACTTCAAAGTAGATGCCCTCACTAATGGGAGACGGGAAGCTGACTGACATCTCTTACTTAGGAAGATGCACAGGTCATGGTGACTAAATACAGACCAGCCAATGTATTATGGACATCTCCAAAAAAATGAGAGATCCCGTTGATTAGTCAGGAAATGTACTGAGCTCTACATTGATGCTGTGAGTGACACCTGTTTCCTTCACTGATCCAAACTATAGTGAAAGCAGATGGATTTTCCTATGCATTCTGTAGATAGTAACATGAAAAGGAATGTCTATAAAATAAACTCTATGTACTGTAAGGTGTTACTTGTAGTCAATATGTTCCATTTTATACCTATGGAATAGAAAGTTGTATATTATTATGTAATGGGAAAAACTGAAGAACTTGATAATCTGTTATTGGAAGACACAAAATGAAAGTTGATAATAAAAGTTCTCTCTCCTCCAGGTAGGGCTGCCAAGAGAAATCCTGGGCCCCGGTACAACAACTTCCTGGGCCCCCCTGCCCCCACTGGAGAGAGTGTGTCCACATCATGCTGAGGGAATGGCCACTCCTCTTTGGGGGGGTGTCTAGCACATCAGAAGCACCCAATCACAAGAGCATGGCATGCCTCCCAGCCAGAGCAGTAGAATGCCTGGCTGGGCCCAGATACTTTTAAGGGGGCATGGCCTAATCAAAAGAGGCATGGACCTGGGCCCCTCTATCAGACCTGGGCCCAGGTAATTTGTACCCTCCCCCCCCCCCTCTCTCGGCGCCACTGCCTGCAGGTCTGTGTGTTTCTTCGTATTTGCATACTAATGCAATCGGTACATGTGTGCAGGAGGGAGGGGAGATAAATCCACCTACAGTATGTGCCTGAATTGCCGTGCCAACAGTGTTTCCATGCCAGCAGAGGCACCTCACTTCTCCTTCAGCTCGCCCTGGACTTGTGGTTATAGTATAGTACAGCAACTAGACTGGGGCTGCGGACAAAATCCTTGCGTTTTGAACCACACTTAAATTGCTCTGTGTTCCTACTATTGATCCCTATAATTCAGTTACTGTACAAGAAACGCTGTGCATATAAAACCTACAGCTGTAGCCACGCTTATCCATCCTGTAAGCTGCAATTTAGTATGCCACCCATGTATTCCTATGGATGCGTCTACTTAGACGCACACGCGCGTCCTAGTTGCGGGCACACTTCCTGTGCCTGGATTTCAGCAAATTAGCCAAGCTGCAGGATGGATGAGCGTGGCTACATCTGTATTTAGGCACTAGTCACAGTGTAGTGCAGACTGACAGAGCAGGCATGTTCCTGAAGCATACCCAATGCACCTAATCAGGAGTATCAATGTAGAAAGTACAGAGCTTGCAATTCGGCTATAAAGCCAGATCAGTGCAACTTTCTGGACAGTTTCATTAGAGGTCACGTGAGGATCTTAAACATCCATACAGTCCAATCTTTGTGTGACACTAAACATCAAGGTTGGCCAAAGAATGTAAAAGTCAGATTTTGCTTTGTGTGCCTGAGCAGGGCCAGATTAAAGCAGGGGCGACAGGGTCGGTCATACTGGGGCACCCACACATTAGAGGCCCGCACACCCTGCCATTGGGGAGATCATCCGTGTATAGTGAGACACTGAGCCTGAGCTGGCCATGTATGCTGCTGAAGGCTGCCTAGGCAGGTGCTCCGTGATACACAGGGGGCATCAGCTCCATTTTGATGTATGCTCAAAATGTGATGTTATGTGGTTCCATTACTGGCACCTACAGCTTGCTCTCCCCCAATCCAGACAGTCGGCATGCTGACTAGCAGGGACTATTCCCACTCGTGAGTGTTCACAACACCCAAAGAGCGTGGTATTGCGCTCACCCACCCCCGCCAACATTCTGTGGGATCCCGGCTACCGGTAACCCATACCCAACCCCTCAAAATGATATGTTTGTAATGTGTTTGCCTTTTAAGCAGTCACATTGCACAGAGCAGGACGTCCCTGTATAGTAGTGGGTGTTGCACCACTTTGCAGGGGCATCATAGACACTATATGTCACGGCACTATCCAGTAACAGTCACAGCGAGTACTCTGAGATTAGTGATCTCAGAATTACTACAGAGGGTACTGAAGAGGGGGAATTGCTCTCAAACTGTTCCTGACCCTGTAAATCCTCACACATACACAGGGCATCAGCTTATGGTTGCTACATAGCAGTACTCTGCGACTTAACTGTCTGTTCTGATGATTTTAAAAATAAATATAATGCAGTAAGAATTTTTCACCTTTAAGGCTTATTCCTCACCTTGACCTTGATAAGGATAGCTGCATGTGGGCTTCCTGCTGATAAAGAGAGACGTAGTCAGGATCCCAGTGGTCACAATCCTGCCTGCGGAATCCCCATACAAACAATGCCACCAGATTCCAATAGCGGGTATTAGGGTTAGAATAGGCTGCAAAGGGGGCAGTTAGGGTTAGTCTGTGGGAGGTGTGGGTTAGGGTTGGAATACTCACTAAGATCTGTCATCATTCTGTGTGTTGGGATTCCGCTGCCGGGATATCATACCCAACCCGCTTATAACATCTCCTGCAGTAACAGTGTAGATAATTTTAAAAAAATTTATCCCAGGGAAATGTATTACAATTGTATATAATATGTAATTGACTTATTTGAGTTTTGCTATATTACATTTCTTCTCTCCTGAACATTCAAACAAGCAGTTGACATTTGTTTCGATTGCTGTAGATAGGTGAAATCATTTCTGGGGTGGTTACCTGACTCAGAAGCTGCCCAGCTATGATCGATCTGAAATTTTTTATTATTCTCTGTAAATACAATCTTTTAAAATAAATCTTTTTCTTTTTGTTTAAAACACTTTTCCTTCAGCCTCAGACATTTTTCACAGGGAAGGACCAGCTGTGACACTTACTAAAGTACCGTAACATTTTGCTAATTTAAAAAGGTCTACCTCAGATTGACTGCGACCTTATCAATAGGATAGCCTCATTCATCTCCCAAGTAGACTGCTGTCACATTGTGCAGTATGGGCTGCAGGCTGCATTTTTACCTATTACTGTTTAAAATTGTATTTTATTAAGAAGTTCTTTTCAAAAACAAAGCTTTAAACTTCAAAACAATGCCCTAGATATAATGTAATGAGAAGCAAAAATGTATGACCTTTAACCCTCTTTCCTCACGTACAGTAGTAGATTCATTTCATTCAAGTCCCTCAACCTCCCGAGCATAATTGCCTGCTTTCATAGAACGTCAGTGAATGTCTTGTTGACTTTCCTTGATGCCTAGAAAAGTTGGCAAGACACTCTGAGCTCCCTCGCGGCAGCCTGGTGAGGCCCACTTCCCAAGTAAAGTGGCCAATCTGGGCAGCTTGATGACACGTTTTTGGCACCACCCACCTTGCTCTGCCATGCCCCCTGGACTGCCCACTTTCTGCCTTTTGCCAGAGTGGTAAGCCTAAACATCGGAAACTATACTCCCCAGCCACTTCAGCTCAATCGCTCACAAAACTCCCCAGGATATGAGGCACATACATGGCCTAATTCAAACCTGTCCACACGTCTGCTGCAGTGCACAGATCCTAGAATATCATGAATCTGTGGCTGCGCAAGGTCCATACTTCCCCTCTTCCACTGCCTGATTGTCACACAGCAGCATTGAGGGGTGGGCGGGGGGAGGCCTGCGCTCCCAGCAACGAGGTTGTGTCACCCCCATTTTCTTGGAGAGGAGAGCTAGGGCTTTGCGTGTCGGCTGGCCCTCTGTGTGGATCCCAGCTTGCGATGTTGCAGAAGTCATCTGTTCTACTGAGACATCTCCTGCATGCCCCTCCTGGAGATTAGATGTAAATTCAATACATTTTCGCCCATCTCTGATATAGGCCCACAGTACAAGGCGTGATTCAAAGTTGCGCTCAAGTCAGCTTCATGGCACTGCATCTTCGGAAATATGTGCAGATTTTTGCGTGTTTTCAGAGTTGTCTAGTTCCCATCCATCCAACTGTGAGAGCAGCCATCAGAACTATCAGTGTGCATGTGCATCAGCCCTATGCTTGGTGCAAAAGATTAATCTGAAATGAGAAAGATCTTTATGCAAGACCAACTCTGAATAGATCTCCATCCTGCCTACAAAACACACCCTGAGAACATTTAGTCTACAGTACGTGTAAATGTCCAGTTCCGCATGCAGCCGCAAGTGGACATAAGACTGATATGACCTGGAATAGCCCGTTTTTGCACATTGTGAAAAATATCTGTCTGCAAAGCGTACTTTGGACCTTTTTCAGCCCCCAGTATGCCGACGGTCGAATACTGGGGGCTGCCCAGCATGCTAAGTGCAGCACAGCGCTGTGATCACAATCTAATTGGATTGCATTCACAGCAAACTAAGGTTGACGCCTGCCTTTGCAACCTGGCTGAGAAGGGAGCGCACCGCCGACATTTTTCCCATTGCAGCGGCCACACATGACGTTATGTAGCCACTCCAAAAATGACCCAGACCCTCCCCATTTTTCTGACATGCCCCCGTAATGCCACGCCACCACCCCATGAACGCCTCTGCCTGTCAATCATTCTTTAATAATTGTTCCCTCGAGTTACATCATCCCGAGATGCAGTTAGCTACTGGAGGTAAAATATATTACTTGTACTACAGTTGTCCATTGTTAATGTGGGCTTTCCCATGCTTTGTATTAGGAAATTTTGCAGAATAGGCCTGATTCAGATGTGGACAGCGTAGCTATCACTGCTGCTTAGATGGAAGCAGCAGTGATAGCAGTACCGTAATTAGACATTTTGGTGCCCCCTCTCCCACCATTTTTAAAATAGGGAGAGTGTGCACTTAAGATGTGCCAAAAATATTGGGGCATGGCTTCATGGGAAGGGGCATGGCCACATAATAGTATCAATTACACGGTACAAAAGTGTCTGTTATTTACATTACACCACATAGAATCCCTTACACACATTACACCACAGTAGATCTACTAATGAGCCCACATTATTCCAGGTAGAGCCTCTGATACATATTATGCCAGGTAGAGCCCACATTATTCCAGGTAGAGCCCCTGATACACATTATGCCAGGTAGAGCCAACATTATGCCAGGTAGAGTTCCTGATACACATTATGCCTGGTGGAGCCCACATAATGCCAGGTAGAGCCCCTTATACACATGCCAGGTAGAGCCCATGATGAGCCCTCATTATTCCAGGTAGAGCCCCTGGTGAGTACACATTATGCTATGTAGAGCCCACATTTATGCCAGGTAGAGCCCCTGATACCCCTATGCCAGGGAGAGCCCACATTATGCCAGGTAGAGTCCTTGATACACATTATGCCAGGTAGCGCTTGTGATACACATTATGCCAGGTAGAGCACACATTATGCCAGGTGGAGCCCCTGATACACATTATGCCAGGTAGAGCCCACATTATGCCATGAAGAGCCCCTGATACACATTATGCCAGGTAGAGCCTAAATTATGCCAGGAAAAGCCCAGATTATGCCAGGTGGGATCCTGGATACACATAATGCCAGGTAGAGTCCAAATTATGCTAGGGAAAGAGAGAGAAAGTGTGTGTGTGTGTGTGTGTGTGTGTGTGTGTGTGTGTGTGTGTGTGTGTGTTTGGTCTCCCCATCCCCCCTTCCCGGAGCACACAACTTTACTTTACAGCAATACAACCACACAACCGGAAACCAGGATGGGCAGAGCATGCTGACCCAAGCTGCAGCGCTACCGGACTACTGTTCTATCTAGCACTGTAACAAGTAGCAGGGTGCTGCAGCTAACTCCTATTGACACACAGGGTAGTGCGGACCTGCCGGGTGTTGCCAGCAGTTCTGCGCCCATAGTGCATATGCGCTGTGTGCCAAGTGCACCGCAGGCGCACACCTAGTTAAGGCCATGAGTGATACCACTAATACGGTAATGCAGCAGGAGGCATCATGCCTACTGCTGCATTACTGATCTGAGCTACAAGTTGGCCATCGCAGATGCAACAAAGAGGCCGGCCTTATCCCTCCTCCACTGTGGCAGCAATACACCACCGTATTGGGAAACACAGGCCATCGCTGCCCCCCTCCCTGCCCCTAAATGGTACCAGACAGTCAATCACTTGACAATCTGCTGCCAGTGTGCATCTGACGTCGCAGACCCGTACTACACAAGTGCAGTACGAATACTACACATGCACCAAAAATATAGATAATCAGTACTTTGCGAAATGAGATACACCGCCAACCACATCTGAATAAGGGCCAATGTCTCCAGAGAAGACTAATGCTCGTGATAGCCTTTACCAGGAGTGGGGCTTTGATAAGGATTGGGTATGGGATGCCGGCGATTATGATGCCAACGGTCAGAATACCAACCCTGGCATCCTGATTGCTATAATCTCAACAGGGATAACCCTCCCTGGTATACTTATTTTGGGATTCCGCCTGTTGGGATTCCGGCATCAGCATTCTGACAGGTGTTAGGATTCCGGCGCCAGTATCCTGACTACCAGCATTACGTACGTCTGGATGCCAACTACATCCCTTTCATAAATAATGAAACTGCTGTATCCCTTTTATTGCAGAATTTCGGGCTTTATCTCTTTGATTAATTTACTCCTACTGGTGCCTGAAGAGTTTGTATAGCAGAATCATGGATGTTGCTTAATGTAAATGAAAGCTTTTAAGCATTTAAGTCAGCCCTGCTTAGAGAGAAGACGGGTTTTCATATGGAAATAGGCAAATCTGGACCATTTCTCCTCTTCAGACTATCATCACCTCCTTTAGTGACATGCAGAATAAATATCACCATGATCTGTTTTAAAGCATGAAATCTCTTTTCACTGCTGATTTCTACTTTCTATTATGTCACTGAAGTAGTTAAACCCCAGATCTTCTGGCAAAGCATTTTATAGCGTAAACAATGCTGCTGATTTCTTATGACACGGTTAATATGTCCCTGTGCTAACATATATTGTATAGACTGCAAATACATTTTTCCTCTCGTTTTACGATATATAAACCAGGAACTTCTAAAAAGTTATATTAAAAAACAAGTCATCTGCGCTTGTGGGTTAATACTTTGCTCTTGTTTCATATCACTTTATCAACTCCGTAAGTTTTGAATATATGCCTTTATACATGCAGTAAAAATACCATTTTGATACCTGTGTAAAACTTAAAAACCATTCTCGCAAGTAACTATTTCCAGCATGTTGTGGGTTGTTCATTCCAACCTGTCCAGGCTAAGGTGTTTAATAACTTACGTGCCACCTAATAGACCGGAAGCCAAGACAATATAAAGCAGCTGTTAAATTATTGACGGAACTCTGTGTACAGCTGTAATGGGCGGCTGGGACTAGCGTATGTAAACAAATAATGATGAAGACTCGAGCGGGAACATTGGCTGTAAAATCGTTAAGGGGGGGACCCTTAATAAAAGGTTGTCTAAATATGGGCAATTATTGATTAAATCAATAGAGGCCAGTAGTAGTTCATGTGGCCATTAGCAGTTATGATTACAGTATGCACTCTATAACGCACTTTCTTCCTGTAATTTTTCAGTTATTTTTACAGTTTTATATCTTTTATTTCTCCATTATTTACAGTAAAATATATGGTTGTAATAATGAAAGTAAGATTTGGTTAAAGTCATACATCGTCTAGTGGATTAAGCAGTATCTTTACGGTCTAATTCTTACAAATTGTATTCAGTTTCCATGAACACATAGATTAACAAGCCGGTTATAATAATTCTGATACGGGCAAGGTTACAAGGGCAATTTAGCAATATTTCAGAAGACAAGTACTCTGGGTCCTTTTCCAGGAAAGCATCTGACAAAGCAAGCTGTACCACTCTTTATTACCTACTGGAACAGACTGGCATCTGGGGCCTTTCTGTCAGTGTTGACGCATTCAGAACATTAAAATGTAAAAGAATAGTCTATTGGTAGGACCTGCCTTTCTTTTCATATTGTTTAATTAAACAGTGATATGTAGGCCTGTATTATCACAGCAAAATGATTGTATTCTTTACTGATTGATGGCATACCTCTTCCTCTGCTTTGCCGTTTCACTCCGTGGCACCAGAAAATGTTTTTTCCTTTGTTTGGTTTATAAGCAGGTATTAATGACGAGAAACACAATGTGGATTATTTACTAGTAGGGCATCCAATCAGACATCAGTGTTCATTCTCCAACTTGCTATTATCAGATGATGGTTTATTTATTACCAGTTATTTATACCTGTATAGCGCACACATATTCCACAGCGCTTTACAGAGACTTTTTGCCCATTCACATTGGTCCCTGCTCCATGGAGCTTACAATCTATATTCCCTATCACATGAACACGAGCACACATTCATACTAGGGTTAATTGTGTTGGGATCCAATTGACCTATCTGTATATTTTTGGATTGTGGGAGGAAACCGGAGTACCTGGAGGAAACCCACACACGTACGGGGAGAATATACAAACTCCGCACAGGTAGAGCCGTGGTGTGAATTGAACCCATGATCTGAGTGCTGTGAGGCAGTAATTCTAACCATTACACCATCCGTACTGGTTGCAGTGCTTTATTGAAAGTGTCTTCCTGAATATAATGTTAGTAAATATCACTCAGTATATTTAGGAGCGCCAATTGTGGCTCCTTTTGTTCTTCAAAGGGCTCACATCAGTTCAGGTGTGACAATGACACCATAGTGCTCTATCTCCAGTGTTTTACGAACACCACAAATGGCTATACAAGCTGTACTCTGCTGCATAGTCTATGCTGCATTTTTACACCAGTACTGGAAATGGCTGATCAGTGTGTAGACTACTTTATAGGACACGCCATTCTTTTACCAGGATTGGTCAGAAGGGGGTGAAGCAATGGTAACCGTCCATGTTACAACTTTGGATCTGTGAGCAGTGTAACCCCAGTGAGTTGGTCATAGATTAGGAAATATGGCAGAATGGGCCTGGTTCAGATGTGAACGGAGAACCTATAACTGCTGCTTACATGGAAGCAGCAGCGATAGCACTAGTATGGCAATGCAGCAGGAGGCACCATGCCTCCTGCACTGATCCCGGCTGCATGATGGGACGTAGTATCGGATCATCTGTGACACCAGCCGCCGACTAATTTGTTTGCCGCCTGCCCTGAACTTGTTTGACGATATATTTTGCCCTATCTATCTGTACCTTGCTATATGGTTATCCTTAACTGTTTCGCTTATGTATAGTACTTCAGATTTCTCTGGTATTTAGATATGGTGTATGTGCTTACAGTAGTACTATGCTTCTTTTTACAGTGTGTTATTATCTGGTCACTCCCACTGACCAATTCACTACAGGGAGTATTTGCATATTACTACAGCACTAATTATTCCCATTGTCTCACTATTAGGCAAAGGTGTATCTAAAGAGGAGGGGACCCGTGTGCAGTCTCCCTGTTTGGGCCCCCTACTCTCCCGTAGCCGGCAGCGCCGCTGTTAGCGCTCTGAGCATTGAGACTCTGGCACAGTGCCAGAGTCTACAGCGCATGCGCAGGACTCAGGAAAATGGCCACCGGGCCATTTTTTCGGAAACCTGCGCATGCACTGTGCCAGAGTCTCTAGTGCTCAGTGCGCTAGCAGCAGTGGTGCCGGCTACGGGAAAGTAGGGGGCCCACACGTGCTCACCAATGGACGCCGGAAAGTTGAGTATAGAAGAACTGGGTGCAGTGTGTGCGGTGTGGGCCCCCTCTGGACCCAGGGGCCCGTGTGCACCACACACACTGCACCCTTTATAGATACGCCACTGCCATAAGGTCATATGTAGCCTTCGATAGTTTCTTGCTCTGCACACTGAAGTCCTGGCAGCAGCTAAAGCTTTATGGGAAAGGCGGCTGTTGTAGGGGAAGTTAACGGTCTGGTTCTAGGAATTTACCAAGCACTATTATATGATTCATAACAATAATGAACCATTGCCAACACCATTCAGATATCTCTTATTAAACCGCTAACTAAATATAGCAAATTCAGTACAGTATGTTTCCTTTTACCTTAAACATTTTATATTACTGCTAAATGATTTGCTTGTAAATGTATAATATTTTCATGCTTGAATAATTATAACTCTTGTGTATCTGGGAAAATGTCCTACCCTATAATTTTTAAGAAAATATTATTCTGTGAGTGATATGTATAATTAAAGGAATACAGATGTTTCTGTTAAGAGAAAAAAAAACTCTTTTATACTTACAGATTTTTTTATTTTCTCTTACATCCTAAAGAGGATACTGGGGTCAATATTAGTACCATGGGGTATAGACGGGTCCACCAGGAGCCATTGGCACTTTAAGAGTTTAACAGTGTGGGCTGGCTCCTCCCTCTATGCCCCTCCTACCAGACTCAGTTTAGAAAATGTGCCCAGAGGAGCCGGTCACAGCTAGGGGTGCTTTACAGAGCTTCTTTAGTAAAGTTTATTTTAGAGTTTGTTATTTTACAGGGAGGCTGCTGGCAACAGCCTCCCTGCATCAAGGGACTGAGGGGGGGGGGGCAGTGTCCACCCTGCGAGGTCGAGCCACTGTTTCTGCTGACTGGACACTGAGCTCCAGAGGGGATAGATCGCTCCCCGTCGCAGGGGAACGCTCACCCCGGCAGCATGCCGCCACCCCCTTGCAGATCTGAAGTGTGGCGAGTGAGTCTTCAGCTCCCTAACAAGCAGGGAGCCGAAGTGAACATGGCGGCAGTACTGACTGCGCTCCGGGGGCTCAGCGGTACATGGTGTGGCGCTGTGAGGGGCGCCCTGAGCCAGCGCCTTAACCCTACACTGACCAGAAAGCCTGTTGGGGTCCTCGGATCTCAACCAACACTAAATCCTCAGGCCAGTATAATCTTGGAAGAGCGGGAAGACAGCGCCATTAAGGGGGCGGAGCATCTCCTCAGAGCGGACCCAGCAGCGTTCAGCGCCATTTTCCTGCCTGCAGACATGCTGCCAAGTGAGGAGCAGTCCCTCCAAAGCACCTCCAGCTATCTGTACGGTACCAGGGGGGGTTGGTGAAGGGAGGGGAGGCTGTGTAGAGACTGTGTTAAGGGTCTCCCTATACCTATATAGCTTTGTGTGTGGGTTGGCTCCAATCTCTGTGTCTTGGGGGGGAAACTCTGTCTGCCCTGTACCCTGTGTGTATGTGGGGTGTACAAGCAACCATATCTAGAGACTCTGTCTCATATGCTGCAGAGGATATATCTTCTTAGGAAGATCCCATCCCATGTAATCAGGATTGCACTGTTGTAGCGCAGATCCCGGCTAGGGAACCGGAATGGTTAGCCTCTCTTAGGGGGGCTATTTCTCAGATTTCTGAAAGGGTTGCAAGAACTCAGCATGCAACTCAGGTACTGCAGTCCTCTATGGCAGTATGGTCAGACACTGCTCCCCCGGGGCCCCCTGCGGTACATTCTCACAAACGTGCTTTTGCCCAAATTACGCAGTGTGACCAATTCTGACACAGCAGACGGTGATGGGGATGTGTCAAGGGGGACGGCATCACTTGCTAGAGGGGTGCAGTTGATGATTGAGGCCATGCGGGATGTGTTAAATATTTCTGACACACCTCCTGAGCAGGTTGAGGAGGCTTTTTTCACAGACAGTAAGAAAACTCTTCTCGCCTTCCCTGCTTCTTTGGAACTAAATGACATTTTTGAAAAGGCCTGAGAAAACCCGGAGAAAAAATTCCTGATCCCTAAAAGGGTTCTGGTTGCGTTTCCCTTCCCGGAGGCCGATAGAAAAAAATGGGAGTCCCCGCCTATAGTTGATGCCTCTGTTTCCAGGCTGTCAAAACAAGTGGTTTTGCCTTTCCCGGGATCTACCATGTTGAAAGACCCTGCGGATCGCAAGGTGGATGCTACACTCAAATCCATTTACACTGCTTCAGGGGCGATACTGCGGCCTACTATTGCCTGTTCATGGATTTCAAAAGCAATTGCAAAGTGGTCAATCACTCTGCAGGAGGACTTGACTACGATGGATAAAGGTGACGTTAATTTGTTTTTACGTAACATACAGAATTCTGCATGGTTTCTGGTGGAATCCATGAAGGACCTGGGTTCGATGGCGGTGGGGATCTCCTCCATGTCCGTCTCGGCTCGCAGTGGTCTGTGGCTGCGCCAATGGTTTGTGGATGCGGAATCCAGGAAAAGTGTGGAGAGCCTACCCTATACAAGTCAGGCTCTGTTTGGAGAGGCGCTGGATGCGTGGATTGCCACAGCTACAGCGGGTAAGTCTCCTTTTCTTCCCTCAGATGCACCGGCTACGAAGAAGCCTTTTTCTCCCAACACGTCCCAGTCCTTTCGTCCCACTAGGACTAGAAAAAACAAACCCTCTCACACCTTCTTTAGAGGTGGTCGTGCCAAATCCAAGAAGCCTGCTCCCATAGATTCCCAGGACCAAAAGCCTGCTTCTGGTGCCTCAAAGTCCTCCGCATGACAGTGGACCACACAGCCTGGAAATAGGTCAGGTGGGGGCGAGACTCTGGTATTTCAGCCACGTCTGAGTGTCATCCGGCCTGGATACAGGATATTGTGTCCCAGGGGTACAGGCTGGAGTTTCAAACTCTCCCACCTCACCGATTCTTCAAGTCAGGCTTGCCGGCAGACAGAGCTATTTTACTGGACGCTATCCGAAAATTGGTTTTGTCAGAGGTCATTGTTCCAGTTCCACCTCATCAGTTGAACAAAGGTTACTATTCGAACCTTTTTGTGGTACTAAAGCCGGATGGTTCGGTCAGGCCAATTCTGAACTTGAAATCATTGAACTCTAATCTCAGGGACTTCAAATTCAAAATGGAGTCTCTGAGAGCGGTTATCTCAGGACTGACGGATGGGGAGTTCCTGGTGTCCTTGGACATCAAGGATGCGTACCTCCACATTCCAATTTGGTCGCTGCATCAGTCTTATCTCAGGTTTGCACTGTTAGACGATCACTATCAGTTTCAGGCACTGCCATTCGGTCTCTCCACGCACCAAGGATCTTCACCAAGGTGATGGCAGAGATGATGGTTCTCCTCCGCAAGCAGGGGGTGAACATAATCCCATATATGGATGACTTGCTGATCAAGGCATCGTCCAGGAAGTTAAGATCCATTGCTCTCACGACGCATCTGCTCAGGGAGCACGGTTGGATCCTGAACCTTCCAAAGTCTCATCTGGAGCCGACAAGGAGGCTGTCCTTCCTGGGGATGATCCTCGACACGGAGGCGCAGAGAGTGTTTCTACCGGTGGAGAAAGCATTGGTGATTCAAACAATGGTCCGGGATGTCTTGAAGCCGGCCCGGTATCGGTTCATCAGTGCATCCGCCTTCTCGGGATGATGGTTGCCTCATACGAGGCTCTGCAGTACGGAAGGTTTCATGCTTGGTCCTTTTAACTGGATCTCTTGGACCAGTGGTCGGGACCTCACCTACATATGCACCAGAGGATACGTCTGTCGTCGAAAGCAAGGATTTTTCTCCTCTGGTTGCTGCAACTACCTCACCTTCTGGAGGGCCGAAGGTTCGGAATTCAGGACTGGATCCTTCTAACCAGGAATCCCTTCTTCCGATAAACATCCTAGAGCTAAGAGCCATATACAACAGCCTTTTTCAAGCAGCACACCTTCTACAGGATCGGTCTGTTAAGGTGCAGTTGGACAACTTGACCACAGTGGCCTACATAAACCGACAAGACGGAACGAAGAGCAGGGCTGCAATGTCAGAGGTGACAAGAATCCTCCTCTGAGCAGGAAGGCACACTGTAGCGATGTCAGCAATCTTCATTCCGGGAGTAGACTACTAGGAAGCGGACTTCCTCAGCAGACACGATCTCCATGCAGGAGAGTGGGGCCTCCACCTGGAGGTGTTCAAGAAGGTAACTGGTTGGTGGGGGTTCTTCACATAGACATGATGGCCTCCCGCCTCAACAAGAAGCTGAGGAGGTACTGTTCCAAGTCGAGAGATCCACAGGCAGTGGCGGTGGACACTCTAGTAACACCGTGGGTGTTCACGTTAGTGTATGTGTTCCCTCCACTTCCTCTTATCCCAAGAGTTCTACAACTTGTAACAAGAACAAAGATTCTGGCAATCCTCATTGTTCTGGACTGGCCAAGGAGGGCTTGGTACGCGGATCTGCTGGATCTACTAATGGAAGATCCAAGGCCTCTGCCTCTTCTGGAGGATCTTCTACTATAGGGCCGTTCACTTATTAAGACTTACCACGGCTACGTTTGATGGCATGGCGGTTGAGCGTCAGATCTTAGCTCAGAAGGGTATTCCGAGCGAGGTTATTCCTACCCTGATACAGGCTAGGAAGGGGGTAACGTCTAAACATTACCATCGTATTTGGAAAAAGTATGTATCTTGGTGTGAATCCAAGAAGCTTCCTGCGGTGGAGTTTCAACTTGGACGGTTTCTCCTTTTCCTGCAAGCAGGTGTGGATATGGGCCTGAGATTGGGCTCCATCAAAGTCCAGATTTCGGCCTTATCCATTTTCTGTCAGAAACAATTGGCTGTCCTCCCTGAGGTTCAGACCTTTTTGAAAGGTTCTGCACATCCAGCCTCCTTTTGTGGTGCCAATGGCCCCATGGGATCTTGATGTGGTGTTGCAGTTCCTGCAAGCGGATTGGTTTGAGCCTCTGCACGAGGCTGAAATCAGGTTTCTCACGTGGAAGGCGGTCACTTTGTTGGCCTTGGCTTCTGCTCGACGTGTGTCGGAATTGGGGGCTTTGTCCTGTAAAAGTCCCTATCTGGTCTTCCATGAAGATTGGGCGGAACTCAGGACTCATCCACAGTTCCTTCTAAGGTTTTGTCGGCCTTTCATATCAACCAACCTATTGTGGTGCAAGTGGCTACTGACTCCTCAATTGCTTCAAAGGCCTTGGATATTGTGAGGGCTTTGAAGATTTAAGTGAGGAGGACTTCTCACAAAAAATTGGACTCTCTGTTTGTCCTCTATGTTTCCAAGAAAATTAGGTGTCCTGCTTCTAAGCAGTCGATTTCTCGCTGGATCAGGTTCACCATCCAGCATGCATATTCTACGGTAGGATTGCTGTGTCCTAAATCTGTTAAGGCTCACTCTACTCGTTAGGTGGGTTCTTCCTGGGCGGCTGACCGGGGTGTCTCGGCTTTACAGCTTTGCCGAGCGGCTACTTGCTATGCATCGAACACGTTTGCTAAGTTTTACAAGTTCATTACTTTGGCCTCTGATGAACTCAAGTTTGGTCTGGCTGTTCTGCAGGAGCCTGTGCGCTTTCTTTTCCGTTCTGGGACCTTTGGTACATCCCCATGGTACTAATATGGACCCCAGCATCCTCTAGGACGTAAGAGAAAGTAGGATTTTAGTTACCTACCGGTAAATCCTTTTCTCGTAGTCCGTAGAGGATGCTGGGCGCCCGCACAGCGCTTCTTTATCCTGCAGTGGTTATTTGGTTCAGTACTGCCTGGTTCCTAGGTAAGTTCTGCGTTCTTTACTGTTTCAGTACTGTTTCAGCTTTTGCTGAGTTTTCCGGCATGTAGGCCGGATTTGCCTTGTTGTGTGAGCTGGTGTGAATCTCGCCACTATCAGTGTAATTCCTTCTCTCAAAATATGTTGTCTCCTCGGGCACAGTTTCTAGACTGTGTCTGATAGGGGGGGGCATAGAGGGAGGAGCCAGCCCACACTGTTAAACTCTTAAAGTGCCAATGGCTCCTGGTGGACCCGTCTATACCCCATCGTACTAATATGGACCCCAGCATCCTCTATGGACTACGAGAAAAGGATTTACCGGTAGGTAACTAAAATCCTATTTTTTGACACAAAAAACAGCAAACTGGTAGAATGGATATGGAAAACATAAATATGAGGACCGATGCAGGAAACTGGTCCAAAATCTGATTTCTTCTCCTGCATTCAAATACTGCCTAAGGGCTTTATTCAACACGGGTCGGAGATTCTCCCAACCCGTGATGTAGTGTGCACATGCACTGGCGGCAATGCACGTGCGCGGACTGTCATATTGTGGTTGCATCCCGGATTGATAGTGACGGACGTTGGATGGGGGGCGTTTCGTAAAAAATGCAGGTGTGAACGGAGCGTTATCGGGGCAGCTGTGTGATGTCACATGCAACCGCTCCAATTTAAAAATTGCCAGCGGTGCGCCAGCCTTCGCAGCTATGCTGCGCAAGCAGGGGGCTACTGTTAAAATGCGGGAACAGCGATGCGGTACCAGTTGCATTGCGATTGCATCGTTGGCGGCAATTAGCATTCTGGGTGGCCTTGCCCTGTGCTGGGCGGACCCCAGGATGCGATCGTCAGCAGTTGCAGTTTTGCTTTTTTAGCAAAACTGCAACTGAAACTGAGTAAGGCCCTGAGTTTTTAATGGTTGATACCAGTGGCAGATTTTACTTAGGGACTGCGGGAACGGAGGCCCTGCCCCCCTACCCCCAGTAAAAATCCACCACTGCTCCTAGAGTGAGCTCCGGCTCTTGCAGTAAACTCCCTTCCACCTGCTCCCACAAACACTTATTATTGAAAGCCCTGCATGCTAATCTCATTAATGGCTGGCAGCTTTTATTTTTTATTTTTTTAAGTTTGTCTTGATAAATAGGCCCCACAGTGGAAAGCAATTTGGATGTACTGTGAAGGGAATTGTAGTTCCTTTCCTCATTTACAGAACAGTGGTGTGGTGCATCTTCATACCTCCTAACAGCAGCAACATTTAAAAGAAAGTAGCAATGTTGGAAGCCACAGCAGGAGAGGCGGAGCTAGCAAACTGGAATAGTGACATCAGTAAATTGGGTGTGGTTATGCAGATCATAAGGTATTATTGAACAGTAAAGAGCATGGTCACTTATGTCTATATGTATTTCTTTCACCCTGGCTTTTTGGAGGAATAGTTTGTTATACAGGTGGAATTCATGTGCCACCAATCGCTAGTTCATTTCACCTACCTAGGCTTATTTTATGGTGATGTAGAATACATGATTAGAAAGTGTATAATGTGAATAATTTCTGTAGTTAATATCTATAACCATCTCTGGAGCAGTTTCCATGTCTTGTGGGATACAATAAGCGGCACATGAGCATAAATGACCCATCAGGAGACATGATCAGTCTGTATTTCATTTATACAGTACCACATCACAGTAAACAAAGCACATTACTGATGTTACTGTTTATCTACATATTATCTATGTGTATTTAGAAATAATTCTGTCTGCTGAGGCAATCCTGAAAGGAAATGGCTTTGAAGTGGAAAACGTCAGGTGAAATGTTACAGCTGAGGAGAGGCTCAGATGATTACATACATTCTCTGCTTTTACTCACATCTGCAAGTGTTTTTCTTTACAGCACATTTGCTTTTGTTTTCTTTCTGGTTTGATATCCCGTTGCTTTTCCTTTGTAGGGATAACAAAGGTAATAGTCTTTTCTTTGACCAGCGCAAGCGGCAACCTTTTGCAGGCGTGTCTCCCAGGAACAGAACACATTCAGAGTGTGACAACAAAAATAGCACTCTTACCTTGGCAGCTGACTTATCATAAATCCCTACATCATATTTATGCCTCCCTTCTTTCTTTGTCCTTTTCTTCTGATTATTTTTTTCTGTTGTATTTTTTTTTTCCGAATGTCCCTAAATGTCATTAAACTTCATGTTCTGTGTAACAATGCCATTGAACTTTATAAAATTTAATACCTGCCAACATTTGTTTTTATAGGCGCCTGAATATTTATACGATATAGTCCTTTTATTTTCATATTCTGGGGGGGATTTACTATGTGCCAGTTTCATTTTTCAAATTAAACTGCGCTGAAAACTTTACATGGATTCTCATTAAGTGTTTTAGTTTGCTTTTCTTTATTTCATGACTGATCAGTGATCTGTAATTAATAACTGGTGACATGCTCTAGACCAGGGGTTCCCATCCTTGGTCGACAGGGCACACTAACAGTCCAGGTTTAGTTATATCCATGCTTGAGCACAGGTGACTTAAGAAGTACCTCAGTTATTTGAATTTAACCATCTGTGCTAAACCCTAGATATCACTAAAACCTGCACTGTTAGTGTGCCTTGAGAACCGAGGTTGGGAATTCCTGCTGTAGATAATGGGAAACATCTTTTGGCTGTTCCATCAGATTGCTTGTGACCTATCTGGTCCATGTTTTTCAGGAAATCTTATCCTACAGTAGTACAACATCAGATTATATATTGTATATCATGACCCACCTATCTCACACCCATTTTCCCAAGAATCTGCAGTCTTTTTGCCCTCCATAAATTGGTACTATTTGGGGGCAACCATACTGCATTTTTATATTTAGTACCACTTTTCAGGGATGCTGATCAGGAGTTCCTTATCTTGTATGATATTTTCTAAGCAGACCATTTGGCACACTCCAATCATATATTTCCTTAATTCCTTGATAACATAATTTATTTACATAGTAAATACTCCTCTTAAATATTAACGTATAGCCAGGAGAATAGAAATTGGTGATAAAAAATGTATCTCACATGGTTTTATTGCACACTTTGTCAGTATTGAAAAATAGGGACATTTCCAGCGACATATTTTTAGAATGTCAAAGTGATCTTGAAATTAGGGACAGCTGGCAACTCCGGTAACCCGAAGCAACAGCAAATGTCAGCTTTCATTCTGTAAGCAACAGTAGAAAAGTAGTAGAAACAGTTATGGTTGCAGCACCTTTTGCTATATCAGTTTACAGCAGAAATGTCAACCTCTGGGTCTGGGTGTCATCTGTCTTTGACTGTCATTATTAGAGTATTTTAAATTTAAAAAAACACAGCATTTAGTAAATGTAAATCACTAAGCGCATTCCAAGATATTTGAAATTCATAGATTAGGTTTGGAGGTTTTTTCTTTCTCAGAAATAATTTCATAATACACATTTCTGTAATTGTGCTTTTTCTCAGGAAGTATTAACTCTCAGCTTTGACTGATAATGAGCACGTTTGTAATGCATTTTTTATTCCCAGACCTAATGTGCAGTCAGATCAGGGCATTAAATTATTACATATAATTAGCCTATACCATTAGGATTGACCCAGTTTATAACTATATTGATATTAGCTTTGCTACTTCCACACTATCCTAATTCTGACAAATCCTGCTCACCCAAATAGCCTCTGTGGGATCACTTTCTTCCATAAATTCTCGCTTTTACACTTTAATGAGACCTACACCTTAATATACCAGGTACACATTTTGTTTTTAAATGAAAGTTTTTGACACAATGGAGTTCTGCTTTCCTTAGTAACAAATGTACTACTTGTGATGTGATCCCTCTGGAAATTATTTTTTAGGGAATGCACTCAAGTTGAAGGGAGTTGTACTACCCCGCTGTCTATATTTATTATATATGTTGTTTACCAGTAATAGAATGTTTCACAATAAAATATGTATTGTTTTCTGTTGAATTTAGATTCTTTTTGTAAATTAGAATCAGACCACCCGCCATGTATGTCTCCCAGAGCTGCTTCCACCTGCTGTTTCCTAGCTTCTTCGTTAGGTAAATAAAGTTACTGTATGCCAGTCATCTGGTGGGGGTGTCTGATTCCTCCAGTACAGAGCATTGTAGCCCCTATGTTCATAATAATCAATGTGGAGTTTGACCACCATTTGCATGTGAATTTGTGTCCCTGAAAGTGATGTACTGAGTTGTGGAGACTGACTAGTAAATAAAATTCTATCACTGTGGGATCTATTTATTAAGCAGAAGGATACTCTTAAAAAACATATTTTTTGCCTAGTTAGGGCTTCTCTTTATCTATGAAAAACTACTTCTGAGCCATCGCCGGCTTTGGCCCTTATTCAGTAATGGTTGCAAAAGTACAAAAATTTAACTTAAGTAATTTTTGTACTTACGCGCATGCGCGGACCTTCACAGCGTTGTGATTGACAGTTGCGGCCGCAGGGAAGTGTGTGGGGGTGGGGGTTGTTGACACAGCATTGCGGGGCGTGGTCTGGACAACTGAAGCGTGTCTGGACCATTTTCTGGGGTGTCATGTGATGTCACACATGGCCGCTGTGACCCGAAAAATGATGTGCAGTCCACATGCATACACAACCTAGCTGTGTAAGCAGGGGGTCAACCCTAATTCCTGGCTCGGCGAGGCGATCGCAATTGTTTTACAATCGCATAGCTGGCCGCCGATTAGCATGCTGGGCGGCCCTCGGCATGCAATAGAAGCAGTAGCAGATTCTGCTATTTAGCAGAATTTGTAACGGATACTGAATAGGGTCCTTTGTCAGCAATTCTAATTTTACCATCATCTTCTCAGAATAACAATAGCAGAGTGTATTCAATTGAAAAAAACAACTTTATTTAAATATTGTTTAATCAATAGTTGCAATATGTTGCCTACTTCTTTATTTTCTCTTACGTCCTAGGGGATACTGGGAATCCATTTAGTACCATGGGGTATAGACTGATCCACCAAGAGCCATGGGCACTTTAAGAATTTGATAGTGTGCGCTGGCTCCTCCCTCTATGCCCCTCCTACCAGAATCAGTTGAGAAAATGTGCCTGGAGGAGCCGTTCACGTCTCTGGAAACTCCAGAAGAGTTTCCAGCATTTATTTTCTGCGTTTGTTGTTTTCAAGCAGGACTGGATGGCACCAGCCTGCCTGCTTCGTGAGCCTTAGGGGCAGAACGGCCCAACCTCTCTCAGGGTTAATGGTCCCGTTCCCCGCTGACAGGACACTAGCTCCTGAGGGAACTATTCTTAAGCCCCACCAACAGAGCCAGAAGACTGAAGAGTGGTGAGTACTAAGTCGGCATCCCGGTTAGCGGATTGCCGGCCATTAAGGCGGCATGAGGGTATGGAGACGCACGGCTTCTGAACGGGGCGGACTGCATCTCCCGCTGTGTAAGGACACAGACGCTGAACAGCGGACACAGTACCCAGACTGGCAACAAAGCCATAAAAGGAGTCTGTCTCAATTTTATGCACTCAGACACAAACATCCAGTATGAAAAAGAGCAGGAAGACCGTGCGCTATTGAAGGGGCGAGACTTCACTATGAGCGGATTCAGCAGCTCTCCAGCGCAATTTTCCCTCTGCAGCTGACACAGACGCTTACTGACAGGGATGCGCAGCTTCTCCAGAGAGCCACCAGATTACCTCAGCGGTACCAGCGGGTCATAGCAGGGGGGGAGCGTTTATTAGTGTACTAAGTCCCTAATCTAGGGATTTAGTCTGCGACCTGGCTAAGCTTGGCATTAGCGGTAAGAGTGCCGTGTGCTGGCTCCATATTCTCTCTGTCTCTCCCTGGAAGGGCTCTTTGTGGGTTAATTGTGCAATTAACCTTTTCCTGTGTGTGTGTGTGCTGACACTATACTGTATGTCAGGCAAAGAGTGTATTTTATGTAAGGAACAGTGTTCCTCTTCTCCAGGGGGTTCACTAGTGTGTACTCAGTGTAGTATCCCTTCCCAGGCTAGCGGGGCAGAACCAGCATGGCTGGATACCGTTAGGGGAATGATTTCCAACATTTCTACTAAATTGTCCCGCAATGAGAAAGAGATGCAATACTTAAGACAATCTATGACTGAGTTTATGAAAAGAGACTCAGTACCCAAACCTGTGTCTCAGTCCCTGCCATTTGTCCACAAAAAAGTACTTTGGCCCATGTCTGACTCTGATGATGAGGGGTCAGACATGGAGGAGGGGGAGGTGGACTCAGAGGTGGGAGAGGGTACTCTGCAACAGGGAATAGAGGCTCTCATAGTGGGTATCAGAGAAGTTCTGCATATCCCTGGTAAGGTGACAGAGGAATCTTATTTTAATATAAAAAATAAATCAACAGCCACTTTTCCTGTGTTAAAGGAACTAAATACCCTGTTTGAAGAATCGTGGGTTAATCCTGATAAGAAGTTTCAAATCCCTAAAAGGTTGTTATCATCTTTTCCTTTTCCTCCTGAGGATAGGAAAAAATGGGAAAATCCACCAATAGTGGATGCATCAGTATCCAGGCTGTCACAAAAAATTGTGTTGCCTGTCCCGGGTGCAGCCTTCCTGAAAGACGCGGCTGATCGTAAAATTGAGACCACACTCAAATCCTTGTATATAGCTGCTGGGGTAGCCCAGAGACCCACTATAGCATGTGTGTGGATTGGAAGAGCCATTGCCAAATGGTTGGGTAACCTAATTGAGGGGTTACATACCTTGCCTCAAGTGGAGATTCTTTTACTCCTGCAACATATACAGGACTCTGCAAACTTTAGGGTGGAAGCCATAAAAGAAATAGGCTTGCTTAATGAACGTACCACTGCTATGACAGTGTCAGCACGCAGGGGCTTATGGCTACGCCAGTGGACTGCCGATGCGGACACCAGGAAAGGTATGGAAGGCCTACCCTTCACAAGAGAGGCCTTATTTGGAGATGATCTATACAAATGGATCTCCAAAGCTACTGCGGGTAAGTCCAATTATCTTCCTTCTGCAGCTCCCCCAGCTAGGAAGTCTTACTCAGGTCCCAATTTACAGTCCTTTCAGATGGCCAAGTTTAGGGGAAAACCCAGAGGTTCTTCTACAGCCACCAGAGGCGCTAGAGGTAAAACACACAAATTAGCAACTGCCGGTTCACAGGAACAGGGCTCAAGCTCTGCTTCCTCAAAACCTTCAGCATGACGGTGGACCATGATGCCTGAAAGACTGGCAGGTGGGAGCCCGACTAAAATTCTTCAGTCACTTCTGGACAAGTTTGTGCCAGGATCCCTGGGTCATAGATCTTATCTCCCAGAGCTACAAACTGGAGTTCCAGGAGCTCCCACCTCACAGTTTCTTCAAATCAGGCTTACCAGTTTCACAAGATGCAAGTTTAACTTTACAGGACGCCATTCAAAAACTGGTACAGACCCAGGTCATTGTTCCAGTTTCACCTCTTCTGAACCTCAAGTCGTTGAACCCATACATACGAGTGTTCAAATTCAAGATGGAGTCTCTGAGAGCGGTGATCTCAGGTCTGGAGGAGGGGGAATTCCTAGTGTCTCTGGATATCAAGGATACGTACCTTCACATTTCGATCCGGCTGCCTCATCAGGCTTATCTACAGTTTGCACTACAGGACTGTTACTACCAGTTCCAAGCACTGCCATTTGGTCTCTCCACGGCACCGAGAGTGTTCAACAAAGTGATGGCAGAGATGATCTTTCTATTCCACAAACTGGGAGTGTATATAATTCCGTACCTGGACGATCTTCTGATAAAGGCACCATCCAGGGAGCGGTTGTTGGGCAGCATTGGCCTCTCAACCAGACTACTCCTGGATCACGGGTGGATTCTGAACTTACCAAAATCTCACCTGGAACCGAGACAGAGGCTTCCTTTCCTGAAAATGATACTGGACACAGAGTCTCAGATAGTGTTCCTTCCATTGGAAAAGGCTATGGTAATCCAGTCGATGGTTCGGGCTGTCCTGAAGCCAACCCGGATCTCGGTGCATCTGTGCATTCGCCTTCTGGGGAAAATGGTGGCCTCTTATGAGGCGCTTCAGTACGGAAGGTTTCATGCGAGGCCCTTCCAGCTAGATCTATTGGACAAATGGTCCGGAATGCATCTTCACATGCACCAGAGGATCCGCCTGTCGCAAAAAGCCAGGATCTCCCTTCTGCGGTGGCTACAGACTTCTCACCTCGTCGAGGGTCGGAGGTTCGGGATTCAGATTTGGGTTCTGCTAGCCACGGAGGCAAGCCTCAAAGGTTGGGGAACAGTCACCCACGGAGTGCAGTTTTTAGGAAGATAGTCAAGTCAGGAAGTCATCCTTCCAATAAATATCCTGGAGCTCATGGCTATCTACAACGCCCTTCTGCAGGCCTCATCTCTATAATTTGGAATCGGGTCATTCAAGTCCAGTCGGACAATGTGATGGCGGTAATGTACATAAACCTAGAGGGCAGAACAAAAAGCAGAGCAGCAATTTCAGAGGTGTCAAGAATTCTCCTGTGGGTGGGAAAACACGTCGTGGTGTTGTCGGTGGTCTTCATTCCGGGAGTAGACAACTGGGAAGCAGATTTTCTCAGCAGACACGACCTGCACCCAGGGGAGTGGGGCCTTCACCCGGAGGTGTTCCAGTGGTTGACACGCCGGTGGGGATATCCACAGATCGACATGATGGCCTCTCGACTCAACAAGAAGCTCAAGCGGTGTTGTTCCAGGTCAAGAGACCCACAATCAGTGGCGGTAGATGCTCTGACAACTCTGTGGGTCTACCAGCTGGTGTACGTGTATCCTCCACTTCCTCTGGTCCCAAGAATTCTAAAAAGAATTAAAAGTGAAAAGGTTCAAGCAATTCTCATTGCTCCGGTCTGGCCTTGAAGGGCCTGGTACGCGGATCTTCTCGAGTTGCTGATGGAAAATACGTGGCCTCTACCTCTTCACTGTGATCTTCTGCAATAGGGCCCATTCGTCTATCAAGACTTACAGCGGCTACGTTTAACGGCATGGAAGTTGAACGGCTGATTCTAGGAGAAAGATTCCTGACAAGGTCATTCCGACTATGATCCAAGCCATGAAGGGGGTAACGTCTAAACATTACCACCGTATATGGAAGAAGTATGTCTCTTGGTGTGAAAGCAGACCATATTCTGCGGTGGAATTTCATCTGGGACGTTTCCTGCTTTTTCTGCAGTCGGGAGTGGATGTGGGCCTATGTCTAGGCTCCATTAAAGTCCAGATTTTGGCCTTGTCTGTTTTCTTTCAGAAACAATTGGCTTCTCTTCCTGAGGTCCAGACGTTCTTGAAGGGTGTTTTGCACATCCAACCTCCCTTTGTGCCTCCCACGGCACCATGGGATCTCAATTTGGTTCTGCACTTCCTCCAATCGGAATGGTTTGAACCGTTACAGGAGGTTGATGTAAAGTACCTTACCTGGAAGATTGTCACACTGCTCGCCTTTGCTTCAGCAAGATGTGTGTCGGAGCTGGGGGCATTACATGTGCACCTACTTAATTTTCCATGAGGACAGAACTGAACTCAGGTCTCGTCTGCAATATCTTCCTAAGGTGGTGTCCGCATTTCACATCAACCAACCTATTGTGGTTCCGGTTGTTACGGACACCTCTGCTGCTTCAAAGTCTTTGGATGTTGTGAGGGCTTTGATGGTGTATGTTAAGAGAACAGCTTGTCACAGGAAATCAGACTCGCTGTTCGTTCTCTATGATCCCAATATTAATGAGTGTCAATTGCACGCTGGATCAGTCTCACTATCCAGCATGCTTATTCCACGGGAGACTTGCCAGTTCCACAATCTGTACAGGCCCACTCTACTAGGTCAGTGGGTTCTTCTTGGGCGGCTGCCCGGGGTGTCTCGGCTTTACAGCTCTGCCGAGCAGCTACTTGTTCTGGTTCGAGCATGTTTGCTAAGTTTTACAAGTTTGATACTTTGGCCTCTGAGGACCTTCAGTTTGTCGATCAGTTCTGCAGGAACCTCAGCACTCTCCCACCCATTTAGGGAGCTTTGGTACTTCCTCATGGTACTAAATGGATTCCCAGTATCCCCTAGGATGTAAGAGAAAATAGGATTTAATTACCTACCGGTAAATCCTTTTCTCGTAGCCCGTAGCAGATACTGGGCCTCCCCCGTTGCTTCGGTCTTCCTGCATTGTTACTTGGTTAAGTAATGTTGTTTGGTACAGCTGTTGCTGTTCCTGGTTTCCAGTTTGGTTAGCATGGCTTTCTTCTTGTTTTGTATGTGCTGGTTCGTAATCTCACTACTTTCCTTATCTATCCTCTCAAAGTATGTCCGTCTCCTCGGCACAGTTCCTAGACTGAGTCTGGTAGGAGGGGCATAGAGGGAGGAGCCAGCGCACAGTATCAAATTCCTAAAGTGCCCGTGGCTCTTGGTGGACCTGTCTATACCCCATGGTACTAAATGGATTCCCAGTATCCCCTACGGACTACTAGAAAAGGATTTACCGGTAGGTAATTAAAATCCAATTTTTTTACATTTTTTATTTCTTGTACAAATTGGACTAAGAGCCTAAGTCAGGGTAACCACCCAAGCCTAGCCGAGTTACCCTTGTGTGTTTTTACCAAGACTGAATCGGTGACCAGTGAAGTACGATAGTAACACAGTTACCACTGCCAGCATGTTATCACTGGGCAGCGGAGTAACAAGGGCTATGCTAGAGAAGTAACTACACAGGGCACAAAGCTGAAGGAGGCACCCAATCAACACTTTTTAATAAATTTGACTGTGTGTGAATGTATGACAAAAAACCAAATCGATAAAAACCTGATTGTGGGTGCTAAGAGGCAAGTAGGCCAACAGAAAAGCGATGAAAGTGCGTGTGGGGGTGAAAACTGTTAAAGTTTCTGTGTGCATCTGTGGTGCCTTGTAAGTACCGTATACCCTTCAAAATCAGGATATCCATCAGAAGGATAAAAGTATCGGAAACGTTTTGTTGATTGTGATTGTTGAATGTGAGATATCAGGGCCAATGGGATCTCTTTGTCTTTGAGAACATCAAGCAGAGGGGTGTCAGGGGCATGGTAGTGGGTGACTAAGCTGAGGAATTTGGGGTCTAGGAGTGTGTGGCAGTGGTTGCTGTGTCTGCTGGGACTGTACTGTTTATGGCCAAGTATGATCTAGGTTCCTTTCCAACTTCTCATTCTGAATCTGTCCTGGTCATGGGAACTCTTCTGGTCCTCTCTTCTGATAAGGTATGAGGTTGTAGGGTTTAGAGTCCTGTGTGGTATCTGTCAACGCTAGTCTTACATGTATGTGATATGTGGGTGCTTTGTCATTGCTGTGTAATTTGTATGTACATAGGTTAATGAATGTATGTGGTTGTCATGACACTGACCTCAACCTGTAATGAGGTGTATTTACATCTGATTCTACATACAGGGCATTTTGTTCGGTTCTATGTACATATATTTTTAATTAAGATCCTCCATGTTTTTATTGTGTGTCCGGGTTCTGTGAGATTATCCAAATATGTTGCCATGTTGATTGTTTTAGCAATGACGTGTCCATATTAAGTAATTAATGTTAAAATGACAATAGGGGTGTGTGAGAGCAGCAGATGAGTGCTATATAGAGAGGCACAAGCGTGCCAAGACACAACATACGTTTCCTCTGCACCGAATGCAATAATGGTGTAACCTAACAGTAGTGCTATAAATTTGTGTGGAGTTTTATTGATATGTATTGTAAGTACAAAATATGTTTTTTGGGTGGACCTCAACAATTAACTAAGACTTGTTAACTTACGAAACTGCAGAAATCCTGCAGTCAAAGCAATGAGCTGTGGTGGCACTGCAGCAGGTGGAAATAAGCTGCAGTGCTGCCAAGCAGCACAGCGACAGTCAAGGTAATGGCAATGGGACATATTGATAAGGAGACATAGTATTGGCAGCAGTGGGCTGGTTGCCAAATTATATTCGTGGGTGTCATCTGCATCCCGGTTCCCCCTATGCCTCCCAAAAGGCTTAATCCGGTCCTGAGTAAGTGGGTGACTGCGGGCGTTTGGCGGCCAGCTTTAACAGACTAGCTCACTCTTCCAGGAGAGTAGGCAAGTATGCTTTATGTGCAATGCCGCTTTTATTTAAGTTCTTGGTCATCCTATGTGCCATGCCACTGTGCACCATTACAGAACTATTGTAGAATACTTTGTCTCCATGAGATCACCTACCACAGTATTAAATATTAGATGAGATGTAACAGCGTCCGAGTTTGCTGGAGGTGTAGGATAATGGCCAAACTCTGACTTTTTTTTTAAAGAGGCAACCATTTACAGGGAAAAACCATACCTTGTAAATGATTGCCCCTTTTAAAAAAGTCTGCGTTCGGCTGGCATCCCGCACGCAGCAAAGGCGCAGACACTGTTATATCTTGCCTATGGTTTTGTGCAATTTTCTATTTACACTTTTATTTGGCAAGGGAATATAACCCTTAGTGTTTTTTAAATTAGAAGTGGCATTGTTCGTATTTTCCTCATTCATCCTGTGAATTCCATGTGCCATGTTAGTAAGGAGTTTCAGTGATCCATGTAAGTAGGAGTACATTAACCAGTGTGTGAGCAAAATCAATAGACATTAAATTGCCCATAGGTGATACCTTCAGGCTCTTTTTTTTCTGTTACTCTGTGTGTAAAATTAGATAGTCCAGGCAAAAGGGAAATTGTTACAGATATTTGTTCTCGACCGTGTGACAGTGAGTTAAGTTAATATTAACATTTACAATTTAATCTTTCTCTCATTAAGAAAATTACTGCAACGATCAGCTCTGTGCAGTTCTACAGAAGAGCATGGATGTACAGTACAGTATGTGTGAGAATATTTTAAGGGGAAATAGTTATTTTACATATACAGTACTGACATTTGTGTGACGTCCTTGTTAAACTCATATCAGTGGTTCATTAAACCAATATCTTTTTTGTAAGTTTTTATTTTTATTTTATTTTTTATTACCCCAGCTACAGTACACTGTGCTGACTGATTATTATCAGTACATTTTATCAAAAGTCTATGTCTTAAGGGGGAATTCAATCATCCGCAGTAATTTACGGGTGAAAAAAGGTGATAGCCTCAGGCTTTAATACCCAGGGCTATTCAGTTAGAGCCCCTTTTTCTCATCCGGTAGATTACCGTGTTAATGGCCCTCATTCCGAGTTGTTCGCTCGGTAAAAATCTTCGCATCGCAGCGATTTTCCGCTTAATGCGCATGCGCAATGTCTGCACTGCGACTGCGCCAAGTAAATTTGCTATGTAGTTAGGATTTTTACTCACGGCTTTTTCATCGTTCTGGCGATCGTAATGTGATTGACAGGAAATGGGTGTAAGTCTGAAGCTACTCAGAAACTGCTACGAGGTGTGTAATCGCAATATTGCGAATACATCGTTCGCAATTTTAAGATGCTAAGATTCACTCCCAGTAGGCGGCGGCTTAGCATGAGCAAATCTGCTAAAATTCACTTGCGAGCGAACAACTCGGAATGAGGGCCAATGAACGTTAACCCAAATTCACAGATTTTTGGGTTAACACAGTCGTGGCATGGCTATTTACCTTGGATTTCTTTTCAAGCCTGCTGCAGCGCAAAAACAAAATCCTTATTAACTGCATGCTGCCTTTGGGACTAATTGAATAACCCAGCTGCTTCAATTAGTGCCTGGTAAATAATTGCAGCTTATTGAATTCCCCCATTGGTGTACCAGGTACATTTCCAACTATGTAACGGAAACACACAGCCACATGTAATAAAAACCATCCCAATATCTGCTCACTCTCATCATCAATTTAAGCCATAAACCATAATTAACTTTGTCATTTTTAGCAGTAGATAAATTTAGAGTTTATATAATTCCGACTTTGGTGGTAAAATTTGTTTCACTCTTTCTACCATGCGAGTTTCCAATTTGTCCCAGATGACACAAAGTAGATGTAGACTGATTTTCTGGGGCAGATCCCAAAACCAGGATATGGGGAGAGATGTATCAATCCTTCTAAATCGAGGGGAAGTGAAAAAGTACATTCTATAAAATGATTGGTTGCTATGGGTCACTGCTCCACTCTTTAGAAGGTGTGATGCATCTCACCCCATAGTCCATTATCTAGAAATGTGCTCAGCACTGGTAAAATTGTCAGCACCAGCTTATGATCTTTTCTGAGCTCTAAACTGTAAAGACCCCGCTAACAGCACTTATAATATAAGTAGAGATGAGCGGATTCGGTTTTACTCGGATTTACTCGGTTCTCAAAACGGCATCTTATTGGCTCACGGATGTCACGTGTTTTGGAAAGCCAATCTAATGCCGTTTTGAGAACCGAGTAAATCCGAGTAGAACCGAATCTGCTCATCTCTAAATATAAGGAACTAATACGGAAGGAAGAAAGAAACTGATCATAAAGGGGTATATACTGTATGTATAAAGTGTTTGTTTTTTAATGAAAAAACATACGAAATCTAATGGGCCCTAGACACTGGCAGATCTCACTGCACGATATGAACGTTCTCGTTCATATCGTGCAGTGTGTAGGCACCAATGATTAAAGATGCGTGGCCCTGCGCTCGTTAATCGTTGGTGCCCCATCGCTTATGTATGCAGGCCAATATGGACAATCTCGTCCATATTAGCATGCACTGCTATGGTGACGGGGGGAGTGAAGAAACTTCACTCCCCCCGTCACCCCTACCCCGGGCAGCTCGGCGGTGGATCGCCGAGTGTGTAGGGCCCTTTAGGCTTTACCAATCTCTGCAATGCTTTTTCCAGCCAAATCTAGCTTCCTTTGTCAGGACATCTAGTTATCGGAGGAGCTGCCACTGGTCAGCCATGTTGATACTGTGCATCTGTAAATCCCATTTGCGGTATCAGTCAGTATGTAATTTATTGCAATTATTGCTACATATGCCTCAAAGAGAGACAATAATCAGGGACAGTGCAGGTGATTTGTGATATGGATAAAGTGTATATATAAAAATATATAAATGTATTATAGTCCCATTCTGCCATCCATTGCTTTTTTGCTTGCAGGTTGCATCCCTTGTTACTGTTACAAATTACATCTAACCGTGTGGTTAGAATGAGCCATTGACATATATAGATTAGTGGATGACATTTGTATTAAATACAATCCTTCCAAGTACTGTATCACCTCTTACTGTCACCTGAAATCTACAGCAGCCAGCAGTTTGAGCCACTATACTTCAATGCTCTGCTCTGTGGATTAGTCCGAGAGCTCCATGTGAGATGCTACAAGACGGCAATGAGACTAATCGCTCCGTACTCCAAATCTGTTTTACTGTGATTAAACAGTCTCTAATGAGATTTCAGAATTGTTCAGCCTGGAACTTTCATGTTATGGACTGTTCACACTAAATCTAAGCATCACCTGGGCTGATTTATGAAAGGGGCAATGGTGTATGCTGTATTGCCAGTGTTTTATTCCCCATCCCCCCACATTGTGTGTGGCTTGCCGCAGTCGTCACTACTATATCATTGTTTTTTACGGTATTGCTAAAAATTCGCCCGTGTTTTCACATAAGTGGGCCTATCATGTACCTTCGTGATCCTGTTCCGTTACTGCTGTCTCAGGATGGCCTTAATACAAGTACAGAGCTTTATTGATTACATCTTTTTTCAGATATAGAAAAGTTACATAACAAGCAGCGCTCTTTGGAGATAAAACAGAATAAATAGTAGAGCATTTACATGTACATGGAAAAAAATATTACAAATAATCACCCCAATGGTTTCTAAATAGGATGCAGATGGTAGATATTTCAAATAAAACTGGTTTTCACCATCCTTATATAAAATCTTTAAAATATATAGTGTGTCCACCTTCCACACAGTGTATGGTTAGTGGTAGACACGCATAGAGGCAGAAAATAGTGCAGTGATCCTTTTTAAAAGGGTAGTTTTAATACATAGATGCACTTACAAACATATGTTGACAGACAGCATATCAAATATATCCCCACGTAAGGCACACAGCTCGGCGTTCGGCAAAACCTTGAGTCCTTTAAGATGGAAAGCTGGACTGAAGATCAGCAACCCCCAATCCGGATATGAGGGTCACCTCCAAGGAATGTTACCACAGGGCCGCCAGATCCTTATCCAACAAACGAAGGGGAGAGAACAAAGTGTCTATGTATATATTCTCTGCCTCTATGCGTGTCTACCACTAACCATACACTGTGTGGAAGGTGGACACACTATATATTTTAAAGATTTTATTTAAGGACGGTGAAAACCAGTTTTATTTGAAATATCTACCATCTGCATCCTATTTGGAAACCATTGGGGTGATTATTTGTAATATTTTTTTCCATGTGCATGTACTGTAAATGCTCTACTATTTATTCTGTTTTATCTCCAAAGAGCGTTCTTTGTTATGTAACTTCTTTCTATATCTTCTTTCTATATCTATATTGTTTCTTTAGAGTGTTTTGGATGTACAGTACACTCTTGTTACATATGCTATAGCTGCACTTTGTGGATTTCATTGCGCACTGATTTTCTCACCCTTTTTAACTTTATGATATCTTTTTTCAGTCCAGATGTATTTAAAATGAATGGAGCTGTTGTCCAATGGTATATACAGATGAGCCCAGGCTCGGGCAATCACAGGTTGTTTGCTGTGAATAGCATGCCCATGAATATTCGTGGGCACTGAGCACACACCCGTAGGATCACATGGTGCGCATGCTCCCGTGAATTAGCACGAATAAATGCGATTGCCGAAAATTGGCACTCGTGACCGGTTCGCGGGATGGATGAGCGCAGGCACACCTGTAAATTATATGTATGGCAATTTTTCTATTTTTAATATCAGTGAAGCTTCCAAAGTGATGAAGAACTCTTCAAATATCAATGAACTGTGTTTTACATGTACGTGTCATTGAATGATTGGTAAATCTTAGGTTGCATTTACTGTTGTGGATCCTGGGTTGACTTGCTGTAAAGCTTCCCCATGATTAAACCATGCTGTACTTGACTACTTTTCATGTCTTGTTTTTTAGCGTTAAGCAAGTGAATTATGAAGACCATAGGTGGGTGTGTGGCTTGATGTTACCATTTGCACCAACAAATGGGTGGTGTGCAATTGAACGACAATGCTTATCGTGTCATCACACTTCTGCATACTCCGTTTTCACTGCAAGGTTTTATGATGCAAATTGTGTCATTGTAGCATGTCTCAACCAATATTTACGGCAGGTAAACTCTTTTCAGTAAGACTTGCCTGGTTACCTAATCCTACACTCACCCAGACATTCCAGGAGAGAAGCAGACAAATTGACCTCTTGTACCTGTGTTTTCCTGACCATTAGTTGACTATGGGGTCTATTTAATAAACTAAAAAAAAAAAAAAAAGTATTTTCCCCAGCACTTTAGCTACAAAAAGGCCTAAATTATCAGTTTTCCAAATATAGTAAAGGAAAAAGTGCAGAGAGATTACATAATTCCTAGGGGTCTGTTTATCACCATCCGCATCTGATGATGCGGATGACAGGTGATCAACTAGACCAAACTCGCACTGAGATAATTGAGTACATCGCATGGATGTATCAATTATCGCGGGCAAGCTCTGTCCCTGAAATGCGTCTCCGCAGCATCATCGGGGTATTTTTTCGGAAAAAGTACCCTGATGCACCGCCGCACATCGTTACCACCGCTGCCGGGTCCACTTTCACCCGTCGCTACTACCCCCGCACCACAAGAAGCACCCCCCCCCCTCTCCCCGGATTTTATACTTACCAGTCGCAGGAGCCGGTGTCTGAAGTAGAAGCTGTACTGAAGTAGATATTCTTTTACCTTTTACCATACAACATATTAAAACCATTTCTACTGTAGGTAAATGTTTCATTTTCATAGCTAGAGTCGACTTGGTATTTGTTAAATGAATCTAGTGGCATATATAGGGCAGCACGGAAGGTGTAATGGTCAGCGTTACTGCCTCACAGCACTGAGGTCATGGGTTTGATTCCCACCATGGCCCTATCTGTGTGGAGTTTGTATATTCTCCCAGTACTTGCGTGGGTTTCCTCCGGGTACTCCGGCTTCCTCCCACAATCCAAAAAGGTAGGTTAATTGGCTCCTGACAAAATTAACCCTAGCATTAATGTGTGTGCATGTACATGTGGTAAGGACTATAGATTGTAAGCTCCACTGGGGCAGGGACTGATGTGAATGACCAAGTACTCTGTAAAGCGCTGTGGAATATGTGTGCGCTATATAAATAACTGGTAATACATAAAATAAATACATACAAATTTCAATGGTATTAGTCCAGTGTTTTTTTGTTTATCCTATCTTGTTCAGTCAGCCGTGTCCTGACATCCTGCCTTCTGCCCTTTTCTCTATTATCATTGAAGTTGGACGCAAGTCCGTTATGTGGACGGTTGTTGCACTGTTAAACAGTATGGGGGGATTCAATTGATCACGGTAAATTTTACAGCAGAAAAAAACGGGCTTGATCGCAATATTTTGCTCAATGTTTTTATTGGGTAATTCAATGAATGACTTTCTTTTGCGGTAAAATGTACTCACTATTCTGCGAAAAACACAGGACCCAAGGCCTGATTCACTTTGCTAATGTGAGAACGCACGCAATGCGTTTGCGCGAAGATCAAAATGCGACTGCTCTGTGTATGCAGCCTAAGTGTAAAAGGTAATGCAATTTGGGGGGGGTTGGGGGCGGATTCTGACATCACTCTGCAAAAAAAAAAAACATGGCGCCCATTGCGACTGCATTATTTTGAGTGGGCATGGGAAAGCCGCAACTGTCGATTGTTCTAATTTTTTGCATATGTTTTGCGATTCTACTAATGTATACAAAGATTTGAAGATGCATCGTTGGGCGGCTCTTCACATGCGATTTTTAGCAGTAGCAGGTTTGAAAAAATTACAAATTCAGCCTCAAAAGCGATCCATAGTGAGCTAGGTCCCCAGTTCCCTGTTCCATGTGTTTTTGTGATCGCGACCATGAAAAAAAGGCAGTGTATTAGCCTGCACAATATTGCTGATAGTGCCGGCTATCGGGGTAAATTGAATTACAATCCTATGAACAACTATGAGCATATACGGGAGATGCGGAATCATACGTGTCTCCTGTGCTGTGGCAGTGCCATAACTGAGTCACAATGTGGTGCTCGAACGTAGACTAAGTTAAGTGAGGGAGTGCTGATGGCGTGTAACTAAAATTGTGGGTTATACTGTATTGTATTGAGGCGTGCTACTCAGCACATATGGAAATATCCACATTTAGGGCCTAATTCAGATCTGATTGCAACAGCAAACTTTTTCTCTAATAGGCAAAACCATGTGCAGTGCAGGTGGGGCTGATGTAACATGTGCAGAGAGAGTTAGATTTGGGTGGGGTGTGTTCAAACTGAAATCTAAATTGCAGTGTTAAAATAAATTAGCCAGTATTTACCCTGCACAGAAACAAAATAACCCACCCAAATCTAATTCTCTCTGCACATGTTATATCTGCACCACCTGCAGTGCACGTGGTTTTGCTAATTAGAGAAAGATTTTGAATTTGTGGTCTGAATTAGGCCCTTAGTTTCATGTACTAGTGCAAATGCAGACTATTTACATGCAGTTCTTTAAGTCTCTCTTGATTAAAGCAGTGTGAGTAGAGTTGAGGAGTACAGATGTGTCCTCATACATCGTTGCTGCAGGTGCACCAAAAGGCATCCGGTTGATAGATAAACAGTGTCTAGTTAGACAGTCAATAGATAGACACCGTATGTTAGACAGACATTAGGTCGACAGGGTCAAAAGGTCGACATGAATAAAGGTAGACAGTACAAAATGTCGACATAAAAATGGTCGACATGAAAAAAGATAGACAATGGTTTTTTTTTTTAAATGTAACATGTTTTTGGACTATTTCATACCTTCTCTATCCATGTCAGCATAGAGTTGGTTATAAACCTTGCGGCGAGCGCAGCAAACCACCGAGCCCGAAAGCGTGGCGAGCGGAGCGAGCCCCGCGAGGGTATGCCTTTCTACAATTGGGGGTCCCAGATGACAAAACTATCCACACAAACCACAAAAATGCAAAAAAAACATGGAGTCTACCTTTTTATGTCGACCATTTTCATGTCGACCGTTTTGACCTTGTCGACCTAATGTCTGTCTAACATATGGTGTCTATCTATTGACTGTCTAACTAGACACTATCTGTCTTTTATACCACACCCGCACCAAACAGCCCCTCATGGTGTATCAGGTCCCGGGAGACTCTGTTAGCGTTGGGCATTTTTTTTGCATCTTGTTTTGCTGAAAATGTGCCTTAGTAGCAACACGATGCCGCTAGGAGGCACCCGGAGACTGTGCTGATTAATTGACAATTGTATATCTGTGTTCAACTGAGCCTCTGAACCTGTACACTGAGTGCTACAGTGTAGCAGCCACAGCGTTTTACGAATACAAGTTCTGTTGTGCTTCGTATACCGACTCAGTCACACACAATATACAAGTGCATGTCAAATTAATCAGCACAGTCTTTTGGTGTATCGTTGTTGTATTGTGTTGCGACTAAGATGCATTTTTGGCAAAAAAGCACAATCCCCCCACTTGCAAAGTTGCACAGGATCTCGCGCTGTGTGGCGTATTGTGGCTAGATGTATGACAACACATCAGTACGTGGGGATTATCATGGGACAGTTGATACTGCAGAAAGGACACTCCAGTTATAGCCTACTAGTGCAATTAAAGGGGCATTTGTTAAAAAAAAACCAAAAAAAAGTTACCTGTGTGTACGAGGCCTAAAAGAGAGGATTAGTAAGCATTTACATAAAGCAAACGCACAATTATGGAATAAAAAGTAAGCATTTCTAATATAGGATATAAGAAGTTAAATATTCTGTTAAAATTTGGCATCTCTGCAACATGAAGAACGAGATACTCTGTGCCTAAGTGTCCCCTCCAAGTTTAACACAGAAGGTGAAATTCATTATCTCCGGCAACTAACTGTGGAGCATCTCCCTCTCACATCTCAGAGCTCTTGAGGAGCGTTAGAAGTGGCACATTAACTTCCTTACTAATAACAGGATATGAAGATTACTTTGAATAATTTTGATGAGAACAACTGAGTGTGACAAGATTTATTACCCATGTGTTGTTTTCCTTGTCTGTCCACATCACTAAGGCATCCTCCGTGTCCATGTTACAAAGGGGAAAAGTAGAAATACTCTGTTTTTATTTTTATTTTGCTTCATGAAGAATGTGATTGAAGACGCCTAAACTCCAGCTATAAATAAAATGTAAAAAATACAGTGAAAGCTGATTCAAAACAAAAGTACATACAATGGTGGTAAAAAAAAGTCGGTCATATAAATATAAAAGCGTAACATAAATGTGGAAGTCCCCCGTCAAGTGGCACAATGGGTAACAGCCACTGGCGTATTTATAATGGGTGCAGTGTGTACGGGGCATCCGGGTCGGTGAGTCCAGGGAAGCCCACACCACACACCCTGCACCAATTTCTTGAATACTTACTCTTCCGGAGTTCCGCGCCAGCGGCAGCAGCGCTGAAGTAGATCACCGGGAAAATGGCATGGCATTTTCCAGGTGTTTTGCACATGTGCAGTAGAGAATAAGCTGGGAAAATAGCTGTGTAACATTTTCCCGGGAGCTGCTCATGCGTATTAGAGTCTGATCTCCTAGTGCTTAGACTGTACAGTGCTGCTGGCGGAGCGAAAGTGGCCCAGATGGACGACACTGCACACGGTCTTCGTCCTCTCCTAATTCACCCCTGGTCACGGTCAGGGCCGGATTAAGAGCCACATAGGCCTGGAGCTGAAAATATTTCATTGCCTATTGTGAGAAACAGGGAAGGTGTAATCAGTACTGTATCGGTGAGGCCAAAGCCATGTGGGCGTGTACATCCTTTACACTATCAGCTCCAATGTCTCTATATACATATGTAAAAATATAAAAAATTGCATAAATTTGTAAAAAAAAAAAAAAAAAGATATGATTTATAGCCAACCTGTCACACGCCATAGGCGGCGTTCACCGCGCTTACCCCTGCGTGCCTGCTAGTCTGTGTTGCGGCCTCCGCCTTCGGTGGTCCACGGGCTCCGGCGTCTGGCTGGCGCGGCTCCCGGCGGTTCCCCGGGGCAGGGGCGCCGCCATGACACCCAGCATCACGTGGGCGGGAAGCAGGTGACGTCATCGGACTGTTCCGCCAATCCAGCGGAGGCGGGAGATTCAAAGGCAGACGCTGGGCAGAGCCTCGGCGCCTGAGTATCGTCTTTTCCCCTGAAGTGGATGCCAGTGCTTCTGTTCTCGGCGGATCTCTCTGCAGCATACCCCAGTGTCTCCGGCATTTCCAGGTGTCAGTTGTTGCACAGCTCCCAGCGTTCCCAGTCGCTGCTGGGTTCCACTGCGCTCCAGTCACCAGTGCTTCTTGGAGTCAGCGTGGGCTGCAGGTTAACCCTCGCTCTCCAGTTATACAAGTCCTCAGTGTCTTTAACCACCGCTCTCAAGTTCTTCAAATCATTAGTGTCTTTAACCACCGCTCTTAAGTTCTTCAAATCATCAGTGTCTTTAACCACCGCTCTCAAGTTCTTCAAATCATCAGTGTCTTTAACCACCGCTCTCAAGTTCTTCAAATCATTAGTGTCTTTAACCACAGCTCTCAAGTTCTTCAAATCATTAGTGTCTTTAACCACCGCTCTCAAGTTCTTCAACTCATCAGTGTCTTTAACCACCGCTTTCAAGTTCTTCAAATCATCAGTGTCTTTAACCACCGCTCTCAAGTTCTTCAAATCATCAGTGTCTTTTAGCCACCGCTCTCAAGTTCTTCAGTCACCAGTATCTTTTACCATCACTCACAAGTACTTCCTGGACATTTCTCCATACGCTCCTTCTCTGTTATGTGACATTGTGTTGCTCCCTTCCTGCAATAAAGTCCTTTAATATTTTCACCAAGCTTTACTCTCAGAGTCCTGTATGAGGAAGACCTATATCAAGCCATCCCTGTGCCGACCCAACTGTGGTTCCTCTCCCCTACCATCGGGAGAACCCCCGAGTTCACAACACCCCCAACCTAGGTCAGTGACACAACCATGTGGCCAGCTGGTGACTAATGATCATCATGCTGCCATGATGATGGGCCTATTTTTATGCGGAGGCCTGGAACTGTACCTCCATCTGCCCACATTGTTAATCTGGCCGTGGTCAGGGTACAGCAGTTAGAGCAGGTCAGCATGACCCTGCAATGTCTACAGTATCTGTGTTTGAAAATCAAGTGTGGTTCAAGGACACACTTACCCCCATGTAGATTACACAAAGGGGGTCATTCTGACCCAATCGCACGCTGTTTCGTCGCAGCCGTGCGATCGGGTCGGAACTGCGCATGCACTGCCCCCACATTGTGCAGGCGCGTCGTTGCCCCGTGATGGCCGTCACCAGGCAGCGACGCCGCTAGCGAAGAAAGTGGTCGCAGCGGTGTCCGCAAGAAGATTGACAGGAGGAGGGCGTTCCGGGGCGTCAACTCACCGTTTTCTGGGCGTGAAGATCCGAACACAGGCGTGTTGAGGCATTTTGGAGGGCGGATGTCTGACGTCAATTCCTGGACCTGCAAATCTGGATTCATCACACAGGGTAAGTAACTCTTACCCTGGTCTTGTTTTACACAAAACTTTTTTTGCATAGCAGGACTGCACAAGCGTTCGCAGCCTTGCTATGCAAAAATACACTCCCCCATAGGCGGCGTCTAGTTGATCTCACGCGCAGCAAAAAGTTGCTATGTGCGATCAACTCAGAATGACCCCCAAAGTTCTGTCTCCACAGTACTACTGTAGCAGCTACGAAATCCTATTGCATCAGTTACAGAATTTAATTACACCTCCCAATTGTCCGATTTTGATTAGAACAGTGTAACATTGCAAGACCTCTATTTGTTTCCAAGTGAACTATTGCTTCATATGGTTTTTACTACTCACCTGACACTTATTCAATTATTCTGTAAGTATTTAGAAAAAAAACCCATACATCTATAGATGGGTATACACTAGGTGATATTTTATACGATATCGCTCATTTTTAGCCTTCTGTGTGCCCAGTGTGTATGCTATGACCGATAGACGATTCACACTCCTGCAGGTTTTTATCACCTCTTCTGTCCTCTGTACATGCAGCTCAATTTGGACGTATCATCCAAAACTGCATGTACAGGCCGGCCTCAGCGTGTCGTCACTGAACGATCTATTTAGCGATATTGTCCAGTGTGTACGCTATATATCGACAGTCCGGGAGTCAAGGGAAAACACTAGACGATATCGCTCACAGAGCGTATTGTCAAGTGTGTACCCACATTAATCCATTAATTTCTCATTTTTATTATAGAATTCCATGTAACATAGCACACTTCTAATAGAACCCAACTTACTTCTCCACCTATCTGTAACTAAGAGGGCTATATCACTTCTGCCACTGTTCTTCAATGCAGGGCTCCAAAAGAAAGATTTTGTCTTCTTCGCTAGCAACCTAGCGCTGCCATTGGGTGCTCCGCGTGTTCGGCTGTATATGTTGTTGCAGGATTTGGAGTTGGAGCTTCATTGAGGCAGTGGCTGTTGTTAATGAGTACATATTCTGTGTAAGGCAGTGCATGATATGACTGGTGCTAGATAGATAAATAATAATACCAGTGCAGTTTCAGTGGCTTGTCAGTTTTCACAGCTCTGCAAACAATAATTAGCTATATAATCATCTGTAGCTGATGGTGTTGTAAAGAACTTCTAGCCACTATAACAGGTCAGTTGATATAAAAGAGAAAGACATTTCACCAAGTGATATCTGGCTGTTGTGAATGACTACTAAGAAAAGAAAACAGAACATATACAGTAGCAGTGGCTCCCGAATGTTTTTGAATCATGGCACCCTTAGTCCAAAAGAAATTTAGAAAAAAATATTAAATTAAGTAAATTGTGTTTATACAGTATGTCATTATTAGGTCAGATTACAGTGTGTGATGAGGGACTAGATTTGCTTCTATTTGTCCACATATTTTAAGATTGGCAGCCCAGGTACTGGTTTTGCCTTTTACATGGTAAATAACTTGAGTTTGTCCTGGACCACCAATCCAAGCCACCCCTGCAAGTGCCCCAAGACAACCCAGGGTGCCACAGCACACATTTTGGCAACCATTGGCCTATGGACTACGGTGCTTAGTCACCTAAACATGGTGTTCATTACCGGCTGCCAGCTCTCGAAGGCTAACATTTTTTAAGTTTGGCAGTTAGGCTGTATTTGCAGTCTTCTTATAGAGCTATGGAGACTGCTTATGCAAATGACAATATCTGCAACACTTAAGTTATAGGATTAACCACAGTTACTACATTAATAAATAGTTCCCTATTTTACTACATCAGTTGTACTCCAGCTGCATACTACATTAGCATGAATTGGACTGTTCCATTTTAGAACTCTGTTAGAAAGTTTGATGAATAAATATATTTAGTATGTGGAGAGTTAAAATGATTTGTTGTTATTCTCCCATGAATCAGTCACTGAAGTAGAAACACAGTTGAACAATTACTTTATAACTAATGATACTTCAGTTATTTCCTCTGTGGTTTTATGGGATGCCCACAAGGCTGTAATAAGAGGCTCATTAATCAAAATAGCTTATTGCAGATATAAAAAAAAAATCGCTACCAATAGTAGAACTACCTTCTACCATAAAATAAGCACAAAATAAATCTATTGCCATCTTCTAAATATGAAATAATTAAAAGGAGATATATATGCATGTCTAGCTGACAATAACGAGAGACAGAGCTGCTACTAATGTGAAATCAAATTCCAATTCAATGGTGACCCCTTATCCTCAGACAGAAAAAGATCAATATGTCAGTGGAAGATTGTGTTGTTCAAAAATAGAGTACACCCTTCAGTGTAACAATTTCATATTACTCATTTTACCAAACTTTTTCTTGCACTCATATTTTTTTTTATTAATTATGTATTTAGAGAGATTAAGTTAATTATTATTATCATTATTATTATTATTATTATTATTATTATCCTTTTTTTATTTGGCGATCACAAGGGTTTTGCAGCACCCAATTACAGAGTACATATGCACATAATAAAAACAGGAAAACAGTGACTCACAGTTGAAGACAATATAGGACAAGTACAGGGCAACTAAGCATAACTACACCAGTAGACGACATAGAGATAAGTTCCAAGGTGGCCAAAAAATGGCAGGATTTGGGCAGTTGAAGATTATTAAAGTAAGAAAAGGATAAGCACATGAGGGAAGAGGGCCCTATTCGTGAGAGCTTACATTCTAAAGGAGAGGGGCAGACAGACAGGGGTGACACAGGTGGGTTACACTGAGCATGGGACAGAGGGTTAGAATGAGATTTGGCTGGGTTTGGTAAAGAAGTGGGTCTTAATTGCCCGTTTGAAGTTCTGTAGGGAGGTGGAGAGTCTGAGGGGGAGAGGTAAAGAATTCCAGAGAAAGGGAGCAGCACGTGAAAAAATTTTGGAGATAGGAGTGGGAGGAAGTAATCAGAAGACAAGAGAGTCATGCAGTAGCAGAGCGAAGAGGACGGGTGGGAGAGTAAAGGGAGATAAGGTCAGAGATGTAAATGGGAGAGGAGTGGGTGAGTGCTTTGTAAGTGAGTGTGAGAAGTTTGAATTGGATTCTGAAAGGGAAGGGAAGCCAGTGAAGGGCTTGTAGGAGAGGGGAGGTGGACGTAGTGCGTTTGGTGAGGAAGATGAGCCGGGCAGCAGCATTGAGGATAGATTGGAGTGGAGTGAGGTAATTGTCAGGGAGACCAGTGAGGAGGAGATTACAGTAGTCCAGTCTGGAAATAATCAGTGAGTGAATAATGGTCTTGGTGGCATCCTGGGTGAGAAAGGGTCTGATCCTGGAAATGTTTTTGAGATGATAGTGACAGGTTTGTGAGAGGTGCTGAATGTGTGGTTTGAAGGAGAGGGAGGAGTCAAGGATTACGCCTAGAAAGCATATTGGGGGCTAGAGGAGATAGTTGTGCCATCAATGGATAATGAGATTGTGGGAGGTGAGGTTGTGCTGGAGGGTGGGAAGATGATCAGCTCAGTCTTAGACATGTTGAGTTTAAGAAAGCGCCGGGACATCCAGGAAGAGATAGCAGAGAGATAGTTGGAGATGCGGGTGAGGAGAGCCGGGGAGGAAAGGTAGATATGAGTGTCATCAGCATAGAGGTGATATTGGTAGTTAAAAGAACTAATGAGTTCACCTAAAGAGGACGTACAGAGAGTCTCCTGCACCTTCCAAGAGAGTAGTTAAGTACAGTATGTACCTACTGGGACTTTTGTGGCACCATATTTAATTTATAATAAATAATAAATTGCTTAATCAGTCTTACTTTGTTCCCAGTCTATACTAAATCTTCATGTGTCAGATATGATTAAAAAAAAAAAAGAAATATATGAATTATGATCATCATCCACTACTTGCGGCACAGTCTGCATCCCAGTCTACATCTGTATGCAGTTGTACAAATGCCCTCTTACTATACTTGGGGTATGCAAATGCTCAATTATGACACAAGTGCTTGCGTCTGGAGATGTGGAGTGATCTCTAGGTGCAAACAGGTGTGTCAAAATTAAGCACCTGTATAGGTGTGTATGCAGAATATCCTGTGCAGTTTGGCGTAGTATAGCTACTTAATGATATATTTTCAGTATTACCTATTTGGTTAAGATACAGATCTGCCCAGACTGCACTCTAATCCAGGCAGATAGTACACCCATATCAGTAGGCCCCACCCTAAATATGAAGCACAACCCACTTTGGCCATGGAAAACAGGACTGTTCCTTTCCAAATCAGTTCAATTCACATGTCTTTAAATGTATATGTATTGTTCTTTTGCCATTGTTCTTAATTGACCATACTACTTTATGCAAATTTTTTGATAAATGAAGAACTTGCAGTACAGTATTTTGCTAAATAAACTGTAATATACTTGTTCTAGATACAGTACATGTCTAAACTAAAGTAACAATGATTTAAATGTCTACATTGTTTCCATTTAAAATCACATTCTATTGTTTTTACATCGATTTTTGCCTTCTCCCAAATCTACGCATTTATTGTGATTTACTGTTAATGCAGTGTCCAGTAATGGCTTCTATTTATAACCAGTTCCAGCTATTTTTTCCATTTGGAATGCTGTACATAAAAAATTACCAACCAGCAGTTTCTTTGTAATTGGTTGCTATAGTGGAGTAAGAGATAGAAGATGTGTTTCTTATGTCTTATAATGTCATTGTTTATGTAACATATGGAATGTACTGTATTTGGCTATTTTATAAAATGTAGAAAAATGCTATTTTATACTTCTCAAGGTCTTGTAGTTGCATAGGGTTCAGTATGATTTCCTGATGGACGGGATGCCGGCTGTCAGTATACCGACAGACCCCCATTCTACCCCTAACCCTCACCTTTTCCCTACCCTAACCCACCCTTCTGGGTGCCTAACCCTAACCCTCCGCGGTCCCTAACCTCCCCCACCCCCCTTCCCCCGCGCGCGCACTGTGAGGACAATCGGGATGCCAGCTGTCGGTAATGTGACCCCGGCATCCAGATCAGCGCCGGTATGTGGACGCCGGCATTGCATCCTCCCTCGGAATCCCGATGTCAGTATACTGACTGCCGGGATCCCAGCCACTGCACACTGATCATAGTGGGCATTGTGCGAGTCTGTGCAATGGTCAGGGTGCCACATACAGACACACATGTAATATATGGTCTATTTATCATTTCACCCCACTTACCTTTATCTCTATCAGTTATTACCCAGGATTTTGTTTCTGTTTTATTTCCATTTGCAAAGCTTGAAACATGATGGTGCTATATAAATAAATGTTAATTAATTTTAATGCATTTTGGCCTAATTTCCCAGAATGGCCTGGGGGCTCACGAACATCGGGTAATGCTCCCGGAAGAACAGGCAAGCCTGGCTGCCACCTGACCACACTTACATACTAAGTGAAAGTGATTGGTCTGGATGGTCGCTGGCACAGTTTGCACTGGCTACTCATCCTGAGATTCTCTGGATCTGCTAGCTCTCTGCATGCTTGTTACACATAGTGACTGTGCCTTCTGCATGCTGACCACACACCCTGCACCGTTTTGTTGTGTGCTCCTTTCAGACATCATCAGCCCTTGCTGCACCCCAGCCTGCCATTCATGGGATTTCATAATCTTTACATGTCATACTTGCAGCAACCAATCCCACCTACTCCAGCACTAGAATACACTGAACAGACCTGGATTAAACAGATTTTGTGTAGCTTTTTGAATAAAAGGTGTAAAATGTGCGACTATGATGTAACCCATAGCAATAAGTAAAACTACACTTGTCATTTATAATGTACAGTTTACAACATAAATAGACTACAGGTGGGTCCACGGTTATCTTGACTAGTTTTCTGCGCCTAGGCACAACATGATTTATTAGCATAAATCCTTCATCTATTGTTCTCAGCTGCAATACAATACAGAGAACAATACAGCAGGGGATTAAATCATTACAGCAGAGGATTAAGTCCGACTGGACAGTCTCGGTTAATCCTATTAAAGGTCAAGATAAACGTGGACCCATCTGTATGTAATATATGCTACATTCCTCTTGCGCACTACAGTATGACAGTTGCTGGAATAAGACTGAGTGGTATCAACCAATATACCAATGGTACCAATATACCAATATGGATTACAGACAATAATAGAATTAGTCTAAATACAGCAACTAGATCATTTTCAAAAGCAGAGGTTGCTGCTGAAATGCATAGGTAGCAAAGGGAGAGGTTCCGACTATCAAGGGAGTTCATTTCCATCTTATACTGGATAACAGACAGCTGTCTGGGAGTTAGCTCTTGGGTGGACTGTGATATGTGCAAACTGTACTTCATTCTGTTAGGAGGCCAATCCATTTGTGACTATGGCCTAATTCAGACTGGAACGCTGCTACAGCAGTGTTCGCAGTCTGATGCCAGGTAAAGTGTGTGCATGCGCAGAAGCTGCACTGCGCGTGCACAACAGTGAGATGTGACAGCATCTCACTGGGTGATCGCATCTGCCTGATTGACAGGCAGAGGTGGTTGTGGGGCGGGAGGGGGGGTGTCGGTGGCATTGCAGCGTTGTTGGGGGGGGGGTGCTGCAGACAACTCAGGCGCATCTGGACCGCTTCAGGGGCGGGTCGCGGCGTCTGCGTTTCGCAGCCGCTGCAACCCAAAACATGGTGGGTAGCCGTCTGCTTTTGCAGCTAGGCTGTGTAGGCAGAGGGCTACTCGAACCATGCGAAAGCATCGCTGCCGTGCAATGCTTTTGCATGACTGTAGGGGGTTGGGGGGGCTGAGTCCAGCATGCGGGGCGGACTTGCCCTATACTGGGCGTTCCCCCGGATGTCAGAGAAAATAATCGTAGATGTGCGTTTTTTCACACATCTACGATCAGGTCTGAATTACCCCATATATTTTATATGCTGAAAATATTTTTTATGCTTGCAAGTGCGATATTAAACTTATATATTTATATTAAAAAAAACTAGTTATTATGCTATATACCTTTTTTCTCTTACGTCCTAGAGGATGCTGGGGACTCCGTAAGGACCATGGGGTATAGACGGGCTCCGCAGGAGACATGGGCACTCTAAAGACTTTAAATGGGCGTGAGCTGGCTCCTCCCTCTATGCCCCTCCTCCAGACCTCAGTTAGATCCTGTGCCCAGAGGAGACTGGATGCACTACAGGGGAGCTCTACTGAGTTTCTCTAGATAAGACTTTTGTTAGGTTTTATATTTTCAGGGAGCACTGTTGGCAACAGGCTCCCTGCTTCGAGGGACTGAGGGGAGAGAAGCAGACCCACTTTCCTGGACTGATGGGCTCTGTTTCTTAGGCTACTGGACACCATTCGCTCCAGAGGGTCGGAACACAGGTGTCATCCTTGCTGTTTGTCCCGGAGACGCGCCGCCGTCCTCCTCACAGCGCCGAAAGATAGAAGCCGGGTAAGTATAAGAAACAAGAAGGCTTCAAAGGCGGCATAAGACTTCAGATCTTCGTGAGGTACCACGCAGCGGTCGTGCTGCGCGCCATTGCTCCCACACACACACACAAGGCAGCAAGGGTGCAGGGCGCAGGGGGGACGCCCTGGGTAGCAATTATGTCCTCATATTAGACTGGCACAGATATATAGACACTGTGGAGGCAGTATATATAAAAACCCCACCAGTATAAACAAATAGCGGGACCGAAGCCCGCCATCGAGGGGGCGGAGCTTGATCCTTCAGCACTAACCAGCGCCATTTTCTCCACAGCTTGCTGCAGAGAAGCTGCTGCCGGACTCTTCCCCTGCTGTACAAGTAACAGGGGGCAAAAACGAGGGGGGGGGCACATTGATTTGGTGCTAATTTTGTTATAAAAAGCGCTTACAGGTCTGGGTGTGTGCTGGCATACTCTCTCTCTGTCACTCCAAAGGGCCTTATTGTGGGTCTGTCCCTATATCCATATATCCCAGTGAATGTGGAGGTCTCAGTACGCGTGTGTCAACATGTCTGAAGCGGAAGGCTCATCTAGGGAGGAAGCAGAGCAGATGGTGGTAGTGTCTCCGTCGGCACAGCCGACGGCGGATTGGGTGGACATGTGGAGTGTTTTGAATTTTAGTGTGGCTTTATTACATAAGAGATTGGACAAGGCAGAGTCCAAAGACCAAGCAGGGGGAGTCAATCCATGGCTCTTACTGTGTCACAAGACCCTTCAGGGTCCCATAAACGTCCCTTTACCCAGATAGCAGACACTGATACCGACACGGATTCCGACTCCAGTGTCGACTATGATGATGCACGGTTACACCCAAGGGTGGCCAAGAGTATTCAATACATGATTAGTGCAATAAAAGATGTATTACATATCACAGAGGCAGAGCTGGATTAAGGCTTCAGGGGGCCCGGGGTACTTAAGACAGGGGGGCCCTAAGATGTAAAACACACACACATATATATATATATATGTATATATATATATATATATATATATAAAATAAATAACCCAGAACCTAAACTTTAAGTACAGCCAGCCTTACTTTTTTTTTAACTTTGCTGGCAGGCTGCTGTCACAGATATAATAGGAGAGCTAGAGTTCCTCTCTCTCCAAACACTCTACTTGGCGCTGGCTCCGAGTCCACACAACCCCCCTCACTCCACAATCTTTCTCCTAGTGCCCTGCAGCCTGCCAATGACTGAGCCGCAGGTTACTGCTTCACAGATTATTGGACAGCTGAGCCGTCGCTCAGTTGTCTTGCCTATAGCCCCTTACAACCCAACCCGCTATTGGACAGCTGATATTGCTGCCCAGGCTCAGCAGCCCTGCGTGGCGTGCGCATAGGCGTGCACAGCACATTACATTAGGGTGTGCACAACGGGGAAAAAAAATTCTAGCTCCGTGGGCAGTACAGATGGCGTAATGGTTAGGATTACTGCTTCACAGCAATTGTCGTTGTCAGTGGTTTAATTCCCACCATGGCCCTAACTGTGTGGAGTTTGTATATTCTCCCCGTACTTGCGTGGGTTTCCTCCAGGTACTACAGTTTCCTCCCACAATCCAAAAATATACTGGTAGGTTAATTGGCTCCCAACAATATTAACCCTAGCGTGAATGTGTCTGTGTGTACATGTGATAGGGAGTATAGAGTGTAAGCTCCACTGGGGCAGGGACTGATGTGAATGGGTAAATATTCTGTGTAAAGCGCTGCGGAATATATGTGCGCTATATAAATAACTGGTAATAATAATAATAAATAAAACCAGTCAGGGTGAGAGTCTAGCATCACCTATAAATATAAATATATGTATGAGAGAGAGAGAAAAGAAAAGGGGCTCTCACCAGATTAAATTGCACACAGAAAGACTGTTGGTTTATTGCTTACATAGCCAGGAAATAGTAGCAATCCTCAAGGTTTCGGACCAATCAGGACCGTCCTCAGGAGGTACAACAATTCAATACAGTCAATACAGCATATAGTCCATGGGGATCAAGCCACAGACTAGATCCTGTCTAACAGGTCCTTATATACCCCACAAGCAATCAAAGTTTGGGGCCAAAATGTGGACCAATGTCTACCCTGGAACACACGTGGCATCATTTCCGGGTCTATATAAATAACTCTATGGGGGAGATGTACTAAGCAGTGAAAAAAGTGGAAAAGTGACCCAGTGGAGATGCATATGGCTGCCCCTTTATACCTACTACATCAGATAAATCAGCCACCTGTCTGCTATAACTGCATGCAGAGAATCGCTCAGCATTGACCAAAAGAGAGTCGCATTAGATAAGGTTAAAAAATATATATTAGAGCACACGCCAGGAGTACTGCTCCATAGATTACCCATCAGCGGCGAATATGCGGTGACGTTGCTTCAGCATCGCTGGGACACAGACATCACTTGAGAACTCCATACAGCATTTGGGGAGCGCACGCCTGGCATCAGGAAGTACAGAATGATAAAATTGTGGAGGCTTATGTACATATTATTACATATTTATACATTATAGAAATTATAAGTCAATACATTTTTAGGATGGTGATATGATTATAAAAAAATACATATTTTAACATATTGAACATATCAGATATATGTCTGTATATGTATGTGTTTATAATTATATATATATATATATATATATAGATATATACTGTATGTGTGTATATATATATATATATATATATATATATGTGTGTGTATATAGATATATATGTATATGTAGATAGATAGATAGATTAGATAGATATGCGGTTAAAATCCCGATGGTCAGGATCCCGGCGCACAAGATACCCGCAATGGAATCCCAACAGACGACTGAATCCTGACCCTTAGGATCCTGAATGTCCAAACAGCGGGGCAGGTAAGTACGCCGGGGATGGGAAGGGGTAAGGTTTACTCGACCACTCGGGGAATTAGGGTTAGGGTGCAGGAGGGAAGGTTAGGTTTAGGTTGTGGGGAGGGTTAGGCTGCAGTGGGGGGGGGGGGGGGACGGTTAGGTTTAGGGTGCGGTGAAGGGGGTTCAGGTTTAGGCAGCACCCATGGACGTTAGGGTTGGGCTGCAAGGGTACAAGGGTTAGGCACCTAAAAGGGAGGGTTAGGATAGGGTAGAGAGCGGGTTAGAAGAACACTTACTGGCTCTTGTCGGGATGCCGCTGATCACCAGCATCCAACCCTGTTATAATAAATAAATATATATATATATATATATATATATATATATATATACATAAACGTCCATGTAAGAAGGCACTCAGGAGACATCAATACTAGCAAACGTTTCAAAGTGTATTCACGGTCACGGTCGAGTACTTTCGGGGACAGCACCCCGTCCTCAGGACCACACCAATACAGCATAAACAATTGGTGTGGTCCTGAGGACGGGGTGCTGTCCCCGAAAGTACTCGACCGTGACCGTGAATACACTTTGAAACGTTTGCTAGTATTGATGTCTCCTGAGTGCCTTCTTACATGGACGTTTATCTGAATTTTGATATGGCACCGGAGCAAGTTGCTGTGTGAACATAGTTGGATTTATATATATACATACATATATTTATATAAAAGCTTTTTAATACTGTATATGTTAAAATAAAAATGTTTTTCTAATCATATCACCCTCCTAAAAAGTACTGAGTTATTTTTACTTATATACTCCTCCTGCCTGGCCCCCTCCCCTCCTTTCCCTTGCAGGCTGCAGCAGGTTACTTACATTACAGAAGCCACTCTGAGAGACTTTGCGTACAGTACTGCTGACAGCTGCTGCCCATTGCCCTGCAGAGACCACGCCATGATTAAAAATAAATAGACAGCACAAGAGGAGCAACATGCTCCTCCACCTCCTCATGGCCTGGCACAGTGACTGAGAGAGCACGGGGCGGGCTGGCGAGCGACGTGACGTCAGCGCGTCACATCGGAGCAGACATAGGAAGACACTGTGAGGCGGAGCCAGGAGGTTGAGCTGCGGTGTGTGAAGGGGGGGACGGCGCCGGTGTTTTGCTGATGCAGAGGGGAGCCGGGACAGCCGACGCCCAGCTGCCTTCACTGCTTGTGGCGCCGCTGTGGCCGCAACAGTGTCTGGCAGTGAAGTGGGGAGCCGGGAACACAGTACAGCAGATCGGATCAGAAATCCGATCTGTGGCGGGGCTGCGGGGGGCCATTTTGAAAAGGGGGGCCCGGGGTACTTATCCCCGGGGCCCCCCCTTAATCCGGCTCTGCACAGAGGACCCCTCTGTCCCTGACACAAGGGTCTGCATGTTTAAGGAAAAGAAACCTGAGGTAACGTTATCTCATGAGCTGAACGCTTTATTTGAAAAAGCTTGGGAAACTCCAGACAAGAGACTGCAGGTTCCCAAGAGACTTATTATGGCGTATCCTTTCCCCTCAAAGGACAGGTTACGGTGGGAATCCTCACCCACGGTGGACAAGGCTTTCACGCGCTTGTCCAAGAAGGCGGCCCTACCGTCCCCGGGCACGGCGACCCTAAAGGATCCTGCGGATCGCAGGCAAGAAACTACCTTAAAAGCAATTTATGCGACTACAGGAGCCCTGCTCAGACTGGCAGTAGCGTCGGCATGGGTGGGTAGCGCAATTGCAGCTTGGGCAGATAAATTGTCATCTGACATGGACACCCTAGATAAAGATAGTATTTTATTGACCTTAGGTCACATCAAGGACGCAGCGTTATATATGAGGGAGGCTGCGAGAGATATTGGTCTTTTGGGTTCAAGAGCCAATGCCATGGAAATTTCTGCTAGAAGGTCCCTATGGACCCGTCAATGGTCTGGTGATGCTGACTCCAAGAGACACATGGAGGCTTTACCTTACAAGGGTGAAGTTTTATTTGGGGAGGGCCTCGCGGACCTGGTTTCCACAGCTACCGCTGGTAAGTCTTCTTTTTTGCCTTACGTTCCCCCACAGCAAAAGAAAACGCCTCAATATCAGATGCAGTCCTTTCGGTCTCATAAGTTCAGAAAGGGGCGTGGCTCATCCTTCCTCGCCAGAGGTAGAGGGAAAAGAACACCAGCAACGGCTAGTTCCCAGGAGCAAAAGTCCTCCCCGGCCTCTACCAAATCCACCGCATGACACTGGGGTTCCGCTGCTGGAGTCCGCACCGGTAGTGGCACGTCTTCAACTCTTCAGCCAGGTCTGGGTTCACTCAGACTTGGATCCTTGGGTAGTCAAAATTGTATCCCAAGGCTACAAACTGGAGTTCGAAGATGTGCCTCACCGATTTTTCAAATCGGCCTTGACAGCTTCTCCCCCAGAGAGAGCAATAGTTTCAGCTGTCATACAAAAGCTGTGTCAACAGCAAGTGATTATCAAGGATACCCTATTGCAACAGGGGAAGGGGTTTTATTCAACCCTATATGTGGTCCCGAAGCCGGATGGCTCAGTCAGACCAATTCTGAATCTAAAATCCCTGAACCTATATTTGAAGAGGTTCAAATTCAAGATGGAATCTCTCCGGGCAGTGATCTCCAGCCTGGAAGGGGGGGATTTTATGGTGTCACTAGACATAAAGGATGCATACCTTCATGTTCCCATATATCCTCCTCATCAGGCGTACCTGAGATTCGCTGTACAGGATTGTCATTACCAGTTTCAGACATTGCCGTTTGGTCTTTCCACGGCCCCGAGAATTTTCACCAAGTTAATGGCGGAAATGATGGTGCTCCTGCGCAAGCAGGGGGTCACAATTATCCCATACTGGGACGATCTCCTGATTAAAAGCAAGATCAAGAGAACATTTACAAAAAAGCGTGTCTCTCTCCCTGAGAGTACTACAACAACACGGCTGGATTTTAAATCTGCCAAAGTCGCAGTTGGTACCGACAACTCGGCTGTCGTTTTTGGGCATGATTCTGGACACTGAAAAACAGAGGGTTTTTCTCCCAATGGAAAAGGCCCAGGAACTCAAGACCATGGTCCAGGACCTGCTGAAACCAAAAAGAGTGTCAGTTCATCAATGCACTCGAGTATTTGAAAAGATGGTGGCAGCCTACGAGGCCATTCCGTTCGGCAGGTTCCATGCAAGAACTTTTCAGTGGGACCTTCTGGACAAGTGGTCAGGGTCCCATCTCCAGATGCATCGGAGGATACACCTGTCCCCCAGGGCCAGGGTGTCTCTCCTGTGGTGGCTCCAGAGTGCTCACCTTCTAGAGGGTCGCAGGTTCGGAATTCAAGATTGGGTTCTCGTGACCACGGACGCGAGCCTCCAAGGATGGGGAGCGGTCACCCAGGGAAAAAATTTTCAGGGTATATGGTCAAGCCAGGAGGCTTGTCTGCACATCAAGATAGAAACATAGAATTTGTCGGCAGATAAGAACCACTTGGCCCATCTAGTCTGCCCCCTTTTTTTTTTTTACATTATTTTTTATCTCTAACCTTATTTGATCCTTATTTCTTTGTAAGGATATCCTTATGTCTATCCCATGCATGTTTAAATTGCTCTACTGTCTTAGCCTCTACCACCTCTGATGGGAGGCTATTCCACTTGTCCACTACCCTTTCTGTGAAATAATTTTTCTGCAAATTTCCCCTGAACCTCCCCCCTCCAGCCTCAGTGCATGTCCTCGTGTCCTATTGCTTCTCTTCATTTGGAGAATGTTTCCCTCCTGGACTTTGTTAAAACCCTTGATATATTTGAAAGTTTCTATCATGTCCCCCCTTTCCCTTCTCTGCTCCAAACTATACATATTGAGATTTCTTAGTCTTTCTGGGTATGTTTTGTGATGTAGGCCATGCACCATTTTAGTTGCCCTCCTTTGTACAGTTTCTAATGTATTAATATCCTTTTGAAGATATGGCCTCCAGAACTGAATACAGTATTCTAGATGAGGCCGTACCAATGACCTATACAGTGGCATTATTACTTCTTTCTTTCTGCTGCTGATTCCTCTCCCAATGCAGCCAAGCATCTGACTAGCCTTCCTCATTGCCTTGTTACATTGCTTACCTGCCTTTAAGTCATCTGAAATAGTGACTCCTAGATCCCTTTCCTCCTCAGTAGTTTCCAGTATAGTGCCATTAATACTATATTTAGCTTTAGGATTTTTGAGACCCAAGTGCATGATTTTGCATTTTTTGGCATTAAACTGTAATTGCCAGACTCTTGACCATTCCTCTAGTCTACCTAGATCCTCAATCATTTGTTTTACCCCACCTGGTGTGTCTACCCTGTTGCATACCTTTGTGTCATCTGCAAAAAGGCATGCTTTCCCTTTAATGCCATTTGCAATGACACCAATAAAGATATTAAAAAGCACTGGTCCAAGTACAGATCCCTGGGGTACTCCACTGGTAACATTTCCCTCCTGTGAATGCACTCCATTTACCACAACTCTCTGTTTTCTATCCTTCAACCAAGATCTTATCCATTCAATAATCCTAATATCCAATCCCAAACTTTCAAGTTTATTTAGCAGTCTGCGATGTGGAACAGTGTCAAAAGCCTTACTAAAGTCTAGATAAGCTATATCTATGGCTCCACCTTTATCCATCACTTTAGTCACACAATCAAAAAAGTCAATAAGATTTGTTTGACATGATCTCCCCCCAGTGAATCCATGCTGTTTGGGATCCTGTAAATTGCCGGATTTGAGATAATCTACAACTCTTTCTTTTAAGAGTGTTTCCATCAATTTCCCTACTACTGATGTAAGACTCACTGGTCTGTAGTTGTTTGCCTCTTCCTTGCTTTCACTTGTGTGCAGTGGGACTACGTTTGCTCTTTTCCAGTCCTCTGGAATTACTCAATGTGCTGGAATTAAGGGCCATATACAATGGCCTGAAGCAGGCGGAGAATCTTCTCCGCAACCTACCCGTTCTGATCCAGTCAGACAACATCACAGCCGTGGCGCATGTGAACCGCCAGGGCGGGACAAGGAGCAGACCAGCAATGGCGGAAGCCTCCAGGATTCTTCGCTGGGCGGAAAATCATGTAAGCGCTCTATCAGCAGTTTTCATTCCGGGAGTAGATAAGTGGGAAGCAGACTTCCTCAGCAGGCACGATCTCCATCCAGGGGAGTGCGGACTTCATCAAGAAGTCTTTGCAGAGGTAACAAGTTTTTGGGGACTCCCTCAAATAGACATGATGGCGTCACGCCTCATCAGGAAGCTTTGGACGTATTGTTCCAGGTCGAGGGACCCTCAGGCAGTGGCAGTGGATGCCCTAGTGACACCGTGGCTGTTTCAGTCGGTCTATGTGTTCCCTCCACTTCCACTCATCTCAAAAATATTGAGAATCATAAGACGAACAAGAGTGCAGACAATACTCATTGTCCCAGATTGGCCTCGAAGGGCCTGGTATCCAGATCTTCAGGAAATGATCACAGAAGATCCTTGGCCGCTTCCTCTTAGAGAGGACCTGTTACAACAGGGGACGTGTGTGTTCCAAGACTTACCGCGGTTACGTTTGACGGCATGGCGGTTGAACGCCAGATCCTAGCTAGGAAAGGTATTCCGGGAGAAGTCATCCCTACTCTATTAAAAGCTAGGAAGGAGGTAACGGCGAAGCACTATCACCGTATCTGGAGGAAATATGTGTCTTGGTGTGAAACCAAGAATGCTCCTATGGAAGATTTTTAGCTGGGTTGTTTTCTCCATTTTCTACAGACAGGAGTGGATATGGGCCTAAAGTTAGGCTCCATTAAGGTGAAGATTTCGGCCTTATCTATATTCTTTCAGAAGGAATTGGCTTCTCTCCCAGAAGTCCAGACTTTTGTAAAAGGAGTGCTGCACATCCAACCTCCTTTTGTGCCCCCTGTGGCACCGTGGGACCTTAACGTGGTGTTACAGTTCCTTAAATCGCACTGGTTTGAACCTCTTCAAACAGTTGAATTGAAGTTTCTCACTTGGAAAGTGGTCATGTTGTTGGCCTTGGCGTCTGCAAGGCGGGTGTCCAAATTGGCGGCTTTGTCTCACAAGAGCCCCTATCTGATTTTCCATGTGGATCGAGCAGAATTGAGGACTCGTCCTCAATTTCTGCCTAAGGTGGTTTCGTCTTTTCACATGAACCAACCTATTGTGGTGCCTGTGGCTACGGATGCCTTGGAGGATTCCAAGTCCCTTGATGTAGTCAGGGCCTTAAAAATTTATATAGCCAGAACGGCTCGGGTTAGGAAAACGGAGGCACTGTTCGTCCTGTATGCAGCCAACAAGGTTGGCGCTCCTACTTCTAAGCAGACTATTGCACGCTTGATCTGTAACACAATTCAGCAGGCTCATTCTACGGCTGGATTGCCATTACCAAAATCAGTAAAGGCCCATACCACCAGGAAGGTGGGCTCTTCTTGGGCGGCTGCCCGAGGCGTCTCGACATTGCAGCTTTGCCGATCAGCTACGTGGTCGGGTTCAAACACTTTTGCTAAATTTTACAAGTTTGATACCCTGGCTGATGAGGACCTCATGTTTGCTCAATCGGTGCTGCAGAGTCATCCGCACTCTCCCGCCCGGTGTGGAGCTTTGGTATAAACCCCATGGTCCTTACGGAATCCCCAGCATCCTCTAGGACGTAAGACAAAATAAGATTTTAAACCTACCGGTAAATCTTTTTCTCCTAGTCCGTAGAGGATGCTGGGCGCCTGTCCCAGTGCGGACTAAATCTGCAAGGCTTGTATATAGTTGTTGCTTATATAAGGGTTATGTTACAGTCGAGATCAGTCTCTGGCTGATACTGTCTGTTCATGCTCTTAACTGGTTTAGTATATACCAGGTTGAACGGTGTGTGTGGTTTGGGCTGGTATGTATCTCGCCCTTAGATTAACAAAATTCCTTTCCTCGTACTGTCCGTCTCCTCTGGGCACTGTTCTATAACTGAAGTCTGGAGGAGGGGCATAGAGGGAGGAGCCAGCTCACGCCCATTAAAAGGTCTAAAAGTGCCCATGTTTCCTGCGGAGCCCGTCTATACCCCATGGTCCTTACGGAGTCCCCAGCATCCTCTACGGACTAGGAGAAAAAGATTTGCCGGTAGGTTTAAAATATTATTATTATTTTTTATTTTATTTTTGCATCTCATGATAAACTGAGGAAATTTGAAAGTTATTGAATTCCAGATGAGAATTTTCTGTTGTGCAGAGTAACAAAGTAAGGGCAATTTTTATAGGCTACTCTAAGCACGGAACATTTTAAGAGGTGCACATTTTGTTTCATTTCCCTTTGTGTGCTGTGTCTCATAAGGTGGAGGAAATCTCTACGTGAGTGTACACCTTTATCACAGGAGAAGTCATATAAGTGTCCAGATGTTATTACACTATTCTTCTTCTTTGTTCTATGTTAACGATGCTGGAGAGACAAAGAGAAAGAGGAACCTAACGTTGTACTCATGTTATTTGCCTTAGTTCATTTTGCAAACAGTGGTGTGCGCTGTATTTAGTAATTCTATTATTGTCTTCTAAATGGATAATTCAGTGACTAATGGAGCAAAAATGGTGGGTCCTGGCATTAGCAGCGCCTATACAGTAATGTGACGTCTAGCTGGCTCATCAGTGATACGGCTCAGCGGCACTCAGATTTCTGTTTCCTATTCATTTCCTGGTGAATAACAGCTTATTCTACAAACACTCTTTCATGCGTGTTTGTATTTCACAGACTAAAGTAACAAAGACAAAGTAATCTGTGAGCAAATTATGATTTAATTGTGTAAATAAGTTATTCATTGAAATGTTTTCATGGAGAAATTTGTTTGCTCTAATCAGTGTTGTAGAAAAACAATTTCCAGGCTGATTGGATATTTATTCTATCAGCTTCAGAATAAAAGCTGCATGCTGTGGGTAGTTCTATTGAAATAGACTTATAACATAAGGATAGGACATTCTTTCCCCATATTGCTAACAGGACTTCGAGATTATATGATTGTGGCAATGGTGACTTGTGGCATGTTACAAAAAAAGTATTTGCTATTTATTTATTAATTATGTATATAAGCCATTGTGAAATTTCACCCATGCAGCTTCCACAGCTGTTGCCAGACGCCCACTGCCTGCCTAAAGATCATATTAATATATAGCTTTCCTGCGCACCAATGTAACTCACCACTCACCAGCACCACTTTCACTTACACTGAACCTCTGTACTACTAAACTAGCTTTTATTATAGCAAGGACTCACAAACCAACAGAATTTTTATGTGGCATTTGCAAACATTGCTAAATATACAGCTTACAAATCAAGACGGTGACTTGCGTGCCGCCTATTAGTTGACACACAGAGACATAAGCTTCAGATGATTTTTCAATTAACAAAGCTGTAATGTTATACACACTTTGTCTGTTGGAGATGAGTCTCTTTTAATTGCAATTGCATTTCATTTCTTTGTTTAATAGATGCTGTCTTCCTTGAATGAAGAAAAGTACTCAAAGTTGACTGATAGTTTGGGTTTGAAAAACTAACACTGAGTATATAGCATTGGTATACAGTATAATGTAACTATAATATATATATATATATATATATATATATATATATATATAATGTCGTATTGACAACATGGCCGATGAAACCATTAGGCAGAACGAGGAGGTTGCCTAGGGGTCTCCTGAAACACAAATCAGTGACATGATGTCAGGCTTCCAGTGAATTAAATGTCCTTTGGCTCCCCCACACAGAGCATCAGCAGTGGACATGGAGAAGCAGCAACTAGCTTGTGATCTGTGTTGCTACTGGCTGCCTCTCCTCCATGTCATGGTGTTTGAATGTGGCGCTTGCATGTCGCAGCCAAGGCCTGCAAGATGAGAGGATGCGATTTTGCTTGTTATGATAAACAGCAGGTAGTGGGCACCAACCATGGGGGGGGGGGGGGTGTATTAAGATTAGATGCGCCCTGTGTGCAGTCTCCAACTGGGCCTCCTACTCTCTCTCGCCGGCAGCCGGGCAGTGTAGTCAGTGTCACTCTGGGTGATGGTGTGGGCACTGGTAGACTCTTGAGCCGTGAGTCTACTGTGCATGCGCAGGACTTCTGGAAACTTGTGCAGCAGCCATTTTTCCATCTATCCCCCTACTGCACATGCGCAAAACTCTGGGAAAATGTCTGCCTCACCATTTTCCTGATGAGTTTGCAGGGTTGCTGTAGCGGACGCTGAACGTAGATACTGTAAGTGATTACTGAAGATATGAGTGCAGTGTGTGTGGTGTGGATCCTCCTGGACCTGAGGGGCCCATGTGCACCACACACACTGCACTCATTATAAATACACCACTGGTTCCAGCCCTCATCAACTTGCATACTGCACCATTCTCTTGCTATTTTGTATTTGTTATAATGCATATTTTGTGTGCACTGTCCTGTGTCCTGTACAGCATGCATGTGATTGAGACATTTTTTATAAGTCCGTGATATTTCATACAGTGATTATTAATATTAAAACATTTTAACCAAAGTAAAGTTACTTTCTAATTCACATTGTGTCCATCTTTATACTTCACGTTAGTATTACTAGCAGATGGGAAGTGGTTTCAATACCGTTAGTTGGGATCCCGGACGTCACAATGCCAACACCGGAATCCCGACTTGCGGTAAAATACCGCTGCCGGAATCCCAACTCCACATGCTTTTCTCCCTCTATGGGTGTCCACGACACCCACAGAGGGAGAACATAACCTGTGGCGATCGCAGCGAGCCACCATGCCCACAGCGTTGTAAGCATAGTGAGCCCTCAAGGGGCTTTCCAGTGCTTGCCCCGCTGACGGCACACCAGCGGTCGGGATACTGATGTCTGTATACTGCCGGTCGGGATCCCGGACGCCGGTTTTCCATACCGATCCCCTAGCACAGGGGTCAGGGAACTTTTTTACCTTTTACCCCAAAATATATTTAGATACGCCGACGTTATCCCCTTGATTTGTAAGGAAGGAAATCATATATTATTGTGCATATATACTGGTTATCACTGTTTATATGGCATTTCTGAGATACTGTGTGTGTATGTATATATATATATATATATATATATATATATATATTTTATTAATTTTTGTTTTTTAAATTATTTTTGCCAATTATTGTTTTGTAATGAATGGGTTAATTATTAACACTTTCTCCCCAAAACACCAGAAAGAATGTAAGAAAGATGGATGAGGGGGAAAGGGATGGTGGGGGGCACGACTTTTAGGAGACAGATGGTCACATCCTCACCTTAGTAATGTCAGTGGGAATTTCCCACTGTTATGTGGGCCACTGTCTGATCCTGCGGAACTCCGTCAGTGGTCAGCCACAGAACACTTCAAGTTCTCTTTGTGGGTTGGAGGGCCGCGGGCGGGAGGACAGGATGGGCGGGCGTGAGGGAGCGCGGTTTGATGTCAGTGCATCACACCACGGCCAGGAACACGGCACAGGGCGGGCAGGAGGGAGCGCAGTGTGACGTCAGCACGTCACATCGCGAGCCGGCCGGTGCTGGGCGGGGCTGTGTCTTATCAGCGCGACTGTCCATTACCCTCAGGAATTTTACTTTTACCCCATTTGGGGTAATTTACCCCTGTTCCCTGACCACTGCCCTAGCAGATCAATTTACAGGTCATGTTGTTATTTCATTATTTTTGCCACCAGACAGCAACCAATTGATGTATTGCTACATTGATACTCTTGATCCGTTTAAGCTACTGTAATTAGATTATTGCCATTTTTTTGTGAAAATCCGACTATTAACAATCACTTTGGGGTATACATTATATGTAAACTCTATATTAAGCGCAGATAATTACTCTAAATACATGGGATGTTTAAGTTCATAATTTTTTTCCTAAACTTTATTCAGACATATGAACAATTAACTATAGAACAATCTATAACCTTCAACAAGCTATGAACATAGTATTTATGTTGATTTATGTTAAGATATGGTCTGTGTAAACAGTAGGTGATGATAATTTGGTTACCTTTAAAGTAACTTACATCAATATTTTACGAAATGTTTCCAACACTGTATTATGTCTATTAGACAAATGTATTACTTTAGATAAAAATGGTTGCTGTCACCAGCCCCTAGCATTAATTCAAATAATAATATATTCCAGCACTAAAAAATGTAGCCCCTAGCAACCGAACCTCAAAATAGTGAAATGATTTAAATATTGTTTGTTTTAAAGGTGAATTGTTCCAAAAATAATTGCAAACTTGCATGTTTTCTCAAATAACTGCTGACATACAAACATTTTACAGTAAGGAAGGAACTCTCTGGCTATTTCATTTGCAGACAGGTATATATCATCACTAGGTTATAGTTTTAATTTACTGAGCGCAGGAAGTGCAGACAAAGTGACCTAGAGAGATGCAATGATTAGGACGATGACATACTTTAATACTTTAATATTTGAATGCATAAGGGCCTGTTCCTGACAGCAGAGGTTGGATAGAATATCTCTGGCCTCCGGGTTCGTGGTCTCAGGTGCTCAGAGGAGCGATTCCTCCCTAGAAAGCTGTGAATATTATATTACATTTGTAGGTCACAAAAATAGACCGATTACATTGAAGGGGAAAATAAGTTCTAAAGCTCTGTTTTCACAGTGGACGTAGAACCCTGTAACCTTAACAAAATATGTTAGAAGTTATATAAATAGGGACATAATGTTATGATACTCTGCTCCATATAAAAGTTTAATTAAATCAAAGCATGCATAATTCTTCTGATCCACCAACAAGCTGTCCTGCAAATCACAGAGGTATTTAGCTAATGTGCTGTGCAACACGTCTTACCGGTTAAGTAGAAGAATTTCTGAACATTTAATCCGAGCCCAGCAGTAGAATGTGTCAAATAATATAGATGTGATAGGTCGTCACACTTCATGGGAATAATATATATATATATATATATATATATATATATATTTATGTGTGACATAGCTGAATACAAGTATGTATAGGCTAATGTGCCTCAAAACAGCATTTATTATTGTTAAAATTATTATTATCCTTTTTTTATATCGCTCCACAAGGGATCCGTAGCGCCCAAGTACATCAATGGATTATCGAAACGGGATAATAGTGACTTACGGTACAGTTGAAGATCATGTAGGACAAGTGCAGGGTAAATAAGACTGACATACAGATGTGTCCACTTACATCTTTGCTGTTTTGCTAAATGTGTCACAACATACAAAACACGGCTAAGCTGTTTTTCACGAGTAACAAGTGGATAGGTTTTAAAATTATTATTTGCCATGATAGAACATGTATAAAGTTACATATTAAAGTAGCAAATGAAGAAAAATCATAAGGCATGGCTAAATCTCTGAGTCTATGGCATGCAAAACTGTGCCATACATGGCGGGATATAGCAAAGATGTAGGTGGACACATCTGTATATCAGAGTGGCAGAAACCGTCAGAATTAGGTGCCGTCGAGGATGGTTTAAGTAAGGGGGTTGAGAGGGTCCTGCTCATGAGAGCTCAAATATTAAAAAGAGGGACAGACAGGGGTGGCCAGATGGGGTAGACAGTGAGCATGGAACAGAGGGTTAGGATGAGATTTGGCTGGGTTTGGTGAAAAAGTGGGTCATGAGAGCTCGTTTGAAGTTTTGTAAGAGGTGGAGAGTCTGAGGGGGAAAGGTAAGGAATTCCAGAGAAAGGGAGCAGCGCGTGTGAAATCTTGAAGGTGGGAGAGTGAGGAAGTAATCAGTCGGCAGGAGAGGCGGCGTGCATTAGCAGAGTGAAGAAGACGAGTGGGGATGTAAAGGGAGATAAGGTCAGAGATGTAAATGGGAGAGGAGTGGGTGAGTGCTTTGTAAGTGAGTGTGAGGAGTTTGATTTGGATTCTGAAAGGGAGGGGAAGCCAGTGAAGGGCTTGTAGGAGAGGGAAGATGGACGTAGTGTGTTTGGTGAGGAAGAGGAGCCGGGCTGCAGCGTTGAGGATAGATTGGAATGGAGAGAGGTGTTTGTGAGGGATGCCAGATAGGTGAGTGGATAATGGTGGTGAGTGAGATAGTGAGTGGATAATGGTCTTAGTGGCATCCTGGGTGAGAAAGGGTCTAATCCTGGAAATATTTTGAAATGAAACTGGCAGGTTTGTGAGAGGTGTTGAATGTGTGGTTTGAAGGAGAGGGAGGAGTCAATGATTACTCAAAGATACTGCACTTTGGGGCAAGAGGCGATAGTAGTGCCATCAATAGATGAGATTTTGGGAGGTGAGGTTGTGCAGGAGGGTGGGAAGATGATAAGTTTAGTCTTAGACATGTTGAGAGAGACTGGGTGATACACGAGTAAGGAGAGCAGGGTAAAGGTCAGGGGAGGAATGGTAGATTTAAGTGTCATCAGCATAGAGATTATATTGAATGTTTAAAAGAGCTAATGAGTTCACTTAAAGAGAACGTATAGAGAGAGAAAAGAAGAGGACCAAGAACAGAACATTGGGGGACACCTACAGTTAGTGGAAGTGGTGGTGGGTAGGCATCGTGAGAGGAGACAGAGAAGGAACGATCACAGAGGTAGGAGGACAGCCAAGAGAGGGCAGTATCACACAGACCAAGGGAGGGAAAGATTTGCTGAACGAGAGGGTGGTCCACAGTGTCAAAAGCAGCAGAGAAGTTAAGGAGAATAAGCAGAGAGTAGTGGCCCTTAGATTTTGCTGCATGGAGATCATTGCAGACTTTTATGAGGGCAGTTTCAGTGGGGTGGAGAGTACGGGAAACCAGACTGGAATGGGTCAAGCAGTGAATGGGAGGAAAGAAATATAGTAAGGCGGTTGTAGACAATACGCTCAAGGAGTTTGGAGCCAAAAGGGAGGAGCATTCATTGTTTTATTGCTTTCTAACTTAAATTAAAGTTTTCATGTTACATACACACAGTGTAATCAATCATTTTGTGTGCAAAGTCCATACATAAGGAAGCAGTGTATGGGGGTTTGAGGACACATCTGTATTTCTAATATAAAACAGAAACAACTTATTTATTACATGTGTTAATGTGTGACACATATCAAATGTCCTTAGGCCCCTACTTTTGTTGTAATGTCAGGTATGAGTATGAGACTCTTACTGATGTGTTGCAGGTTAGGTAGGTAGGGATGATTGGTGAGACGCTGACTGATGTGTTGTAAGTTAGGTAGGTAGGGATGATTGATGAAAGGATTGAGGTCTTGTCTTTGACTGGGCGTCCTTATGATTGTACTGTATTTAAATTGCTGCAAGTTAGTGTTTTCTGTTTGGAGTCATTGTCCTACTACAATATAAATGTTTTCCCAAATCCTAGATATCTTGCAGACTGTATCAGATTTTCCTCCCAAGATTTGTCATTATCTGGATCAATCAATTTTTTCTATTATTTTGATACATTTTCCAGTCCTTGAAGCATCTTTATAGAAGCATGCTGCTGCCACCATGCTTTACAGTAGGGATAGCATTCCTGAGATGATATGCAGTATTAGACTTGTGCCAATCATAGGTTCTAGCATTGCAGATAAGAAGTTAAGTCTTGGACTCATCAGCCTATAGAATCTTTCTCAGCTTAGTATGTGTCTCTCCCACATTCTGGCTGGCAAACCCCAGGTGAGTTTTCTTTAACAATGGTATTCTTTTTTCATCCCTCACAGATCAGTGCATTGTCCGGACCATTAACTATGGATAGTTTTTCTAATTTCTGCTGTAGAAGACTCTAGCTCTGTAGGAGTTGCCCTAGGTCTCTTTGTGGCCTCCCTAACAAGTGCCCTTCTTTCACGGATCCCCTGTTTTTAAAGCTTGCCTGTTCTAGATAACTTAAACTGTGCCATATTATCTCATTGTTAATGGGAAACTTGGTACTGTACTGTAGTTCTTATTTAGTTTCTTGGATTGGTCCTTTTCATAACCTTATCTTGGATTTCCTTTTAACGGTTATTGATCTTTATGTTTGGAAATCGAACAATATATTCTGCAGCGTCTTGGAGACAGGTGTATTTGTAAGTCAATTAAAACAATGATTGCACAAGACTTTGTTTACGTGTTCTTGTTAAAGTAGGCAAGTACTTATGTAGATAATTATTGTTTGTTATTAAAGAAAAACCTAAAAAATATTGCTTTATTTGCTTTTACGAAGTTGTTTTTGTATACGTGGTAAGAATTCCAGAAGACATTAGTTTTCACTCCATAATTTAAGATAGCATGTGAAAATGCCAAAGGTAGTGAATACTGGTTACAGCCACTAAGCTTTCAGCTTGTAAGGTGATTATACCTGATAGTTTTTCTTGGGGAGTGCAATGGAGTAGTGCCGACATGACTTTGGCCTAATATATATTCGCGGAAGAAACAGTGCTCTGGGTACTGGAATCAGGGCTGTAACTATGGGTGTGTAAGGTGTGCTGCCGCACAGAGAGCAGAGCTCCGGGGGCGACACAGTGGCTGGAACGGCACACTGCAGACAGTATTGCTGTTGCAGTGCCACCTGGAGCTACCTTTGGATGCTCCAGACAGGGACCCTGCCTTTTGTGCAGCTGCTTGAAACCGCCTCACTTCCCGATGCTGGCGTCCCCACTCCCTATGTGTGATGTCATGATTTTATGTGGGGGCAGCTGCAGACACTTGTAACGGCACTGATTAAGGTATCTCAACCTTTGGGACCTATACACCATCTCTTCCTTTGGGGCTATCTTATGTGCTAAAGGTTTTCTAGCCATATAGTCCAGCACTCCTGTTGTATTGGTAAAGCTGAGTGCTTGCTTGTGCAGTAATTATTCTAGTTATATTACTATGAGTAGGTATATAACTATCAGTAAGCAGAAGAGAAGGTAAAGTAAGGCTAAGAACAGACACAAAGGAGCTGCAAGGCTTTGTTGGTGCCAATTCAGCATCGAACAAATTAGTTTCTTTTCTGCTTCAGTGGAGCACAGAAAACCAGTGTTTTCAGCATTAGATCATCAAAATCGTCAAAATACACCAAAGGATTAAGTGTGGTCTACAAAGCATTTCCGTGCTCTTACTGTATGTATGTACAGAAGAACAAAGTGAAGGGTACGACTCCGCTAAATACCGAAACACTGCTCGACTATACACTGATGGTTCAGATAGCACATTAAATAATAATAAGCCAATTTGTCCTTAAATGTAGTTATTTTGCCTAGCATAAAACTTTGTCAACTTTTAAAGAATACCTCAACAAGGAAATTGATCTTTTTTTATTGAGCTGAAATAATGAAGAATCCCTTGTGTGGTTTTCATTTTCCATATTGTGAATGTGAACTCTACTGACATCTTTCCCACACTCCATATGCTGCTCAGCTCTCTGCTTAGGAAGAAAATAGCAGTGTTTATTCTAACAAACTGCCTTAGGGCCATAGAGGTGTACATTAATGCAAACTCGCTGGTGAACAATCAGCACTTTATTTCTAGGTTGCAATTGAATTATATGCTGTATACCGTGAAGGGAAGATCACTTTTTCAACTGTTTCACGGTCATTTTACCTGTTCATAGCAGGGATTCGGTGGACACGGTTTAAACATGAATATTTGGCCGTTGAATTGCTGAGCGGATGAGAAAGACTCCCAGTGATTTCTCTTTTACTTTACAGAATTTGTAAATGTATTTCTGTGTTTGGATTATGGTGTTTGTTGTAGCTAAAACTTTCCACTTTATGTTTAGAACTACATACCTCCCAACTTTTGTCAAACGGAGATCAGGACTTTTGCAGGCTCACTATAAGGGGTGTGGGCAGGGGTGTAGCAAGGGTGGCTCCATTTCTAGTAAATAGTTAGAGCAGCTATGGAAATTGCTGTATTTATCATAGTGTAATGTGTATAAGGGGCTCTACTGTGAGGCGTAACATGTATAATGGGCTCTACTGTGTGGCATAATGTGTATAAGGGCGGGGCACTACTGTGTGGTGTAATGTAAATAATGGACACTACTGTGCAGTGTAATGTGAATTGGTACTATTCTGTGGCCATGCACATTCTCAATGAAGCCATTATTTATTTACTACCAGTTATTTATAGAGCGCACATATATTGCACTTTACATAGACTATTTTACCATTCACATCAGTCCCTGCCCCATGGGAGCTTACAATCTTGGGGTTGATTCAGACCTGATCACTGGGCTGCTAACTTTGCTGCCCTGTGTTCAGATAGTTGCCACCCCCAGGGGAAGTGTAAATTCGATGGGCAAGTGTGCTATCCCATGTGTACGCCGAGCTGCAAAAATCCACTGTGTGCAGTCTTTGCGCAGCCCAGGACTTACTCCTTCAGTGCAATGAAAACAGGCTGATTGGGGCCGGAGCTAATGTCAGACACCCTCCCTGAAAACGCTTGGGAAAGCCTGCGTTTTTCCAGACACTCCCAGGCCACAAATGGCCTCTTCCTGTCAATCACCTTGCGAACGCCATCCTGTCGCTGACCAGCAATGTCCGTTGTTGTCTGATGCACGTGCGCATTGCAGTGCATGCGCAGTTATGACCTGATCGCCCACTGTGCAAAAACACACAGCAGCAATCAGGTCTGAATCATCCCTTTTATTCCTTAACACACACACACACACACACACACACACACACACACACACACACACACACACCAGAGTTAATTTTTGTTGGGAGCCAATTAACCTACCAGTATTTTCTTGTATTGTGGGAGGAATCCGGAGCACCCGGAGGAAACCCACACAAGCACTGGGAGAATATCCAAACTCCACACAGTTAGGGCCATGATGGGAATTAAACTCATGACCTCAGTGCTGTGAGGCAGTAATGCTAATCATTACACCATCCATACTGCCATGTCCCTATAGTGTTGTTGCAAGCCTTAAGTACACTCTGACCCTATTTTAAACATGGGGGCACCCAAAGGAAAATTTCACCCTGAGCTCCACAAGGTCTAGAACCGGCCCTGTCGTCATTTTAGGATTTTTAAATATTGTTTATTTTCAAATGTAACCTGCCACCACATGTTGGCTAGGCCCCCAATTCAGTACAGGGGAGGGGGTTGCCAAAACATACCCTTGCTCCGGGCACCATGGCGCCTAGCTACACCTCTGGGTGTGGGCTCACGGTAAATGCCATACACCCTAGACACGCTCCCTCTTTTCATTACTCTAGGGGCATGCACTGTGCTTTAGGAGCTGTTGAATATGCCCCCAGTAGAGGTACTGCGCATGCGCCCGACATCTATTCACCACTTGCTCTGCCAAACAGAGCATCAGTGCGAGTTGGCCCCTCCTAACGCCCCCCCCAAATAAGGGACACTGCCAGCCTGCAGTACTGTTCTGTCCCACCAAAATCGGGATGGTTGGGAGGTATCCAACTAGTATATGAACCCTCAGTCCGCTCAGTCTATTGGCTGCTTTGTGCCATATTGCCCCCGCTCTGTCTTGCAGCGTGGCCACCCCCACTCCGCTCTTCCCCATCCCTCCCATGACCACTAAAGAAGCACCTTGGTGGAAGGCAATTCGTAACTGACAGTGAAGTTCAACAAGTCGTCATGTCCTTGGTTCAGGTGCTTCACAGTGATTTCTTCTAAGCTGGGATAGATGCCTTGGTAGTAGGAACAAACAAGGCTTAAAGTGGTCCTGGAGAGGTGGGGGAACTCATTAATACAACACCTACCCCCTCACATTAAGTGGAGCCAGGGCCAGTGCTAGTATTTATGCCACCCCATATGCAAACTATAAATTAGTTCACTACTTCCCATACTTTTTAAAGGGACATTGATCTCACAAAGAAACAGCGTGGTCACTCAATAGTAACGCGCCCCCCCCCCCCCCCCCCCCGTTCAAATTACACCACACAGTAGCACAATCTTATTCACAATACACTGCATGTAGTGCCCTGATTCATATTACACCACATAGTAATGCCCCTTATTATGGTTACGTCATGCAGTATTGTCCTTTATTCACAATGGTACCCTTTATATAGGTTATGCCACACAGTAGTGCCCCTTATATACAGTGTCAACAGTAGTGCCCCTTATACACAATTTCCATAGTAGTAGTTCCCCTTAAACCTAGCTTGTACACATAATGCCCAATGAAGTGCCGCTTATACACAAAATACCCCCAGTAGTAGTGCTGCTTATATACAGAATGACCACAATAGTAGTACCCCTTACACATAATGACCACGGGTCTACTACGGTATGCCTGCGCTCAGGATCCCGGCGCCCAGCATACCGGCGCCGGGATCCCGACCGCCTGTATACCGGCAGTGGGGCAAGCGCAAAAGAGCCCCTTGTGGGCTTGCTGTGCTCGCTGCACTGCGCTCATCGTGCTCACCCCTCTGTGGGCATGGTGGCGCGGTACGCACACTACGCTATTTGTTCTCCCTCCAGGGGTGTCGTGGACACTCCAAGAGGGAAAACAGTTGTCGGTATGCCGGCTAACGGGATTCTGGCGCCGGTATGCTGAACGCCGGGATCCCGATAGCCGGTATATCAAGTGCCACCCAATGACCACAGTAGTGCTGCTTATACACATAATGCCCACAGTAGTGCCCCTTAAACATATCTCTGCCTCTGTCACTCCAGCAGCTCACCGCCTGTGTCCCTTCAGCAGCTACTTTCCCTGTATCCCTCCAGCAGCTTTGCCACTTCTCTAGTCCCTCCAGCCCCCTCTCACCTTGTATTTAAGATGCACAAAGCATGCTCCACTTCATGGCTCTTCTTCACTTCAGCAGCGGTGACAGTATGACATCATATACGCAGTGCCACAAAAGGAAACCACTGGGAGCTGAGGAGGGGATGAATGCTGTCCAACAGACACAGCGAGTGTGAGTACCAGGAGAGGTGGGCTGTAGATGGAGGAGGACCATTGAGCCACCAGGAACTAAGGAAAGAGGAGGTGGCTGCAGCTCATCAGTAACACTAGCGCTGCCTGCATCATCGATTGACGTAGGTGATTGGGCAGGCTTTTTTGTTGGAATTACTGTGATGGAACTCAGTAACAGGTGATGGAACTCAGTTCCACCTCGCTCCCCCCCCCCCCCCACCCCCACACACACACACACTTTAACCCCTGGGAAGAATTGTCTAGACAAGTATGGGGGCTATGTGGAAAAGTAATTTGTATCAAGGCCATACTATTGATTATACGTATATGTATAAGTTAATAAATTTACACAATGAAAGGTCTTGTTACCTTGTTTATTGAACCACCCTTGTAGTATTGCTTTGCATAATTGCTCAGGTTTTAAAGACAGTTTAATGTTTGCTTACAGTATCTCTGTAGATTGATAAAATGACTCGGCACAAAGAGGTTTGTTTCTTTAATCACTTAACTGATTATTATTATTATTATTATTATTATTATGCTGTATTTTAAAAAGTATTTTTAAAAAAAAATATTTAAATAGTACGGTGGCGCGTCACATGTGATTTGGCCATGACAGTTAAGTGGTTTAATGCAGAGCCGGATTAAGGGGGGTGCCCAGGGGGTCAGTAACCTGGGCCCCTCTGTCTTAAGGGGCCCCCCGACCGGAGCTGTGCACGGCTCTTCAGGTTGCCGGCACAGGAGGGATCCACGCTGCCGGGGGAGGAGTGCAGCTGTGCATGTGGCTTCCTCACCCCTCCTTTTGGGCAGCACAGTCATTTGCTATATATGGTAGGGAGGCTTGTTTGCTAACAGAATGGTTTTGAAAGTTGCCAATAAAATAGGCACTGTATAGTGGGGGGCGGAGCTACACTGATGTGATTCAACTCGAATCACATCAACGGGTCCCCTCGAACCGGCCACTGCATACTGTATGGATTGTGCAAACACACTTAAGAGCTCTATTAATTTAATAGTATACATTTTGTTCATAAGACACAGACAATAACTGGGATATGTACGGCAACCATGCCTTGTAAGTGATTGACCCTTTAAAAAAAACTTCTGAGATCGTCCGGCATTCCGCATCTCCAGCGATCTTGGATGCCATTACATCCCACCCTTAGAGTGTGATTGCCCTCATCTAATAGTAATTACACTTAAAATGAACCCTCTAAGTGTACCTACTGTATGTGGTGCTGGATCTTATTTTCTCAGTGGACTATGGGGCTAATTCAGGTTGGATCGCAAATCGCGATCCAACCGGAATTATTGTGATTGATCCGTGGGCACAAGTGCAGCACCCATCCTGCGCATGTGCCCGCACTTTCTGCGGGGGGGCCGCAGAAAATGTGATCACTTCTGCCTGTCAAACAGGTGCGGGGGGGGGGGGGGAGGGGCAACACTCCATTTCCAAGGTGGTGATGGAGCGTTGCCGGGGCAGAGATGGCCAAGCAGGGGGTGGTGTGGCGTGAACGGGGACATGGTGGGGCGTGATCGCGGCGGCTGTGTGACGTCAGGAGGCATCACTAATTCCTGCGTTGCAGCCTGCTTCATCAAGGGGGGGCAGGCGGCAGTCAGCACGCTGGGCGGCCTTGCCCTGGGATAGGCAGCCCAAAGGATTGCAAATTCTGCTAATTAGCAGAATTTGCTATCCTTACTGAATTAAGCCCTATATTAAGTTCCTTGTATTGTACAAGATTTAGTCGTAGAACATTTTTTCCTGTACACTGTCACAAAGTATGACATACATATTTTCTAGGTTTTGATGAACCTTCTACTTTTTTAGGCTGCATGGACAATATAATTTCACTACCCTTCTCCCTGCTTGGAAGACTATTGCAGATATCTTCAGCTTCTCCTGTAAAGTGACATAACCTTGTGTTCTCTTAGAGACTGGAATGCTCACACACAGATAGAACATGACCTCTTTTCCAGTTTTCTTTCCTTGGCACACAGTTCCTTTCTGTTCTTTGATTAATTCCCTTTATGTATGTGAGAGGTTCTATGCAATTCCTCCTTTGCCTTCGCTTGTCCAAACCAAGCAAATTTAGGTCTTTAAGTCTTTCCTTATGTCCTCCAAAAACGATGCGCACAACTCAAGTGCTTAAATGATGGTGATGGAAACAAGACCATAAAACATTAAAAAACAATACTAGACAGGTGCTTACTATGATATGTTGTTGATTGATGATAAAAATGAAGCAGCCTCCTCTCTTTTTTTATAAATGGAAAAAAAAATACAGAAATAAATATTAAAGCACATTATTCTAATGCTGTAATATAAAACCGACCAGTACATGCATAAGGAATTAGCTAACTACAATTGATAGCTTTATTTGTTGGTTCTTGCTGCTGAGGTTACGTCTTTAACAGAGTACTACTTTATGTAGTACGTATTGTTACATTAAAAACCCAACAACAGCATGACCTCGCTGTAACACCTTATAACTCATGTTAAATGACCTTGTTAGAAAAACAACTTTTTCTTTTCCTTAATACAGAACCTTCTTGAAATGTTAAATCTTGTATACCGGGAACTGGTTCATAAACAATTTATTTTACCTGGTACCGTATCATCTTCTGAACCAGCGAGAGTTATAAAACAATGCATCAGAAGTTGTTCCTACTCCTTCTGTTACTAAGTAAACAGTGTTCTGAAAATCTGCCTCTGTAATTGGTTCATTTTGTCTAGAAATGACCTTCATATGTCCCTTATTTTTAAAGTTGCTTGTAAATGTCATCATGGCCTTCAGCTGGAATTTTCTTTATATTACCCAGTGTATTATGAAGCTTAAGCAGATCCAGTTAGTTTTAAAACAGAAATCAAGGGATGGGAACGTGTGGCAATTTTGTTGTTAATGTTTGCCGTTGTTGTTTGGGAAGCAAGAAATATGATACAATCGAATCTCTGTATTTCAAGCTTTTGATATAATGCTATTAGAAACAAAATAATATGTAGTTATATATGGCATCTCCTATTCACTTGTGTTTTTCTTTTTGGAACAATTTTGTCTGCAAAGTTGCTCTCGGATGTAGGCAATTTATGGGCCTCAGATTGAGTCTGGAACTAAATTACACCAATCACTGAGATAAGAAGAAATACTTTAAGTGGTTGGTTTTCAGCATCCTTGGGGAAGAAAAACCTCAAACAATATTAATACAGCATTTATATTTTTTATTTCAAACAAAATACATGATGTGTGATTAGAACATTTATCTATTACAGGTCTCTTAGACAATGTATTTATTGACCATTTGCAGCTTGTGATTAGTTCTTCCGATCCCCCCCGTGGTCATGGCTGTAAGAAGAGTAGACAAGCTATAGAATAAGCTGGTGTACAGAGGAGCTCCCATGACTGAAGAAGGGGGTGGGGGGTGTACCACATTGCTAAGTTTTACTAGATGGTATAGCTTACACTACATCAGAGTGCTTTTAAACCAGGTTAACAAATAATCCAATTACATTTAGTTAAAAAAATTTCCCTAGACATTATCTAGAAACCCCGATTCCAAATGATTATTGTAAATATTATCCCCACATTTTGCTATATCCTGTTTAGGATTTGTCTTGTGGATTGGATTTATGTAATTACAGGATTCTTAAGGTACTTTGACATCATTCAGTTTTAAAATAAAAAATAAAATAAAATCTATTGCAAACAAAGGTCAGGAAGGAATATGGATTCACAAGAGAGGGAGTGTGACTCAAAAATAATTGTTTAAAATGTACCAAGGCTAAAAAATTTATATATATATATATATATATATATATATATACACACACACACTCACATACAGAATAGGTAAGGTCAGGCACTCACATAACCTGAGGAAGCTTGATCCGGTGCCAGCATAAACAACAAGTAAAGAGATCACCCAGGACTGTTTTCAAGAGCATAAATAACACACAATCTTACCTTAATATATGGTGTTGGGTATATTGAGGTAAGATTGTGAGTTGTTTTTTATGCTCTTGAAAACAGTTGATAAACTGAAACGTTTAACTTGTGGTTTGCTGCCATTATCGTTACTCCGTGACCGTATCCTGCCCATGGGCCCATGGGCTTATCCTGCCCATGGGCTTATACTGACCACCCACTATTTACAAGCTAAGTTTTGAATTCCTATCCTTTTAAGTGTATTTATATCTCTCATTTATGGACAAAAGTTTTTTATTCTTGTTTTTTAAAACCATTCTTGGAAACGGTTTTTACTCTCATATATATTAAAATGTATTTTTATAAATTTTAGAACTTTTTGGCTTCTAATTTTAAGCTTCTAAAAACATAGTTTTTAGCCACACTCGTCGCCAGTACCCCTATCCCCCCAGTTGTATACCTTTTAACATTACCATACCAGTTCTGTATTTTTAGGGGTGGGATGACACCATTTTATAAGGTTACGTGGGCTTAAAGCTTGTATAACAGAAGTTTCTAATACATTCATATAGTTTTACTGAGATTTTAACCTCACAAGTGGCGCTATACTATCCTTTTTTTCACGAACATATAGACAAGCCTGATGCATTTTGGAATAAAGTTCTGTGGACCGATGAGGTTAAAATCTGACTTTTTGGCCGGAATGAGCAAAGGTACGTTTGGAGAAGGAAGGGCACAGAATTTAATGAAAAGAACCTCTGTCCAACTGTTAAGCATGGGGGTGGATCAATCATGCTTTGGGGTTGTATTGCAGCCAGTGGCACAGGGAACATTTCACGAGTAGAAGGAAAAATGGATTCAATAAGATTCCAGCAGATTTTGGACGCTAACTTTATGCCATCTGTGAAAAAGCTGAAGTTAAAGAGAGGCTGGCTTCTGCAAATGGATAATGATCCTAAACACACCTCAAAATCCACGGTGGATTACATCAAGAGGCGTAAACTGAAGGTTTTGCCATGGCCTTCACAATCTCCTGACCTCAACATAATTGAAAATCTATGGATAGACCTTAAAAGAGCAGTGCATCACAGACAGCCCAGGAATCTCAAAGAACTGGAAGACTTTTGTAAGGAAGAATGGGCGAAGATACCTCAAACAAGAATTGAAAGACTCTTGGCTGGCTACAAAAGGTGTTTACAAGCTGTGATACTTGCCAAAGGGAGCAGTACAAGGTATTAACTCTGCAGGGTGCCCAAACTTTTGCAGATGCCATTTTTTGTTTTCTGTTCTTTTGAAAGTGTAAATGATGGAAATAAAATCAAACTTTTTTTGACATGTTATAAGAATGTCTAATCTGTAATTTGATGCCTTTTGGATATTTTTTCATCTTTCCTTGGCTTCTTTTTGCACATTAAAATTAATTTTTGTCTGGGGTGTCCAAACTTTCGATCCCCACTGTGTGTGTATATGTGTGTATATATATATATATATATATATATATATATATATATATATATACACGTACACACATACTTTTTTTTTTTTTTAATTTTCAGTATACCACTTGTTTCCTCTGTGCAATCACTGGCAGCCCTCAGTGTACATTAACAAAAACACATTTTTAAGTTAAGTGGTTCTATTATTATTTTTTGTTTCTATATAGCAAAAAATGTTCTGGCTGTAGTTCACATGAGTTCACTGTGAGACTATAACCAGAGTGGATATGATCAAACTTCTTAATTAGAAGCATTAGGACTGGGAAGCGGCCAAGTTAAAATATGTTCTTAAAAAAGGTATATGATCATAGAACAAAAGATTGAAGACTATTAATTATGTCTGCTGTCAGAAAGTCCCATTTGCTATTATTTGGTCATCTTTGTGGAAGCCATTCCCTAAGGACTGGATAGGCACCATGGGTGTTCCGTTTTCTCATTAATTGCCTCTATATGCATCCTCACTCTGTCTGTATCTGCTATACACCCAGCTTCTTACACCACTGCTCAAAGAGAAACTGTAGTTTCTCACACTTATTATTATTTTAAATCTCTTTTGTCATGGATGAGAGCATATCGAAGCCCTTTTTTTCCCAGGATATCTCTGAATTTTTTTTTATTTCTCTCTGCAGGCATCCTGAACTTTTACAATGACAGAGACTTTTAATTCCTACATCTATAGGCCAAACAAGGTTAATAAGAATATAGCCAGAAAAAGGGCATAATTCATAAGGCTGCACTGGAGAGAGAAAAAAAAGTCATAAATTGTTGAAAACATTGCTGGTCAGCTTTGACTGGGATGACAGGATCGTATCATCTTCTCTATGCTTCATAAGTTTTTTATAATCAAATGCTGAATGCCAGGATTTAAAATAGCGTACTGTATGTAGTTTACTGCAAAAACAGGGGAAACACGATTGTAGGCGAATGAAAAATATTCTTCTTCACCATGGGGCTGCCTCAATAATTGGTGAAGTAAAGACGTCCTGAAGCTTTTAATTGGGAAGATTTAGAAACTGATCATTTTAATTTACTGTAAAAGCATTTGTGTTTTTATGGGTGGTTGTGTGATTTATACTGTAGATTCTGTCATGCAGATCCGACTTGTAATAATCCCATGGTATAGTCTTTTCCGTTTCAATCATGTAAAAAAAAACATATATTTATACTAATTGATTATATCCCTATTTTTAAGACAATTCTTAAAAAAAATTGGAGCACATTTGTTGTAGTGTGAAAAAGCAGAACATGTCCATACGATATGGGGGCATAACTGGGCTATAACACAGTTATTACCAGCATAATGCTGCCAGTGCTAAGACTCGCCAGGTCTGGCTAATGTTTGGTGTCCCATAGAAGTCTATTTTACAAGGATTGTGGCGGTACATGTACCGCGGTATCCAGTCATTAGGTTGATCACTATTGGTCGACATGGTATTTAGGTTGACATGGGCAATAGGTCAAAATGGCAAAGGTCAGGACATGAAAAGGTCGACATGAGTTTAAAAAAACAAACTAACATTTTTTCGACTTTTTCTTACTTTACTATTGACGTGGACTATGAGTGGGAATAGTAACCTGTGCCGAGTGTACTGGTAGCGGAGCGAGGCACCTTGCCTGAAGCAGGGGTGAGCAAACACAATGTACTAATTGGGGTTTCTGGTTAATTGGGGTTTCCAGTTCCAGAAAGCAAAAAAAAAAACTCATGTCGACCTCATGACCTTGTCAACCTATTTCAGGTGTTGACTTACTCACCGTCGACCTAATGACTTTAGGGTCGACCCAATGAACCACACCCATGTACCGCCATGGCCGGATTAAGGACCACATGGGCCTGGGGCTAAAAATGATCAGGGGCCTATTGTGAGATATGTACACGGTGTGGCCAGTGCTATGTAGGCGCATTTGCTCATAACACTATTTGGCCCAGCTTATTGCTGTGTACAGTAGGTAAATATAGCAAACTTGCATAATTTGTGAGGAAAATGTGAATACATTTTAATACTTAAGATTTATTTCCATCTGTGTTGGCTGGTCATCATCATCCTGTCATGAGGATAGGCCTACATTTATGTGAAGTCTGGAGCTGTAGACCCATCTGCCCCATCATTAATCTGGTCCTGGGTATCACTACAGTCCTTTTTCTTTTATTGTCATCTTAGAATGTTGATAACAGAAGAAAATCACTTTAATAAATGCTTTATTCTGTAAACTCTCAATCTAAAAAAAATGATTTATGCTTAGGGGCACTTAAATAAAATGTTAGCAAAAGCTTCAAAAGATCCATTTAACTGGTTTCAGCTGCAATTCTGTGAAAATGACAATCAGAGAGTTCTTCTTGAAACTGTACAATCTCTTTTCTCCAACCGTCAGTCAAATGAGTTTTGGATAAACCAGTTATAGTCTGGTTCTCTTTCTAAACTCCCAATGCTCAGTATTAATAAAGAATTCACTGTTGAGAAAATTATCCAGGCATAAACCAGTAAAAACACAAAAACAAAAAACCTAGGGCCTTATTCAGACTTGATTGCACCTCTGCGTTTTTGCAGAGATCTGTGATCAGATAGCCGCCGCCGATAGAGAGTGAAAACTCACACCGTGCAAGTGTGCGAATCCATGCATACTCCGTGTGAAAACTTTGCAAGACAGCAGACATATGCAAATACGTTCGCAGCTCACTCACCATCAAATGTTTTTTCCAGTCTGTGCGTAGCCCAGGACTTACTCCTACAATGCAATACAAACAGGCTGATCAGGGCCGGAGCTGACATCACACACCCGCCCTGAAAGCGCTTGGGCATGCCTGCAGTTTATCTCACACTCCCAGAAAATGGGCAGTTACCACCCCCAAACGCCTGTCAATCAGCCTGCATTCGCCTAGTGATAAAAAAATGCAGTTTTTTTTAAATGTTTGGCGTCACGCCTGCGCATTGCGTGCATACGCCTGCACAGTCATTCGATAATCGTCTGCTGCGCAATTTTGCACAACAGTGATCTGGTCTGAATTAGGCCCCTAGTCCCTTCTACCGATGACTTGTTGTCTGTTTACTATAAAAATTTGTCTGGCTGAAATTGATAGCACTTCTGCCAGGGGGATGTAGTTATGTGACCGGCGGTCTCCTCCACCTGCATCACGGCTCCTAACAATCCCAACAGTCGGCATGCTGACTAAGGGACTATTCCTACTCATGGGTGTCCACGACACCCATAGAGTGGAAATAGAACGTGTGATGAGCGTAGCTTGCCACCAAGTCCGCAAGGTGCTTTGTTGCGCTCGGCCCCCCCACCAGCATTCTGCGGCCAGGATCCCGACGTCGGGATGCTGATCGCTGGGATCTTGGCCGCCGGTAACACATACCCCTGCCAGGGGGAGATTGTTATGAAAACCAAGAAAGGAAGGGAACACAATAGTTGTGGAAGTTATTGACAAATCTCATTGATTAAAACTATTTTAAGGTATTTTAGCAAACAGACATGCCAATAGTATAATTTCCTTTATGCACATGGACCAGGTTGGTTTCATTCCAGGTCTTCACATTGTAAAATCAGATCAATTAATCTCATACTCATCCAGGTGATGGAGTGGAAAGGCATTCAATAGAGTCGTGGACCTTTTGAGTGGGACTCTCCTAACAGTTTGGCTTACTGCAGATGGTAATTTTCACACCTGCATGAAGTGTTATCCTAGAACCCTTTGGCTTGAGAAGCTAATAGTTATTCCTAGCAACCATTCAAAATTTGTACCCGCACAAGACAGGAGTGCTCATATGCACTTGCCAGTGTCGACACCCCACCGAGTCCCGTCACTAGCGAGATCACCGTGTATGTTTAGTGTGTATCTGGCATTAGCTGGAACGGGATGGTTAGGACCTGAAAAACAGTATGTTTTGGCTTCAAGGCCGAAACCAGGTTGTATGTTTGAAAAATGAAATCCTTGGAAAGCTGACTGCAGATAGTATCAATTAATCTATTAAAGCTAAATAATAACCATGATTGGTAATAATCTTATAGTGACAAGTTTTAATTTTACTGAAGAACAAAATATGCCACACAATGAATGGATGATTCCTATGTTTTGTCTACAAATTACACCCGTCTTTTCTTTTCATCTTGCTGCTGCTTCTTCAAATTCTTCTTTTACTACCCTTGCTGTTTCCACCCTGTAACACTGAAAGAGTTCCGCGGAGCCACAATTTCAGTGTAGGACACAGGAGTTGCTTCACTGCATACTCACACTGGGAAAGAAACATCTCTGCCTACTATTAGTAGAAGTGGGAGATGGCAGCAGGCAGCCATGCAAACAAAGGGAGTGAACTGCTTACCTTGTGGGCCTATTTCTGCAAGGGGGCCTGGGGATGCAACTGCATCAACCCCTCTGTTAATTTTTCCTTGTCTGGAGTTTTTGTTAAAATAAATGTGATCTAAAAGGACAATTCTCACATTGTCTTTTTTTTGTACCCTGTGTCTTAACAGTCAGTCTCAATCACTTGCCTTTGATGCAACGGTTTATTAAGAATTATTTCTCACTTCTACCATGAAAGACGAGGGATTACACCTCAGTGCTTCAAGTCATTAAGCATGAGTTTAATCGGCCATTTGACATTGCTAAACTGTTCTTCACTATGCTTCAATCCTAGCGAGAAGCAAAGACCATTGAGCGCCCAGCTCCCTGCCCTTCAAAATCACTGCTGTGCACCGAGCACTGTCAATAACTGTGCGTATGTTTGATACATATGTGATTAATATTGGATGAGGGTAGCTTCCTACCCTTTTCATTATTTTCAGCCTTTACAAAGCACATACATAAGAACAGTTGGCCTGAGCAGTCATTACTACTCTTTATTGTCTCATTTGGTAATAATTTTTCTTTATGTTCATTGCTGCCTGAAGACATTTGCACCATATAATTCTGTTGATGTTTAGCTCACTTGTGTATTCTAAAAAGGTAATATTACTAAATTCTGCTATTTTGTGTTTTATGTTCCCATAGCCAGTAGTTCAGTAGTGTTTGTTTTGTGCATTTTTATTATCATTGCTTTACAATTTATAGTTGAGTGCATACTGTGGTGTGAAATAATGATATGCTCTGCACAGATATTTTTTAAAAAGCCCAGCTTAATTTTCTTTTATAAATATTTTGTTGTAGTTGCATGCTCTTCTGGTCAGAGGGGGTCATTCCGACCCGTTTGCACGGAGCGGTTTATCGCTGCGGTGTGAGCAGGTGCGGAATGCGCGTGCGCGACGTTGCCTAGCGACAGAGGTCGCCGGGTTACGTCGCGGCTACCAATGGAAGCTGTCGCAGAGCCGACCGCAAAGAAGATTGACAGGAAGAAGGTGTTCCAGGGCGGATCCGGACCGTTTGGAGCCGTTTTCGGGGAGTGGTGAGTAAACTGCAGGCGTGTCCAGGAGAACGGAGGGCGGATGTCTGATGTCAAAGCCGGGCCCATCATCGCTGGATCCATCGCACAGGGTAAGTAGGTATAGGCCTAGTCTTCTTTTGCTTTAAATTTTTTTAGCTTAGCAGGGCTGCACAAGCGATCGCAGCCCTGCTAAGCTAAAATGCACTCCCCCATAGGCGTGTACTAGTTGATCGCAGCAGCAGCAGCAAAACGTTGCTGGCTGCGATCAACTCGGAATAACCACCAGAGACCTTTGATCTGATGCTCTTGCAGCGAACTCTATGTTAAATATTTATATTTCCTTGCTCCTTTTAAATACATTTGTGTATATGTAAAGTAGTACTGTATTGTGAAATATGTCTAGAATCAAACAAGCCTAGATTTGTAGAAGTAATTGCCCAAGCTTATAGTCGCAGACCCTGCACCCCATTGTATAGCCTTATACAGGTTGAGTATCCTTTATCCAAAATGCTTGGGACCAAAGGTATTTTGGATATCAGATTTTTCTGTATTTTGGAATAACTGCATACCATAATGAGATATCATGACGATGGGACCTAAGTCTAAGCACAGAATGCATTTATGTTTCATATACACCTTATACACACAGCCTGAAGGTCATTTAATACAATATTTTTCATAACTTTGTGTATTAAACAAAGTTTGTGTACATTGAGCCATCAAAAAACAAAGATTTCACTATCTCACTCAAAAAATTCTGTATTTCGGAATATTCTGTATTTCGGAATATTGGGATACTCGACCTGTATATGTCTATCATGTGTGGTCGAATACAGGCATTTACGTCATACTGTGTAAATAGATCCACCCCACTATACCCATCCTACTCCTGTTTTGTCTTGCCCACCCTCCCAAACTACTGCTGTGCTCATTTTGTCCTTTACTTGCCCACTGCTCTGTTCCGCACCTTCCCTCACTCTGCATTGCCCCACTCCTGCTCTCTGTCCTGCTGCATCTGCTGCTATGCCCATCCCTGTCCCTCCTCCCCTACCTACTCTGTCCTGCTCCCTTCCTCGCGGCTACATGCTCAACTTATTCCCAACGGGTCCTCCTCTGCGGCTAATGTCTTTCCTAGCACTATAGCAGTGGGAGCTGTTGGAGGGGTGGCGCATGCATGTAAGAGACGGGACAGACCTTAGTGGATTATTATATTGATTATATAAATAGATGGGATTATTGCGAGGAAGAAAAATTGTTTAGACACTGCAGCATTCAGTGACAGGAAAGTAGAACCATAATTGGACTCACAATATCTTCTCTCGTATTTCCACCATGATCCATGTTCCAAACCTATACATCCTAGCTGTCCCGACCTTGGTGGGACAGTCCCATATTTCAGACACTGTCCCGTCGTCCCAGCTGCAGACCACAGTGTCCCGGTGGAGTGTGTGTGTGTAGGGGGAGGGGGGTTGGGACACGGCAGTCAGCTTAGCATAGCAGCTATGAATAGATGCTGTACGCACGGTGTCTGTTAAGTGGAGAGAGGGACTGGGGGCATGGCTAGTAGCTCCCAAAGCGCTGGGCATGCCCCCACAGTGGTGAAAATGTGGGCGTGGCTCACAATCATGGCATTTGGCAGGAAGACACACCTCCTGACACAAGGCCTTCAGCAAGCTCTGGATTACAACTAACAAGAAGTTGGGAGGTATGACCTGACCCTCAACATACAGTAGTTAATAAAATAAAATCAAATACAGTAGGTGAAAATTATTAACAGGTAGGATTTTTTTTTTTTAACCATTATTCAACATAGCAAGTATTACATTTCAAGATAGAGGCCTTACTCATGATTGTAGATTCTCACCTTTTTCATAAGGGTTAGAATTTTGATCAGATTGACAGGTGTGAGGGCTGTGAACTAGATACTGGTACAGTTGGGATTTTCGGGATGTCTTTATTTGGGTACGACTGTTCAAGTTAATGCATTAAAATACATTATTATACAAATACTTGTTATACATTTCTTAGGTGTTTGAATTTGATTTTTCGTTGTTTGCATGGAAAACCCATTGAAAATATTTAAATACTCCATTTAAACTTCAAGAAGCTCAAAAATGATTGACTGTGTCAAGCCTGTTGGAATTAAACTCTAATGCTGATACAAAGGTCATAAATTTATATGAATGTTCACAATTTAGAGCTGACTTGATGGACCGGAATGAGAATCACTTACAGACACGTTAGCGCCTCTGCTTATGAGCACATGCTACATATTGTCATCATAGTGGTAATGGTTCCCCCTATTATCCCTGGATTCCTGCTGCCCTAGGGGCGCCAGGTCCTTCCAGCTCTCAAACATGTCCGTTTACTAGCGGGCTCTAATTTATGATGCAATGACGTTGCCACCTTAAGGCAATCATAGAACTTCCTTTCACTCTCTGTTTTTTGTTTAATTTTACCTCTTGTCCCCTCCCCACTTATATTTCTTATGAAAAGAGTTATATGTCAGAATAAGGCAGCAATAATAAGGTATTAGAGGCAATTGCCAGTGTTTTAAAGTTATAGACAAAAAAAATCTTCTTGTAATGACAGATTACACTGTAGAGGCCTCTTAAACATTTAGCCTTGGCGATCAGTAAATCTGTTCCTGCAACAGGTTTATTGCTGTGCTCTGTACTTCTGCGAGAGAATTTCACCTTATACATGGCATTGATGTAGATTGCCTAACAGTAGATTTACAGCTTTTTAAGTGATTTAATGTCATGGCATCTCAGGAGTCCTTGTACATTTAACACATGTACCAGAATTCAAAAACTCATTTTATGCCAGAGAGGCATGTACATTACACTGGCACACAATGGGTTTATACTGTGGTCAACAGCCCAGTTCTCTAACCTAATACTGTGCTGTTACTGTTTTTTTTTTTTTTTTTGTGGCAAAATTGGTGGTCTCTGCCTGTTTATTGTAAATCTTACACCTCCCCTTCCAATTCATTGCGTCCTCATTGGAATACGTAAAAGCCGGTGGTGTCTGATCAGTTTTCAGTGTTTGGCCTGATCCTCTGCAAGTATTGATGAATCTTACTCTGTATATACTAGGAGAAAAAGGGCGGAGAAGAGTCTATGCTTTGGGCACTAAGCATATTTTATTTCCTCCTTACTCCTGATACTGAAAAAAAGTAAAAACACTTTCCAATTATAAACGGATTACAGATTATTGTAATACAGTATGTAAAGGACAGTGCTCCGTGCTACTTACTGCTGTCAGCTCGGTGCCAGTTTCGGGAGGAAGAAAGGGCTTCATGAGATCAGGTCCTAAGAAGAATGCCACAAATAAACGACTCAGAAACGATGCAATGTCGTTAACGATTTCCCTTGAACGCCTCACCAGTACTGGACAAATGATATCATGCAAAGTGTTCATTTTTGACAAAAGACCTCACGAACGATCTGCACCAAATCACTTACGAGAATGCAAATTCTTCCCTGCAGTAGGAAAGATCTGAAGACATGACAAACGACCTGCGGGACCTCGCAACAGATCGTTACCATTCCTGGTATGTGGTTATGTTCCACACAATAACAGATTGCTTTTAAAAATAGGATTTAAATACAGTGTAATATGAACAAAAAAGGTGTTTTTAAATGTTGGCATTTGATATGCATATCGTTTTACATTATAAAATGGTCTCATTCTCGGCAGTTTGGTCTTTCTAATTAGAGAACTGCAGCAAATTTGGTAGTTTATAGATGTAGACTGACATCCTCTTCAGGACATGCACGTTTTCAGGGAACACAAGATGGAACATCTGGCAGTGCTGGTCAGGCAGGTGTAGTATTTATTGTACCCATCCTGCTACTGAATATTAAATCACACCATTCACTGGAGTTACCAGGCTGCCATGATAAATAGATAAAAAAAAAGGACTAGCAGAGGGAGAAAATGACACAGCTGTCTTGAGAGCATTGAAATCAGGGCTGTTTTTAAGGCCGAGCAAGCCGTGAGATCGCACGGGACGCCTGCGGACAGTGTTTGCATAGTCTTTCATGCAGTCTGGCTGTCAGCATGAAATACTATTGAAAATGTCCCTCCCAAAATGGCCATCCACAGATGAAACAGTTTAGAAGTATGCTAGAGGTGGTGGCCATTTTGGGAGGGGCATATACTAGCGACATTGGTTCCCTTGAAGTGTAAGGACCGTTGGACGGCTGCAGGCAAGAGGCAACAGCAGTGTGAAATCTCTGACAAAGAGCAGGTAGTGGGGCAAGCATTATTGTGTGAGGCTGGCAATGGTGCAAGGGGCATTTACTGTGTGGGACATATAGTGCAAGGGACATTACTGTGTGGGGCATATGTTGCAATGGGCATTTCTGTGTGGGGCAAATGGTGCAATGGGCATTAGTGTTAGAGGCATATGGTTCAAGGGGCGTTACAGTGTGGGTCATAATAAGGTGCAAAGGGCATTTACTGTGTGGGGAATATGGTGTAAGGGTAATTTACTGTGTAGGGCATACGGTGCAAGGGGCATTACTGTGTGAGGCATAATATGATGCAAGGGGCATTACTGTGTGAGGCATAATATGGTGCAGGGGGGCTTTACTGTGTGAGGCATATAGTGGATTTTTTTTCCTTAGTCTGCCAACATCTAGGGGTGCAGAGTCAAAAACTGGGATGTAAGGTAGCATTTTCCTGCAATGACACACACATTTTAGTGAGGCCACGCTATTATTTACATCTTAGAATGTCTAGGGGGGGGGGGAGTGATCTACTGTTCGCACTGGGAGCCAAATTGTCTAGAAAATTGATAAGCCAGTTATATTAGAACTCTTTTCTAATGGTAAACGGTGCTTAAGCACCTTTCCAGTATTTAATACCATTGAGAGCGGTAATGTCCTTCTAGGGCCGGCAACAGAAATCCTGGGACCTGGTACACTCAACCCCCACTCACACATCTGAACCTTGGTCCGGGGACTGGTATACCCTTATTTTTATGCCATCTTAACAAAAAAAAAAAAATCCATCTTGTAGCCAAGATTGTTCAAAATCTGAAAAAACTGATGAATTACGAAGTATGAATGAGTCGTGGGTAGATCCTGGATTCAAATACGTTCAGAATAAACCAACTTCTCTTCAGACCCAAGAAAACTTGGGCATTTCAAAGAGAAGAAGACATCATCAGACTGTATTGTTTGCCCTCTGAGGCAATATTAGCCCTTTATGATCTAATTAAAGAAGACTCGTTTTATTCTATGAACAGCCAAGAAGTTTGTTGACATAACAAACTACTTGGCTGTTCATAGAAGGAAACGAGATAGAGAAGGTTGTCAATGGCCACCAAGAGCTGCTGAAGTCGATTGAAATGTCCCTGAGGCCAAAAATGAAGGGTGCAGATTACTTTTGTTGTACCAGGTACAGCAGTTGTGCGATGTGTTATCGGTTCAGTGTCTTCTTTAATTAGATCATAAAGGGCTAATATTGCCTCAGAGGTCAAACAATACAGTCTGATGATGTCTTCTTCTCTTTGAATTGCCCAAGTTTTCTTGGGTCTGAAGAGAGGCTGGTTTATTTGACATCTTCGTACTTTATGGGGTATACCCAATAAGAGTCGGATCCATTCCGACATGCAGTTGTCGGAATGGATCCGACAACCCCTATTCAATGGACGTCCAAATCCGACTGTCGGATTTGGGCGTACACAGGGTCCTGTCCTGCCGCTGCTGTCAGCGGCTGCTGATGCGCTGACGTCAGCGGCTGCGCTGACAGCAGCGGCCAGGAGTGCAGATAGCGGCGGCCGTGAGCGGGATGGCGGGTGGGGTAAGCTGGGCAGCGGGGGAGCAGAGATCGGCGGCCGGAGCTGGCGGTGGGGGTTCATGTCTGCGGCGGCGGGTGGAGGCGCTGCAGGGAAAGAGGTGCCTGCGGGTCGCGGGGGGAGCTGAGATCGGCGACCGGCGTGGGGAGCTGGCTGCGGGGGGACATGTCTGTGGCGACGGGGGGAGGCGCTGCAGAAAGAAAGGTCTCCTCACCTTAAACCGACTTGTTTTCAACTCCCGACTTGTCGGAGAAAATCAGCCCCTATTGAATAGGTCGGAACCCCTTCCGACCTATTTCTGTCGGAAGCTGCCGTTTTTTAAATAATATAAAGGAATTAGTGGCATATAGATCTCAAAGTTATTCATGTAAAAGTTATTTGGTGAGTATATCACATATTGAATAGTTAATAAATTGACAAAGATTAATATTTTCTTTAAATAAATTATAAATAAGTAATATTTTATTTTTAAATAAATTTACATGCATTTTAAGTTTTTTGCTTTGAAAAGTTTTTATGGGAGTATGCTTCAAGTATTTAAATTTGAGGTGCACATGTAAAATTTATATTTATTTGAATTGACAAATTTGAAACTACAAATATATTTTTATGTAAATTCTACATATATTATTATAATAAATTGGTGATTCAGATGTGGACAGACATCGCTGCAGATCACAGCAGATTTTCTTTCATACCCCCATGCAGAAGGAGGCATGTGAAATAAGTAGACACTTCCTGCATACCTGTGAGGTCATTTTAAGCTTCTGAAAAGTGCACCATTGTCCAGCTGAGCAAGACATTTACATCATAGAGTGTCTATGGGGGAACACATACTTTTCTGTTTGCACTGGGAGCCAGATGGTCTAGAAACAGCCCTGGCCCCATTTAACAGTGATAAACAAGTTAGTGTAGCATTCTTTTCTTATGGTAAATGGTGCTTAAGCACCTTTCCAGTATTTAATACCATTGAGAGCGGTAATGTCCTGCTAGGGCCGGCAACAGAAATCCTAGGGCTTGGTACACTCAACCCCCTTCCACACATCTGAACCTAAGGCCCGGGACAGGTGACCCCTTTGTGCCACTTGTACCTCCCTGTCGCTGTGCCTGGCAGGTAGGTGGCATCAGGGACATTACCCACAATGCAGCTACTGGCCCTGCTCTCGTCCTCCTCCCTCCTTCTATCTTGTGCTAATCCTTTGCACTCTTCGACTGCCGGAGTCAGAAAAAAAATGCTCCAGGCACAGGTCTACCAAGTTCCCAGAATTGCCTGCTAAGTAATTGGGTCTGAATCTTTGCCAGCCCAAAATGTATGATATTTAATTTTCAGTGAATGATGTGTGTAGTGGGTCTTATAATGGGTCCTGTAAAGTGGCATAATCTAAACTGGGCATTGTAATGTGGTATAATTTGAACTGGAAGGCACTTTATAATTACATAATACGAACTGGGGTACTCTAATGTAGCACAATAGCATGATATAAGTGGGGCACTGTGATGTGACATACTATGAACTGGGGGCACTGGTATTTTGCATAATATAAATTGGGGTCTCTGAAATGTTGCCCTGTACGAACTGTGGGTGGCATAATATGAAATGGGGGAACTATAATGTGGTATAAATCGAACTGGGGCTACTACACTATGGCATTATGAACTGAGTACCCTTCATTGTGGCATAATATGTACTGTGTGGCATAATGTGAATTAGGGCACTGTGGCATAATGTATTTGCAGCACTACAATGTGGTAAATTGTAAACTAGGGTACTACTATGCTGCATATCAGTTACTAGGATACTGCTGTGAGGCATAAAATGAACAACTGCTGGAGAAAAGAGCATTGAAGTATTTGAGCAGGGCCCTATCAAATGTTGCTATGGGGCCTACAAAGTCCTGGCTGGTGGGGCCCCTAGTGTTACATTAGCTGACCTCTTAATAATTAAATTTTTTATATATTTACTAGCAATTTGTGTTTAAAAGAGAAAAAGTACAGTAGAATAAATCCTTATTTTGCAAATGCCTACAAAACTTCACTGTGATGAAATATTTTGCGTTGATGGAAGACTGAAGTCTGCCACCAGAAAAGTAAAGGCAAAAGAACACCAGTTCATGTTAATGCTGGCAATATCCATGATGTTTTTGGCTGTCTGCTCTCCACATGTCAAAGATTGTAAGATTTGTTGATCTGTAATGTGGATCTAGAACATGAATTTTCTGCTTGTGTTGAGTCCCAAATCAGGATAGTTCCAAGGAAAACATATTGTCTTTCATTGCTACAAATCGCTATGTTCTTTTAAATTAAATTACTTATTCTTGTCTATATTACCCACTAGTTTCAAATGTCAAATACTCATTTTGCTGACACTTATGTGTCTGTGCTATTACTCAGAATATATTATTGTTCAATCACATGCTGTTACAGAAAGTAGTTTCAGAATTATATGTGGCAATTACATTCACATAGCTTTACTTCTGACGCCCGTATTTTTACATTATTGGGTGCATAAGCCAGCTTCTGGGTTTATTTATATCCATATTTTGTACAGAGAACACTTCTATAGAAAACGCCAGTTCATTTGTCATTGATTTGAAAGGTAATTATAAGGGACTTAGGGCCTGATCAGAGATTTACATAAACTCCATATTTACACATATCTCCGCTGTTTGCCATGACCGTTAAAGTGCCCCGTAAGCTGCAGCATGATTGACATGATGTGGCTGCTTGCGGACGGGGTGGTGACGGGTTGCTTTCTTGAAGTTGCCTTGCGTTTTTAGGAGTGCTGAAGTTAGTGTCACCCAGATGGCCGTTGCGGCGACCAATGGTCACCGCCTTCCAGCATTAATACAGTATTGTCACGATCCGGGTATCTGGACGCCATTACTTACCCTTCAGATGCCTTCTAAGGCTGGCTCAGCGTTCCAGGACCGGATCCCATCTGTCATACTGATGTCCACATTCCTGCCTCCTCTCCTGTCACTCTGAGACGCGGTCACCGCAACGCCTGTAACATCCGGAATGGCGTCTCCCGCGGCCTCCGCCGCTGTTCCTGAGTTTCTGCATGCAGAGTGTCAGAGTGGTGATTACGTCAGCCGCGGCCTCCGCTGTGCCCGCGTGGTTAAGTGTGCACTTATCAGTCTGGCGTCTCCTGTCTCCTGTGGCCGGCGCCGCCATTACTGTTTTAATTCCCACATGGATTACAAACCAAACTTCCCTCCAAGTGTCTGCATGGGCGCAGCCATCTTGGATTCTGTCACCTGTTCATTTCCACCAATCTGTTGTTACCATTGTAAATCTGCATAATTGCCTAGCCAATCCCTTCCTTGCTGCAGGTATAAGTATTCTGTGCCTGAGCAAGGAAGGCGTCAGTGCTTTGGTTGTCAAACCTAGTTCCAGTTTGTCTCTCTCCTGTGGTTGTTTTCCAGGTTCCAGTTCCTATCTCCAAACCTCCACTAAAGAGACCTGCACCAGCATTCCACCTGCGGTGTAGCCTGACTCTCCTATCCATTTGGATTCATCTGCTTCCAGCTACAGATCCACCTGCTTCCAGCAGAGATCAGCTCTTCTTAAAGTGCCGGTACCCTTTTCTACAGATTACCATTTATTACCGGTATTATTATTTCACCGCTCTCAAGCTCCATATATAATTTCATATTTCATCGCTCTCAAGCTACATTTATTATTTAACTGGTTTCAGCCAGTATCCACTCCGTGCCAACATCAGTCTGGTTCCAGCCAGTATCCACAGCAGCCGTTTTATCCACAGCAGCCCAGCTTTTCCTGGAACACCAGCTGGTACGATCCTGGGCTATTTCCATTGCTACAGTCGGGCCTGGTAAGGACTTTCCAACTAGAAGATTATAAGAACTATCTCACACTACCAGGGCCCTGTGGCCTTGCCACCCTGTAGTACCCAGGAACTATATTTATCCTCTGCTGATTTTATGTTTTCTTTTACTGCTGCTGTGTTACGGAGTATGTCATAATAAACATCATTGACTTTTACTTTGGTTGTCGTGGTCACGCCTTTGGGCAATTCTTCTACATGTAACTTACATGTCTAGGGGTCTGATACAACCTCCCAGGTTCCTTTACACCTCAGCCCCTACAACTGAGGCTGCCTCCCGTCAGCTCAGGCCCTCAGTTGTGACAAGTATATTTTCACATAGCAGCTGCGTCCAAAGACATAGCTTCTGTGCCTTTTGTGTTCACATCTGAACAGGCCCTTATCTTCCTACAATAACTAGATGCAATCATGTCTAGCAGGACTAATAAACTCAATTCTAGATTTATTAACTCAGATAAGTTGAATTGCTGCGCAGCAGGGACAAATGCAGGATTTGCAAAGGGGGGGTTATATAGATATATATTTGTGTATACTGTTTTTGTGTGTATATACCTATAATTTACCTTCAGATGCAGTGCAGCAAGCCAGCAGCTCTTGTTGGGGCATACTTGCCTAAGCAGGAGACGTTGCTTACCATTGTGGGGGACGGGAGCGAGCTGTACAGTACATCACTAGACACCGCCCCAAAAGTCGTTATTCATGGGTCCATGGGAAGGGGGCAGGACTAAATTCCATGAATTTGTATCACTTAGTCCCGCCCCCTCCATATGGAACTGCAATCCCCCGTATGATCTCCTTATCTTGCCAACTAGGAAGATAGTGGGATATGGGAGATTTGACCACTCTTCCGTGGGTTCAGGGGACTGCCCCCCAAAACGTCAGTCTCCCAGCTCTTGGGGGAGAGAAGGCAGGTATGTGTTGGGGGCAGGGCCAGGTAAATTGCGTCATTTGGCCCCGCACCATAATGCTGTGATTCATGGATGTATGGGAGGGGGTGGAGGCAAAATGACACCAGCGAATCACTTCATTACGTTGTGAGGAGGTGAGGCTTCCTTTGTGGTCAGTTTAGGTACACAAAAACCCTTGTGCATCCTGGGTATTGTGATTGGAAAAGTTTCCATTGCCCAGTCAGTATACAAATGCATCCACATACATTTATGCTCAAATTGTACCAAGTAGCTCAGTTTTGCATGCCATGGAACATGTGACTAAACTACTCCAAGTGTTTTTTTTTTTCACTCAATATTTTATTCAGTTTGCTTATTTTCGTACTGCTGATGCGGTAAGCTCAAAGTATGCGTCTAATGTATACCACTAGTGTATTAGCATGCTATAGATGTTGGAAAAAGATTCTAACCTGTAAAAAAACAAGTTTATTTACACTTCCCCAGTGGCTGCTATTGTCGGCAGCCGTTGGGTGGGGGGGTGTGAGGGAAGGGGTCCTGCCGTGCTTACCGATCACCGTGGCAACACTGAGGGGAGGGTGCGGGGAGGCAGAGAGCCCTTCAGGTCCCTCTGAGCGCAGCAGCGGAGGGAGGTTGTCCTTCCCTGCAGCTGCTAACACTGTTTATCTGACTGGTCGCATCCTGTGCGACCAGCTCAGATAGAGCACTTGCTGGTGTGGTCGCATCTCATGCAACCATGCCAGGCAAGTGGTTAAGAGCATATAAGATATTGCCTAGTGATCTGTGTGATCACTAGGCAATAACACCCACACTACTTATAAATCATGGCATTTAGAATTGGCGAAGATCTCTCCATCCTGGCTTCCATTCAAATAATGATCCCCCTTAGTAGTCATTGTCTAGTGATCGCCAGTCAGTGTTTAAAACAGTACGCAAATAATATATGCAGCATTTTCACAGATGGGGAGATCTCTGATGTGTCAATAAAAAAAAGGGATCCCCTCATTTAATACAGTAGGTTTTCTAGTTTTAAAAATGGTATGCCATGTTGGGATAACATACTAAAACTACACTGCTCAAAAAAATAAAGGGAACACTAAAATAACACATCCTAGATCTGAATGAATGAAATATTCTTATTAAATACTTTGTTCTTTACATAGTTGAATGTGCTGACAACAAAATCACACAAAAATTATCAATGGAAATCAAATTTATTAACCCATGGAGGTCTGGATTTGGAGTCACACTCAAAATTAAAGTGGAAAAACACACTACAGGCTGATCCAACTTTGATGTAATGTCCTTAAAACAAGTCAAAATGAGGTTCAGTAGTGTGTGTGGCCTCCACGTGCCTGTATGACCTCCCTACAACACCTGGGCATGCTCCTGATGAGGTGGCGTTTGGTCTCCTGAGGGATCTCCTCCCAGACCTGGACTAAAGCATCCGCCAACTCCTGGACAGTCTGTGGTGCAACGTGGCGTTGGTGGATGGGGCGAGACATAATGTCCCAGATGTGCTCAATTGGATTCAGGTCTGGGGAACGGGCGGGCCAGTCCATAGCATCAATGCCTTCGTCTTGCAGGAACTGCTGACACACTCCAGCCACATGAGGTCTAGCATTGTCTTGCATTAGGAGGAACCCAGGGCCAACCGCACCAGCATATGGTCTCACAAGGGGTCTGAGGATCTCATCTCGGTACCTAATGGCAGTCAGGCGACCTCAGGCGAGCACATGGAGGGCTGACCCACTGCCAAACCGGTCATGCTGGAGGATGTTGCAGGCAGCAGAACATTCTCCTTGGCGTCTCCAGACTCGGTCACGTCTGTCACATGTGCTCAGTGAGTACCTGCTTTCATCTGTGAAGAGCACAGGGCGCCAGTGGCGAATTTGCCAAATTGGTGTTCTCTGGCAAATGCCAAACGTCCTGCACGGTGTTGGGCTGTAAGCACAACCCCCACCTGTGGACGTTGGGCTCTCATACCACTGTCATGGAGTCTGTTTCTGATCATTTGAGTAGACACATGCACATTTGTGGCTTGCTGGAGGTCATTTTGCAGGGCTCTGGCAGTGCTCCTGTTCCTCCTTGCACAAAGGCGGAGGTAGCGGTCCTGCTGCTGGGTTGTTGCCCTCCTACGGCCTCCTCCACGTCTCCTGATGTACTGGCCTGTCTCCTGGTAGCACCTCCATGCTCTGGACACTACGCTGACAGACACAGCAAACCTTCTTGCCACAGATCGCACTGATGTGCCATCCTGGATGAGCTGCACTACCTGAGCCACTTGTGTGGGTTGTAGACTCCGTCTCATGCTACCACTAGAGTGAAAGCACCGCCAGCTTTCAAAAGTGACCAAAACATCAGCCAGAAAGCATAGGAGCTGAGAAGTGGTCTGTGGTCACCACCTGCAGTTCAACACCTTTATTGGGGGTGTCTTGCTAATTGCCTATAATTTCCACCTGTTGTCTACTCCATTTGCACAACAGCATGTGAAATTGATTGTCAATCGGTGTTGCTTCCTAAGTGGACAGTTTGATTTCACAGAAGTGTGATTGACTTAGAGTTACATTGTGTTGTTTAAGTGTTCCCTTTACTTTTTTGAGCAGTGTATATTTAAAAAAAAATGCATGATCATTTTGAAGCTTAGATTTTATTATGAAGCCCTCCTCATAGATTCCTGTGTTTTCCTGATTTGGAAATATGGATTACTACCAAAGCAAGAACAGCAAAGTCGTTTTTTTTATACTGTGTGTATCTATACAAACACAACACACACACACAAAATAATATATAACAATTTGCTTTTAGTTTATTTTCTTGGAATTTCAAGATAAAAAAAAGCACATTATTGATTACATTTTATTTGCCATGTTCAAAGAAGCAAAAAGACAAGTGGTATATTTTGAAAGTGCAAAGTCTTCTGAAAAAAAAAACCCCAAACAAACAAGGAACAATTAATTTTTGAATATAACAAGTGCCAAAATGGGCTCAGCACTGGGGTGAGAATACTCTTAGCAGTTTATATAAATTATTTAATGTCAGTAGGTGACATTAGGTAGTAGTATAGCAGTTTGGTGCAGTTATAGAGGTTTGCCATACTGGCACGTCTCCCACTGCTAAAGTAGCACTTCTAAATTGTGTGAGTTACTTTGTTTCCTCCATCTCTTGGCACTGTCTCCCTCCTTTACTCCATGTTACGCACAGTCTGGGTCACTCAGAGTTGATCGCTTGCTAGCTACTTTTTGTAGCCGTGCAAACGCATATTTGCCGTCCACTGGGGAGTGTATATTTGTTGTGCAAGGGTGTGATGGCATGTGCAGCCGAGCGGTACAAAAATATTTTGTGCAGTTTCTGATTAGCTCAGAACTTACTCAGCCCTTGTGATCACTTCAGCCTGTCCGGTCTCGGAATTGATGTCAGTTACCCGCCCTGCAAACGCTTGGACACGCCTGCGTTTTTCCAAACACACTCAGAAAACGGTCAGTTGACACCCACAAACGCCCTCTTCCTGTCAATCTCCTTGCGATCGTCTGTGCTAATGGATTCTTCATTAAATCCATCGCACAGCAACGATCCTCTTTGGACTCGTACGTCGCGCCTGCGCATTGCGGTGCATGCACAGTAGTGACCTGATCACTGCGCTGCTACAAAATGGCAGCGTGCGATCAGGTCGGAATGACCCCCAGTGATACTAGAGTTTAAGTGACCGAGAAAAGAGAACTCTATATTGCTGCATATCACTATAGCATTGGATACTGTTCTCTGCACTTCCTGTTGCCGCCACATTTGATGCCTCCCCCTCTTCTGTCCATCTCATCACCACTGCCCTCCAATTCAGTCCTGTTCCTATTGGAGGAAGAAGCCTTAGCAGATATGAAAGAGATAAGATAAAGTTTGCTCGTAGTGTTGCTAGCTCTATCCCTCCTGGAGCTGGGTCTGCCTGTCACACGTACACGGGATAAAGGGTCACGGTCTATTTACTAAGCCTTGGATGGAGATAAAATACCAGCCAATCACTGTCTAACTGCCATGTCACAGGCTGGGTTTGAAAAATGACAGTTAGGAGCTGATTGGCTGGTACTTTATCTCCATACAGGGCTTAGTAAATAGACCCCTAAGTGACACGTCCGCTGAGCTGGGCACAGAGAGACATTGGCCTCTTTCCTGCCTTCCTGCCATGCGTCTCTGCAGAAGGTGGACCTTTTGCTGACGTGACCTACACTCTTGCTCGTATTTCATTGGATTTGGATTCCCCTGGGCTATTAACCGTATGGAGTAGCATGGCAAATATGAAGACGAGCTGCACATTTACATAGTTTTAGCATATTTGTCTTAAGAATCCTGGGGTTTCCGGTCCGAGATGAGTTGTAGCAGAGCAAAGGTAATCATGGGAACCCGATTAGGCATTGCCATCCAGGTGGTGGCACCAATTCCTCCCCAGCTTCATGCATAGACATCCCCCATCTCCTCTGAAGTGGGGCGGGCAGGTGCAATCAGCTTTTGAGCATCGCTGCATTATATGTAATAAATATTACATACAGTATGGCACCTTTGTACTCCAAAATAAATCACTCTGGTTTTTAGAGAATGTGTCTAAAACGTTGTAGATGGCCTTGTAAGTGCCATGCAGTTTATTTTTCTTTTCTAGAAAAGCTATTTTAATAGTTTGCCATGTCTAAAGTGTATTCTTGTTTAAAAAAAAATATTGCTGATTGATATCCAACACATTGGAATATACTCTTACATGGAGAAAGCATCAGGTTTTAAGAAAAATCTAGGCACAGTCCACGTGTACACTCTAAGGTGATAAACTCATCTCTATGGTGGAAAATGTGAACGCTGTTACAATGGAAATAAAAATATGCCCTCTCATACTGAAATAAGTGCTTCTTTCCTACCATTTCTTTCCATGTTCATAATAGCAGCAATAAACTCAATCCCAAGCACAGGCAGCTATTGCTCAGATAATGGCCTGGATCAGTAAGCTTCATTACTTCTCATTATGTGGCCAATAACAACTTCTCACTACCAGAGTTCTTGCTTAATTATGTATAATTATTACCTTTGTGACTGCGGGGTTAAAACTAAAATGTTATATACTGGCCTCAGCTTTTGTGTTTTGTTTTTTTTCTCCTCGTATAAATACATTGTTGCCCTTATAGCACCGAATTTGTGTTTAAAAATCTTATGGCTTGGCATAGTATGTAGTCAAAAGGTCAACAATAAAAACATTGTTAAAATGATGGGCAGCGCATCGAGAGGTGAAATGTCAATATTGTCAGAATGTTGACATTAGATTTAGACTACGGGGGGAGGTTAGGGTTAGGCTGCAGAGGGGTTTAGGCAATAGAATGAGGGTTAAGAAGTAGGGGTTAGAGATAAAGGCGAAATACTTACCGAAATGCCAGGGTATCGGAGGAATGACCCAGAAGTGACAATCACATGATCACCGTGACCCATAAGACATCGCAGGAACAGCTGCAGTAGTCAGGAGAAGGCAAGTCACCGCTAGGCCACCACGGATGAATGATGACCTATCGTACATCACCCCTTGACAGAACTAAAAGAGTATCGCTGAGCACAAACAAAAATGTCTTTTTTTTTTTTCAATGATAAAATAACTATTAGCTAAAGCATTCTGCCTTCTATGGACTTATATTCAGTATACGTTATCTATCATCTTAGCCTGGTCGGCCTCCTCCAATGTATTTTGTGCTACTAGTACAGTACATTGTACCAAAGTCTCCAGTGATATAATCTACCAAATGCTATCATCAATATCCCTTACAAATGTTCATGGACTTGGTCACCGTCTTTCAACACCATATCAAGTTATTCTTAATAAGGCTTTCGCATCCAAACTCTAAGCTATGGGACACTGTCTTTTTCTGGCTCTTATCCCATCTCCTTAGTTTTTCCTCTACCGCTTCCACCAAAGTTGGTTCTACTCTACTGAGTGTATCAGGTGACCCCCAAATTCCTATTCTCAAGTTAAACTTTTTCATTTTACACTATAAGTGGTAAATTTACTAAAGCTTCTAAAAATGAAAAGTAGTGATGTTTGCCCATAGCAACCATACATATTCTGTTTTCTAGGATGCAACAGAGAAATGAAAGACAGAAACTGATTAGTTGGTATGGGCAACATCACCACTTTTCATTTTTGGAAGCTTTAGTAAATGTACCCTTAAATGGTAGATGGCAGAGAATATTGAGACCCATGTTTATGACGCTTCCCATGCTTACAACCAGTTGTATTGTCTGTATGTAAATAGGCCAACCTTAAAATGATTCCGTTGTATCCTGGTGCCTTTATAACACCACCCTCATCACTATAGTATTACAGCTTCCGCCGGTTAGGCTTACAGTATGAAGCAGCTCTATAATGACATGGTTACTCTGTTGTAACCAGTGTCTGCAGTTTAGCTCCCCAGTGTATATGTTGGTACTTCATAATTAAAAGCTAATAATAATAAAGGATAACGAGCACTACCAGATCACATTCCGCTATGGTGAGCTGCCTCCTTTGATATGTTCAGTATGCTAATAGACTTACAACCAGCATACCTAAAAGCCAAACAATAAGAATCTATCCATGGGGGGACCTTAATTATAATGTAATTATTACTATAATTAAGAAAAAAAGGTTAATGTAAATAATTGTATTCATAAGATGTTACAGACGTTTTTACAGCTTAGTTAATATTACCAGTAGTTCTCTTTTATATAAAGCATTTGGAGTCTTGCTTTCTGACAGACTATGGAACTGGCACTTGTTCATATAGTTACAGCCCTGAACGTGTAATGTGTAATGTCTTTACATGATCATTTGTAAAATCAACCTTTACTGAGAGGTCTATTATCATTTGGTTCAAAGTTACTGGTGCTATACACACAGAGATTGAGGAAAATTAATTTACTAAATGAGAATAACAAGTACCATATCTGCAGCTGTCATTTAGCAGCTGATTTACACTAAGTGCCATCAAATACTGTTTCTATGATAAATAACTCATTCTGTATTTTCTAACTTAACTAAAAAAAAATGCAGTATTAATGCTCATTCTGTGCATATATCTTATCTAGTGTATGCTCTCCTGTGCTGATAAGCACCATTTAGATCACGTACCCAGTACATCTAGAGGTTGCTAATTAAATGCATAGGAAGAATGAATTGCTCTTAAATCAAACTCCAAATAATCTAATTTATTTTTTCATTGTTTACAATTTGCAGCTGTGTTTTGTATTCAGCTTATGGCATGTGTTTGCAAGGAGCACTCCTGTCAAGCCTGATGCAGTACTATACGTTATACACCTGAGCATATTATGGAAATTCAAATGAATCCTGATCCTCTCCTTGAAATCAACAATTTGTTCTCTCCGTCCTTACCTTGAAACCCTGTGTATGTGCAGGTCTTTCTTTGTATGTTACACAATACTTTAACATGGTTCTACAAAGCCAAATGCAATGTTTTTAATATGGTATGATTATAAAGCAACGCAGGTATTTTCAGAGGAGTGATTTTTTTGTTGTGCTTATTTTACCCTAAAAGAAACTTATTGAGTGTTTAAGGACAACAATGAGAAGTGTTGATGCCACTATATCATGTAAGTCAGTGGTTGTCAACCCTTGTCTCCATGTACCACCAACAGGTCGCATTTTTCAGAAAGTTTTAATCATGCACGGGTGAGTTAATATGTTTTGCTGGTTCAGTAACTATCCCATTTGCTTCCACCAAAAGAAATCCTGAAAACATGACCTGTTGGGAAAATTTGAGGATTGCAGTTAAGAACAACTGATGTAGGTTATTGGTGAGACCACACTAATGGGTCTATTCAAGAAGACCCTTCATAAATGTACCCCAGTACCTCATATTTTTTATTAATTATTTTATCTCATATTTTATAGTGGTGATGAGAGATGTAAAACTGGGCCTATTTGCCATTATTATATGCTGAGACAGCTGCTCTGATAAGCACTGGTAAAAGGTATTCTTCCTTTGTTGATTGCAGCTTCAAAAATTATATGTTGGGTTCTATCTTGGCTGTGTCCCTATGATACATAAACATGGCAAACTTTTGAATATTTTTTTTTTTTTTTTTTATTAATTTAAAATTCATATTTTAATGGTTATAAAAACATTTTTAAACTGTTAATTTAACACTATCTGCGAACACAAGCAACAAATTTGAGACTGGTAAGTCGACTGTGGGTATGTTTTTGCCATTGAGGAAGTTTGACATTTTTGGACATCTCTACCCATAATGTTACTTTAGGGTAATTGTGGAAAGAGGTTTTTTTCTCTTCAACAGAACCTCTTCACTCTTATTAATTGCTGTATAGTAACAACCTAGCAAAGACAGCATATTTATTTTATTGTTAAGAATTACTCATTTTTTTATAACACTTCCCTCAGTCTGAGAACATAAATAGTTTAATACAAAACTGAAAGGTGAAAGATATAAAATTGTAAAGAGAAATTTTAGTTAATTCCTCCGGACTTACCCTTGAGAATTCTGCTCAACTTTTATGATTTCTGGACACTGAAATATTATTATTATACAAATTAATCATTTTTAAACACTATTCTTAACTTCTCTCAATTAAAATCATCACATATTCTCTGCACTTAGCCATAAGACACTGGTTTCAAACATTTACTCATTACTAACTCGAAATAAAGATTGAACAAAACAGATGTGTTTTAAGAAACCTATTACCCATTAAGTTCAGGACTCATGTGATTCCCGAAGTATCTCATGTATATGTTTATCATTGGCGAATGCCTTCTTGCACAACACTGGCCTAAGGCCCTCATTCCGAGTTGATCGTACCAAGCAACTTTTTGCTGCTGGTGCGATCAACTACTCTCCGCCTATGGGGGAGTGTATTTTAGCATAGCAGGGCTGCAAACGCATGTGCAGCCCTGCTATGCTAAAAAAAGTTTCACACAAAACAAGAAAAGCCCTAGACCTACTTACCCTGTGCGACGGCTCCAGCGATGCAGGTCCCGGCTATGATGTCAGACATCCGCCCTCCATTCGCCTGGACAAGCCTGAATTTTTCTTACACCTCCCCGAAAACGGCTGGAAACGGTGAGTATCCGCCCAGGAACGCCTCCCGCCTGTCCATCTTCTTGCGATCGCCGCTGCGATCACATTTGTCACTGGCGGCGTCATTGCCCGGCGACAATTGTTGCCAGGCAACGACGCGGGTGCACAATGTGTCCGCCGCGCATGCGCATTTCCGACCCGTTCTCACCGCAGCGAAGAACCGCTGCGTGCGAACGGATTGGAATAACCCCCTAAGTCCAGTTGAGTAATTAAAGGATGTCAAGGCGAATGAATAGTAAATGTTAAAGCCTAAAGTTGTATCAGCCAATGGAAACTTTTAAAAACGTAGCTGTTGGAATCTTAGGGCTCATTTCAAATAAGCACATTATATGCGGCACATACTATATCGCCGGACTTCTGGATTTCTGTGCACAGCTGCATACAAACATCTACGAGTCCGTGGCCAGATTGGCCCATGAGGGAGAAAAGTTCTGCTGCCGTTGCAATGGCAACTCGCCCCTAATTGAACTAACCCCATCATTTTGCTGGTGATCCTGATGTGATGCCAGTAACCGGGGGCGGGGGCGGGGGGGGGGGGGGGGGCTGTAAGTGCATCTTCGGCTTCTAGAAAGACATGTTTGTTTTAATCTCTTCAGTTTTGTCATTCCATTTGAACCTGAATCTGCCCTTGGCCCTTGTCCTGCCGCACCCAAGTATTTAATCCATTCTAACTTTTATTAATTTCCCATGTTCCCACACCCTCCAAAAGCATATTGATCTACCATGGAAAAAGCTACATTTCACTCATTACTGAATGTAGACTCATCTTCTAAGTCAGTGATGAAAAAGACATTGCTTACAGCAGAGGTTCCCAAACGCGGTCCTCAAGGCACCCAACTATCCAGGTTTTAAATGTATCCATGCTTGGCCACAGGTGACTTAATTAGCACCTCAGTCAATTTGATTTAACCATCTGTGCTGATCCATGATATACTTTAATCATGGACTGTTGGGGTGCCTTGAGGACCGCGTATGGGAACCTCTGTCTTACAGCATTGCGACCACTGGCTGAAAGAGTCTCTGTGTAACCTGCAATATACCCTTAAGCAAATTAAGTTTTACCAGAATGGCCTTTCACCAAAATGCCCATTTGCTGCAGTACAGGTTCTGGGAAATCCTGTAATTACAATATGAAAAAACACACACCTGTGTAGCACTACAAGAGGTCAATAGAAGAAAGCACAATACTTGAAATTGTCACAACAGCACAAGAAATAATTTGCTTCTCCCAAAATACTGATTCCCCTAATGCTACGTTTCTTATCCATACAAATTACGATGCACTGCAAAAATGTTTAAATATTTTTGCTATTCTGGAAATAGCCATGCAACAGTTTTTCTTATTGTGTTCACTGCTTGCCATATTTCTTCAAGAGTGGGGTCAGGGCCACGGGGAGACCCCTGCAAATCATGTCACCAAGCCACCAGGGGAAGTGGGCTGGATTTGGGAGTCTACTGAAATTCTGAAGTATGCAAGTCCTTGCTTAATATTACTTAATATTATGGGGGAATTCAACTGCAAATCAGGCTGGGCCAAAGGTGTGAATCAGGCTGTCGTTGCTTGTATTTAAATGCTGCCACAATTGCAATTCACCAACTTCGCCCACAGTTGAATTCCCCCTGATGTGTGGGATGCGTATGAGTGCATGTGTTAGTGTGTTCTTTATGGTTTTGTACTTTGAAAGCATTCTCATTTTAGCAAAAGAGAAATACTAATTTCCTCCTCAGATGTCTTATGATGCATCTGCACTGTGTAATTGTCCTCACTTAATGATTGTAATTATACCTACGCAGGAGGTAAATCTTAAATTGGCCAAACATTACGTTTTGAGTTTTGAAAGTTCAGTAAAACAGTTAAAACAAAACATTTTGCACAGTGAATTAAGGACAAGTAATAACAATGTTCAGCTGTTACCTAAAGAGACTATTTGAACGGATGAAAATATTTCCAGTTTTAGTCACTAATATTGGAAATTGACGGGGAGAAGTCACTTCATGCTGATAAGGAGTTGATGTGAATGGTACATTGGCTCGCTCTTTCATGGCATTGATCTCGGTCAGTGCAGGCGTTAGGTAATCAGTTCCAGTATTATATTTTTTTCTATAACTGCCTTTTAACAAAAGGAAAGTGTGAAAGTTAGAAAAGCGGGACTTTATTTGCCAATACTTAAAAATTGGATATGATCCAACAGTATCCATTTTACAGCTAGATTCTTATGAAGAACCCCAGCAGGTGGTGAAATGAAATACAAATGTGATGTTGCTCATGTGAAAGTAAATTTAATGGCTTATTTGTCATTTGCTCGTGTAAAACAACATCCCATTTGTGTTTTCTTTCTTCAAGTTAATACCATGCAAATTATAAATGTAAACAACAGCTCTTTCATATTGTCGATTGCAAAACCGTGGGGCAGGAGATGGGAAACGCGTCTTCTGCAGGGAACAAAGTGTGAAAGGAAAGCAATTATTTGTCGCTGATCGACACTGCCGTCTCATATCAAAGTGCAAATGGAAAGAGAATATGTAAAAGCGAATGATTAGTCGCTTTCTTATTTTTTGTAGCCGTTTTAAACAATTTAGTGTACTTAGCAGTCAGCACCACTTAAATTGGAGGGGAATTATTCGGTAGAACAAATTCCAGCCAGGAACTGTGCATAAGGTGACTTGTGACATAAAGAGGACATACTGTATAACCAGGATTTCTATGCTGTTCTCATGTTCAGTTCTCAAGGAACTGAACTTAGTGTACACAATAGTGGGTTGTTTTTTTATCATTTGTTTTAATGGCCAAGACCACTCGCATTAGTTGGGGCAATAAATCTGATACTCTTTCATTTTATTTTTTTTAATGATCATGGGGGGAGAAATCGGTAGGATGTACATTTGAGGACCAATTTGATCAATAACTCATGAACATTTGGTGGTCAGTTTTCAACTTGAAAGATTTCTGGGTTTATTAAAATGGTGTGCTAACAGTCCTAAGGCTGGGTACACAATTGACAATATATCAAACGGCGAATTATATACTGTATCAGCTGAACTATTGGCTTGTGTGTACAGCTGATATGACTGACATATCATGTCGGCCCTGCAGCATGGCCAGTGCCTATATATTGGTACATCTGCCTGTTTGTACGGCAGCCCTCCAACCAAGTGACATATCAGCCGCAGCACCCATTGAATATGATGTCACAAGTGGGCGAACATATTTAGATCGGTCTATTGGCCAGCCATATCAGTTGGACGATTGATATGTGTGTATGCATTAGATTGTTTGTGCATAAATCTTAACTATTGTTAGATTAGTCATCTGATCAGATGGATGGCCAATTTGTTGACCAAGTGTCTACCCAGGCTAATTGTTCAAAATTGTGCATGCACTGAAAATATATATTTTTTTATTATACATCACATCAAAATTGTAAACTGTATTTGACCATTTCTTGGGTCAGACCATTATTTAAAAATGGATTATATCAAGGTGTTTGGATATGATGTGTGTATATCGTACACATACATGATTGATAATTTATAGACATTAGTTCAAAATAGCCAAACCACTCAAGGTAAGTTTGAAAACTAAATAAAGGGGAAACATCAATCAGCATAGGCCCCTGATGAGATTGAAGGAATACTGGGGCAGATGTATTAACCTGGAGAAGGCATAAGGAAGTGATAAACCAGTGATATGTGCAAGGTGATAAAGGCACCAGCCAATCAGCTCCAATATGTGAATTAACAGTTAGGATCTGATTGGCTGGTGCCTTTATCACCTTGCACATATCACTGGTTTATCACTTCCTTATGCCTTCTCCAGGTTAATACATCTGCCCCACTGTATTCATGAGCAATTCTGGCTGACTAATAATCATAAGGTGCTAGTTCATGGTGGTATGGGTATACGTGGGTGTACTACGATATACCAGCGCTCGGAATCCCAGCGCCCAGCATACCGGCGCCAGGATCCCGACTGCTAGAATGCCGGCAGCGGGGCAAGTGCAAAAGAGCCCCTTGTGGGCTCGCTGCACTCGCCATGCTGCGGGCTATGCACGCCACGCTATTTATTTTCCTTCCAAGGGTGTCGTGGGCACCCCAGGAGAGGGAGAACAGTTGTTGGTATCCCGGCAGTCAGAATATCGAGTGCCTCCCGGTATACACAATGGCTTCCTCCACTGGCGCAAAGTACAAAATGATAGCTGACTAGGGTTATATATCTAAAGGTGCCATACACTAGATGACCTGTAAATGACACATTCTCGTTAACGATTTCCCTTGAACTCCCCCGGCAGCTCTTCGGCAGTCCTGGGCAAATGATATAGTACAATACACATAAGATATATCTAAAGATCTGGGAGTGGCTACATCCAGGAGCATGTTGTCGTTGACGATAGCATCAGATCTTCCCTGCAGCAGGGAAGATCAGAAGCTACGACCAGCGGGGCCACGCATCATGCTCGTTATCGTTCATAGACACTGAAGGATCTGCACTATTATGAACGATTTGTAATTCTGATCCATTGGAAATGGCCAAATCGCTCATAATGTCGCCTAGTGTGTGGGCACCTTAAGAGTATTGTTTCTATGGTATTTCTCCCAGTAGTGAGTAACAATTTTCCTCAGCCTCAGGATTTGGCATGTATTTGCCTACTTTGCCGCAATGTCTGGAGACTCGCACATCTCAGGGTGTTCTCCAGCATTTCTGGTAAGAGTAGAACAAAGAGGTGCGCAATCAGAAGGCTTAATAATGCAATGCATAGCGGATTGCGTCATTATGGGCTACAACAATGCGGTTCGCAGTCCTCTGGGGTCTCCTGGATCTCAGGATAACAATGTAGATACACTAAGTATGATTTGTAGGGTATACGGATTAGCTGTCTCTTGAATCTATTATAGTAAAGTAATTTTTTCCCCACAGATGTATCCTTCTTTTAGATTAAAATAAAATAAGAAAAATAAACTCAGGTTTACATGAGGAGTCTTCGTGTAGCAGAATCAGCAATACCGCACCTGCTGCTGGTGTCTGCAGTCTTTACTACACAGCTGTGTTTAATTAGAAGAAAACATTGGAATATAGCAGAATATAGTAAGGTGTGAGCCACATGAAATCCTTCAAGTCAATAGAAACAACTGCATCAAGTCTGATACTTGCCACCACATACATAGAATGAAATCACTAAAGCCACCGAGTGCACACCTGTGACAATTACATCACTGACAAGATAATGTGGTTTTGTGCACATGCCAGAATAGTTTAATATGCTCCAAATCCGCTCTTCAATCTTAGGGTTTTTCTTTTCAGGATGTTGCTGACAAAATGCATGTGATTTGTATTATTTGTTGTTGTACACCGTACCAGTATGGGTAGAAGTATACAGGGAAATTTGTTCTATAGATCCCAGCACCATGGGAGCAGAGCTTGAGTCTTCCATGGTGAGATAAATCCGTGAGATAGTCAGAATCTTAAGGAAAGTTAGTGTACATCTCAAGGTGTTAGGGAGCATGCAATACCGATTAGATACCGATGCACACTCCCGTGAGGTCGGTATCGCAAAGGCTAGATAAATTATGCAGGCAAGTCAGTCCTGGCTATATTGTGTGCTGTCTAGTACAAAGTATAGTCAAAATTGTACATAGACATAATCGAAAGTACAGATAGTCAAAATCTGTGCTATCTGGGCTCTGGGGGAGTTCAATGGAAATCGCATAGTCAAAATCAGACATAGCAAGGATCTCACCGTGTGTACACACCTTTAAGCTTCAGTAGATACACACTATACAATTATTGGGCTGATATGCCAACAGTCAGGTGTGTGGGTGTGACTGTTTTGTGCTAACGCCGATATAATTGTACAAAAACGTCCACAAACAATCTGTTTTCGATTATCGAATCAGTTAGACTTGCCAGTTGATATCGGCCCAAAGGTCCCGATATTGTGCACTGCCTGCACATTCTCCATAATTTGCCTAGATTTCCTACAATTTATCCTGATGACCTCTTGACCTGTGGGAAGTCATATGCAAATTCAGTTTGGTGTGGAAGCAAATCGGTAACTCTCTTAGCTATGATATCGGGGCCTTCCGTTTGTAGAAAAATTGTGCCGTAGTGTGTGTTCACCGGCATTGTAGGAGTTATTGTGAGTGCAGCAGAGTATCAGTGGAGAGTTAGGGCTCCATTTAGTGATACTCGCTGTTATACTGCTGGTATTCACTATTACTACGCTAGTGATGTCTCCTCTCGGAGAAGGCAACCAGGTTGGCTCAAAATGGGGTGGGGCATAGACAGGCAAAGTGTGAGCATGGAGGTACTCGCATACCTGTCCCCGCTATACAGTGCACAGATTACCGGCATTGTAAAGCAGGGAGCTGGGTAACACTGAAGTGATTCAGTGCGAATCACATCATCAGCAACACATGCTTATTATTTTAGGTGATTATAATATCTTTTACATGAAGTTTCCTTGAGGACCAGAAAAACAAATCTTGTGTCATGTGTATGTGGCTGTATTTACTAAAGGCTCTTTTTGTTCCGTCTGACACCTGTTTAAAGAAGTTTATGGAAATCAAGCCAAGATGAGTTCATTTCCTTGGTTGCTTCCACTCTTTCTCAGTTGTTTATATAATCCTACTGTAACATGTTTTAAGGCTAATTAGATAGTGAGCGATCTGATGCCTGATTTGCGCAATGGCTAATTTACTTTTAGATGGCTTATTATACATGGTAACTGAAAGCATCTGCCTAATGGACACAGATGTGTAAGGGATGATCTTTTTGCATGCAATGTATACCTTTAATAGTAAAAGAGCTAATTTCTCTAAAAAAGCTCATGGTTTTTATTGTGCACCTACAATCGGGGCAGGGTAAAACTTGGCCCACAAGGGTTTAGTGGAAATACCCTGTGGGCCACACTGCCTGAGGGCCCACCCCCAATTTTAGAAGTCAGGTTCCAAACTGTGCTCTCAAACTATACATTGATATTCTATTACAGAGTTTGCTTTCTTGTAGGGCAGAACCACTGATAAACATAGGTGTTTGATTCGCTTCTATAGAAACTACTGTACACCAAGATTAGCACTCTTGCCAGTCAAAGAGTGCAGTCATGACACACCCCTATCCCCTCCTCTTGTTGGCTGTAGGCTTTAGCATGATGAATACGGTTCTTGCCAGTGATTGGAATGGCATAGTATCTCTGCATTCATTACTAACCTATAATGAAGTCATCCCATTTATAAGAGCTTAAATAGTTAAACATTTTTTTACAGTGGCATGCACTTTGCCTTCACTTGACCTAATGCAGTTCTCACTGAGTTTTAGTCACTAGTTGGTCAGTATCCCCTGACAGATGTAGAGTCCATTAATATTGTGCATATAGGGGGTCATTCTGATCCAATCGCTCGCTGCAGTTTCTCGCAGCGCAGCGATCGGGTCGGAACTGCCAGCCGTCGTTGCCTAGCGATCGCCGTTTAGGAGGCGCAGTCCGGCCAACGCAGGTGTGACCGGACCGTTGGGGGGGGGGGGGGGGGCGCGATGGCTGTGTGACGTCACATGCACCTGCTGCGGGCCGGGGAGTGAGGAGTAGCTCCCAGCCAGCACGCTAAAGCTGCGCTGGTCGGGAGCTACTCTTGAAGTGCAAAGGCATCGCCGCTGTGCGATGCCTTTGCACTTCTGTTGGGGGGGGGCGGCACCGACAAGCGGGGCGGATTAGCCCTGTGCTGGGCATCCCCCCGCATGTCAGTGTGAATGATCGTAGCTGTGCTAAATTTAGCACAGCTACGGTCAACTCGGAACGACCCCCATAGACCGGATTACAATCATGTGCTTAATCATTATACATAGCGTGTATTGCATTATACTGCAGTCCCAGGACTGTGGTGTATTCACAATACATTGCTGTAATCAGTATGGTACATTATCATGCATGCACCTCAGTGTTTGTCATATTTATTTTTCAAGGCATCCACACCATGCACTCTCTAATGTCTAGCTAAGTCTCTGTGGTGGCTGGTAACGCCCCTTAAGCCAGGGACGTGCAGTCAGGGGAGGCAGTGCCTCCCCTGTCATTAAGGATAAAAATAATACAAAGAAGATACTTATGACATGTTCTGTGTCATAAGTATCTTTTTTATATTAATCTAATTGTTTTCAGTGTTTAAAACTGATTTCTGAGGCACTTAGAACGGTGCCTCTCGCTGCCAATTGTAAAAGGCATGAAGCAGGGAACGGGCAGGGGGCGGGGCCAAGCAGAGGGCTGTAAAAGCCCATCCAAAAAATTCCTGTAAGCGGCACCTACACAAGTGCCTCAGTGCAGCAGGGACATGCAGCCCAGTTCATATGGGCTGAAAGCACGCCCCTGTCACTCCTGACAATGTGATTGGGCAGTGAGTATTAGGGGCTGCGGCCACGGATTGCAATCAGTAGCGGTGCTGTAGCAGAGGATTTTTTTTTTTTTACTGAGCCTAGAGAAGGAGCGTGGATTGGCTCCAGATGAGCAGCATTAGCTCTGTGCACAGCCCAGCCAGAACAGGCGGCGCAGAGAGTGAGGCAGCCCCGCACCTCTTACCTGACTCAGCGGGAAAGCAGAGATCCAGGCAGTTACGGCAAGGGAGTTCCCCTTCCAGAGACACAGAGAGAGAGCAGCGAGGAGTGGAGCTTCCAGTGACCTGTGGCTGCCCATATAAGGCACAGAAGAGGCAGCCTGCCCATATAAGGACCTGAGGAGGCAGCTGCAGCAGGGAGATCCCCGAGGAGGGAGAACTCAGCCTAGAGATAGTGCTGTGGCCTAGGCAGCTAGAGTCAGCCCTGAGAAGTGACATGGCCAGCTAGTGAGGAAGACTCTACCCAAGTAAGCAAGTTCTCATTGTCACACCTCCTGTACACACTTAAGTTGGAAAAGAGTCCAAGAGGCACAGTGTAACTAACTGCTATTTAACACATAGAGTGCCTTCCCCTTTTGATATCCCCAAACAGTAGCCAAAAATGGAGCAGTGTGTCTGTATAGCCTCTGAGTACCTACCAGCAGGAGCGGATTTACCGCTAAGCAACCTAGGCGGTTGCTTAGTGCCCGGCGGATCTCAGGGGGCCCAGCGCCAGGAAGAGACCCGGATCTGTTGCTGCTGAGAGGGACATTGCCCCCCTTTGCAGCGATGCTGAGGTTGCAGCGTGAGGCATTGTTGTGCACTTCGCACTTCCTGGTCTGCCGTGTGACTTACTGACCCAGCCGTCCACAATGCTCTGAGGACGCCCAAGGAGGAGCACTACTGGCGGTTGTATACCGGACAAAGTGACGGATCTGTCCGGGAATCGGCCAGCTCTCACATCACCTTCTCTGTCAACTTCCCCGGCCAAGCCTGCAGACGTGGAGGAGGACATGGAGCCAGACAGCAGCAGCGTGCTCAACGGTCACCCCCAGCTCACCTGAGGAAGAGCCGCACCGTCCTCCAGCTCCAGGTAAGTGGGTGTCTGGGGCAGCCTCACTTGCCCATCATACAGCAGGTCACCTCATTGTGCCCATGAACAGGGCACCATACACACAGAATATGTTTACAGTGTAAATGGCTGTATTGCAGCAGAGTATTGGATCTATGGACATTAGAGTGTATGTATGTATGTATGTATGTATGTATAAATATATATATATATATATATATATATAAAACCAACGATATAGGCGGCACTCGGAGACTTACACAAAATGGGTGAAAAAACAGCCAGGTGAGTTTTATTGAAGTCAACGTTTCGGGGGACGTACCCCCTTCCTCAGGACACAACACACTAATGTGCAACACAGTGATACAAACTTAAATAACCTACTTACCAGGACCCCAGCCGCCCCACGGTGTCAGCGCCATCCCGGCGCACGCGACCCGCACCTCCGGTCGCGGCTCTCACCCAGCAAAGGAAGTGATGTCATCGCGCCGCCGAGAGCCGCCTCCACCGTAGCTGCGTACACAGAGGGACTGGTTACCATGGGAGCAGAGCGCACAACTCATACTCGGTGCGCGCGCTGCTGCCAGGTACAAACACAATATATTAACATATAAAAACACATGTGAATAACCTGCACTATGAAAAACATGGTGACAATATGCTCAATAAAAACACTAAAAGTAGTTGATTACGACACACCCCGGATCTCTCCCATGGAGGTCTGGATTTGGAGTCGCACTCAAAATTAAAGTGGAAAAACATACTACAGGCTGAGCCAACTTTGATGTAATGTCCATAAAACAAGTCAAAATGAGGCTCAGTAGTGTGTGTGGCCTCCACGTGCCTGTATGACCTCCCTACAACGCCTGGACATGCTCCTGATGAGGTGGCGGATGGTCTTCTGAGGGATCTCCTCCCAGACCTGGACTAAAGCATCCGCCAACTCCTGGACAGTCTATGGTGCAACGTGGCGTTGGTGGATGGAGCGAGACATGATGTCCCAGATGTGCTCAATTGGATTCAGGTCTGGGGAAAGGGCGGGCCAGTCCATAGCATCAATGCCTTCGTCTTGCAGGAACTGCTGACACACTCCAGCCACATGAGGTCTAGCATTGTCTTGCATTAGGAGGAACCCAGGGCCAACCGCACCAGCATATGGTCTCACAAGGGGTCTGAGGATCTGATCTCGGTACCTAATGGCAGTCAGGCTACCTCTGGCGAGCACATGGAGGGCTGTGCGGCCCCCCAAAGAAATGCTTCCCACACCATTACTGACCCACTGCCAAACTGGTCATGCTGGAGGATGTTGCAGGCAGCAGAACGTTCTCCTTGGCGTCTTCAGACTGTCACATCTGTCACATGTGCTCAGTGAGAACCTGCTTTCATATGTGAAGAGCACAGGGCTCCAGTGGCGAATTTGCCAATCTTGGTGTTCTCTGGCAAATGCCAAACGTCCTGCACGGTGTTGGGCTGTAAGCACAACCCCCACCTGTGGACGTCGGGCCCTCATACCACCCTCATGGAGTCTGTTTCTGATCGTTTGAGTAGACACATGCACATTTGTTGCTTGCTGGAGGTCATTTTGCAGGGCTCTGGCAGTGCTCCTCCTGTTCCTCCTTGTAAGAATGCGGAGGTAGCGGTCCTGCTGCTGGGTTGTTGCCCTCCTACGGCCTCCTCCACGTCTCCTGATGTACTGGCCTGTCTCCTGGTAGCTCCTCCATGCTCTGGACACTACGCTGACAGTCACAGCAAACCTTCTTGCCACAGCTCGCATTGATGTGCCATCCTGGATGAGCTGCACTACCTGAGCCACTTGTGTGGGTTGTAGACTCCGTCTCATGCTACCACTAGAGTGAAAGCACCGCCAGCTTTCAAAAGTGACCAAAACATCAGCCAGAAAGCATAGGAGCTGAGAAGTGGTCTGTGGTCACCACCTGCAGAACAACTCCTTTATTGGGGGTGTCTTGCTAATTTCCTATATTTCCCACCTGTTGTCTATTCCATTTGCACAACAGCATGTGAAATTGATTGTCAATCAGTGTTGCTTCCTAAGTGGACAGTTTGATTTCACAGAAGTGTGATTGACTTGGAGTTACATTGTGTTGTTTAAGTGTTTCCTTTATTTTTTTGAGCAGTGTATATAAAATACACATATACACACACTTTTTTTTTATTCTCCCATATTTAATCTACTTTTTCCAATATATAATACCCCTATGTGCTGTCAGTCTCCTACAAAGTGCTCGAAGTGGGCCGGTATTCAATGGTATGGCATACCGGCACTTCTTCGAGCACTGAGTCTGAAGACCCCTGCCGCCGTATCGAGCTCTCGCTCCTGAAATGGGTGCGCTACTATTTCAAATCTGTGGCATACTGGCAGCCAATCAGGAGCAGCCGCTCCTGATTGGCTGCCGGTCCGTGGCAGATGTGAAATAGTAGCGCCGCGCTCATAGGAGCCACAGCCTCCTCCTCCTTGCACTGCTGCCGCCCTCTGACTCCTCCTCTGCCACACCGCCGCCTCCCTCCTCAGTCCATCTCTGCACCTCCGCACCATGCCGACCACAGCCTCCTTGTCCACCGTACCGCAGACCACAGCATCCTCAGCACCGCTGCTGCTAAATAGGTAATCTTACCCTGCTGCCTTTCTCTCTCCCTGTCCCTATGTTCCTGCTGTCACTTTCCCTGTTCCTCTGTCACTCTCCCTGTCCCTACTGTATGTCCCTGCTGTCACTTTCCCTGTCCCCCTGTCACTCTCCCTGAATTTTGTCTCATTCCATGTGGTATAATGTGAATTTCGGCTCATACTGTGTGCTATAATGTGAATTTCGGCTCATTCAGTGTGCTCTAATGTGAATTTCGGCTCATTCAGTGTGCTCTAATGTGAATTTCGGCTCATTCAGTGTGCTCTAATGTGAATTTCGGCTCATTCTGTGTGCTATAATGTGAATTTCGGCTCATTCAGTGTGGTATAATGTGAATTTCGGCTCATTCCGTGTGCTATAATGTGAATTTCGGCTCATACTGTATGCTATAATGTGAATTTCGACTCATTCTGTGTGCTATAATGTGAATTTCGGCTCATTCTGTGTGCTCTTATGTGAATTTCTGCTCATTCTGTCTGCTATAATGTGAATTTCTGCTAATTGCGTGTGCTATAATGTGAATTTCGGCTCATACTGTGTGCTATAATGTGAAAGGGGCACCAGTACTAGATAGTATAAGGGGTCCTACTATTCTGGTGCATAATGTGTATAAGGGGTATATGGTGTGGTAAACTACACTTAAGTACACACCACCTTTTGAGTGGCCACGCCCCCTTTTCTGAAGCGCTATGGATTGTTTGAGGAAGGGGGCCCCAAATCGGTGTCTTGCTTAGGGCCTCATGAAGTCTAAATCCGCCTCTGCCTCACACTCTCCCCCTTTCCTACTCCAGTTCCACACATGAAGGTTTTTTAATTTTATTCACTAAAATTCACTATATTTGACTGCTCATCACGTTTGATGAGCAGGCACCCTTTGCGGCGCAGAACCCAGCATCAGGGGCGATGGGCAGTTGTAGTGGGACTTAAGCATTGGCGGGTATCAACGGCTGGACTCAGCGGGCAGTTTGGCTGCAGGTGAATCCAATCCCTGCAGTCATTAGGGCACCACAGTTTGAAGGCATTACCAATTTCAAAAATGGCGCTGCAGAGCCATTTTTTAAATCCAAGATGGCCGCTGTGAGCCATTGGCTCACTGCATCATTACCCCACCCCCTCTGGCTGACTTATGAGTCAACACGAGGTGCGGCTGTCAGTCCGACGGCGGAGGAGGAGCAGTGAAGAGCTCCTGAAGAACGAAGACACCGTGGAAGTCCTGGATGGGCGGCAGCCGTGATAAAGAGCTTAAAGGGCGCTGCCCCTCAGGTGAAGTCCCAGTATAATAAAACTTATTTTATTTTTTTAAACGTGTTTTGTGTTTATTTTAATATTTTCTTTACAGGAGGACTAGAGGTGCCAGCGGGCCCTTATTGTCTGGGCATGCAGGCACTTGTGGTTCTCCAAGTGCCTGCATGCTGGGGCAGGCCTGCTGGGACCAGTAGGTCTCCTGTAAAGAACAATATTATCGGTCCATAAACCCTGCACCCACCACCACCTGGGGTGCGGGGCATAGCTGGTTGTTGCTTGGGAGGGGGGACCCTATTTTTTCTATTTTGGGGTCCCCACTTTCTGAGGAATTCCAGCCCTGGGCTGACTGGTTTGGGGGTGTTTAATGCGATGGCAAGGGGACCCCGCACCGAGCGTCTCCCCTGCTATGGCATTATCCCCCTGGCTGGTTCAGCCTGGTGCTGGTTTTAGTTGAGGAAGGGGGACTCTACACTTTTTTTTTGGGGAGGTGGTGGTGTTATCAGCCAGTGCCTCACCAGCCACCTATCTCACCGCACGTCACTGCCTTAAGCATGGGCCCCTGCCACTGCATTCCCCTTCATCTCCCAGTTCGACACTGCATCAGGGTTTGCTGTACAGTTACTTTTTCTTTCCTTTTTTCTTTTTTATGTGATGTCTTGTCATTATGTATTTAACTAGAAACATGTTTCCTCTGTTCCCCCATTCATCACTTGCTTTATCCATGGCTTTCTCAGTACCTCACAGAAGGCTCCCAGGATCAGAAGCAGCTGAGCTGTCAGCAGGAGCTTTTAAGTATTATTTTGGGTGCTTAAGACAACTATACCTTCCCAGGGCCGGCGCAACCACTAGGCAGCTTTAGGCAGCTGCCTATGAGCGCTAGCACTTAAAGGGCGGCACTGAGTGGAACGGCATGAGGGATGTAAAGCACCCACTCCATGCTCACTCGCTGGCAGTTGCTGGATTTGCCTGGGGCTGGAGCTGCATGTCCATTGCCTGTCCCCACCTACCCCTCCTCCATCGTTCACTTCCTCTCTCCCTGCTGCAAGAGCCAAATGTTATTGGTACCAGCATCGCAGCAGGGAGGAGATTACTGTGGGGCCATCAGGTCTGCAGTTTAGCCGGGAGGAGTAGAGAGCAATCAGCCATCCTCTAACATAGTCGTCCTGTTCCCTATGCTCCCGCGGCTGTAGTCACTCAGAGAGTGCGGGTGGCACTGGCAACATGTTTTGGGGGCGGGCTCTTTTAGTGTGGGCGAGTTGTGCCCTGCGTGTACTCACTGTCAGCCAGACCAGTCTGTTTTGCTACAGCCAGTGACTCCCGTCCTGTTCAGGCTGACGCTGGGGGGATCAATGCCATTTACAGGGAACTCCTGTTCGCGCCTCCGCCTATGTTCCTAACTGGTGCTGTGTGATGATAATGATCTCGGCAGGCAGAGACAAACCCAGTCTCTGCCCTGCCATGCTCCCGAGGCTAGTCCCTCCCCCAAGATCAGCCACCAATGAGCAGCATTCTATTCTCACAGACACGCCCCTCCCCCTCAACCTTCTTCCTCTTATCCACGGCCGCGGCGCCAACTCCAAAATACCACTGTCCCCGAGATGGCAAATAAGGATAATATGATGCTGGTCCTAATACTGCGGTGGATCCACTGTTCACTGGCCTCACTCAGGTTAGTGATATGGCTGCGTTACCCCTCTCATACTGTCAGCAGGACTCGCTGCAGGCTGACTCAGGAAGCAGGTAAGTAATATAATAGTGTTGGGGGGCGAGTGGGCTACTCTCCTCCCTCACACTGTCCTGCATTGACCTTCTCACTGCACTACTCCCCCCTCAAAGTGCATTCAGGTGGGGGGGGGTGTTAGAGATAGGGAAGTTGCTGTTATGATTAGATATGAACAGGGCAATATGTCAAACTGTGAGATGGCCATTATTCATGTATATCTCCCTCATGTCTCTCTTTCCCCCATATCCCCCTTTCTCTCTCTCTTTCCCCCATGTCCCTCTCTCTCTCCTTCCCCATGTCACTCTTGGCTGTTGAACTTACAAGATGCTGCCTCCGCACTTTTTCTCCTGAAGGGCTGGGTATTTGGGGGGGGGGGGGGGGGGATGCTTAAAGTTTGCCTAGGGTGCTGTGAAACCTTGCACCGGCCCTGTACCTTCCAGCTTTACCCATTTAGGAGAATCAGTGCCAGTTTGGGGGCTCTGTCCTACCCACGGACAAACCTGTAACACTCCCAGTATTCAGTGACCTACAGATCAAAAGCAGTATTATCATTGTCTTTTATTTGTACATCCCCATAATATAATACAGAACTTTTTATTAATGGGTTCAGGACACAAATGGCATAACATAGTAGGTAAAGAAGGCCCTGAGCCAAGGAGCTTGCAATCTATAAGACACATAAGGAATCAGTATAACAATTCTAGCTTTATATGGATATCAGCTTTGTTGCCCCAGACATTGGATGATTACAGGTACAGTGCCCACTTGCTGGTAGCAAGTGGGCAAAAGCACCATGCCAGTTAATAGCCTGGTTGATCTGGACATTGTGACTGCAGGCACTGTGCTACTCCCTGGTTCTAGGAATGGACAATTACAGACCGTGTACTTGCTTCTGGCTATAGACAGGTGATGACAGCAGACACAGTGCACATCCCAATCAACTATCATTGTAAAAAAAAAAAAAATGACCCCAATGAAAACCTAATTGAAAGGTTAAATAAAAAATTACTATTCATTGTGTAATACTTTGTATTTTCTTTATTTTTTAATTGCAGCCATTGGTAACTGGGTCAGTAGAACTGAACCAGCCATTTGTATCCTATTTGTGGTTCAGTAAAGCATTTATCAAAACGAATGTCATGCAGTGGAGCCTATGGAGTCATCATGTAAACGGAGTACCTTAGAAAACATCAGCGTTTCGGATGCCATTACTCTTCTCTAAATAATCCCCGGACATGTTATATTGTATGAAAACATATTTCTTAAGCTTTTGTTAAATCAGTGCTGACTGCTATTTTGTTTCCTTCCTGCTCTTGTGAAATGCCACTAAAATGACAGACATTTTTCACTGAGGCGCTTAGAGACAAGGGATAAGCAATATTTGTCCATTATACGAGAGAGCCTGGAAATTGGCCTGTACCATTGTTCCTAATGTAATATATTGTGAAGGTGCGCACTCTGGTCCTGCTGGAAATGTTACATGGTTGTAGAACATATTTCTCTCTTAAAAGGGATCTCTCATATTTGCTTACAATGTTGTTTTGTATAAAAAAAAAAAAAAAAAACAAGCCGACTTTTGATTAGTTTCCTTGGTTTGTATTTAACAGATATTTCTATTAATAACAAACATTTAGTAGAATATCCTCGCTAACCTAACATTAGTATTACGGAGCATGCTTCCACCGGCCATAGAGATTATTCCCACTTAGCCCAATACAGAAGACAGGTTACACTGTTATCACTGGCAGCATTGGCAGTTATGTATAATTAGAACAGAGTAGGTTTTCAGTTCCACAGTGAAAGAGCTGCCAAGGTGGCCCTATAAAGATAAAAAGTGGAGAGGCATAAAGTATCAGCCTGCCTGCTCCTAACTGCCATGTTATAGGCTATGGGGCTGATTTATCAACTAGTTATATACATGATGAGTTTTAAAACTTGTTGAATATGATAAATGGTGCACCAGTCAATCAACTCCTAACCGCCATGTTTCAGGCTGTGGGGCTGATTTATCAACTAGTTTTATCATACGTAACGAGTTTTAAACTTGATGCGTATGATAAATGGTGCACCAGCCAATCAGCTCATAACTGTCATGTGTTTGAAAAATGACCATTGATAGCTGATTGGCTGGGACACCATTTGTCAACGCAATGAGTTTTAAGGGGTATATTCAATTAGCAGCGATAACGGACTTTTCGCATGAAAAACCAGACTTTTCCCGCGAAACGCAATTACAGCCTATTCAATTTTCCTGGAAAATTTATCGGTGATCATTTTTTCACTAATTTCACTTCACCTACTCTGAAGCAGGTGAAAAGTTGGGAAAAGTCACTATTTTAAGGTAAAAATGTTTGGATATGGTACAAATGGTAAAAATGCATATAACAGCCATTTCACACAATTTAAGTCCCCAAAAACTCTCTAATGTGATCTCTAATACACTTCTCTTCTGTTTTCCTATGTTAGTTTAGCATTTTTTGTGGTACAGGCTGATTTCCCCATTTTCACCTGCACTTTTCACTGCAAGAATTTTCAGGTGAAACCCGTTTGGAATTAAATAGGTCGAAAAACGGAGCGTTTTCGCGGCAATTTTCGCCCAAATGCAGCGAAAAAATTTCGGGTTAAAAATTGCCGTGAATTTGCGGATAATTGAATACCCTAGTAAAACTCATACAATGGTGACTCGGCACTTTAGTCCATTATAGATCGCCTGCTGCTGTTTACTCAAGGATACTCAACCATTAGAAACTCCGAAATATATAGCGAGACAGTGCTGACGATCAGATAATGTTTAATTAACTCATAAAATCCAATATAAATAACAATAAAAATAAATTCTATAATATATATATATATATATATATATATATAAAATGTATTCATGCTGTATGAACACCGCCAGTGTAAATCACATACATCTTTATAAAGTATCAATAAAATGAATGTGCACAACTAGAAGTCGCTCAAAATTCTCATATGGACATGATATTTTGACATCAATCCATGAGTTTTAAAGCTCGTTGATAAATCAGCCCCTAAGTTTAAAAATGACTGGAGCTGATGGTTGGTAGTTTAACTCTCTCCACTTTATCACTCTCCCAGGCTTAGTACATCTGCCCCTAAATGCCATTATCTGGGACACTTTGATAAATGCACTGTACACTCACCTCCCGCCCACACAGGGGATCCACTGCCCCTTATGACACCCGGTGCGGGCAGCCACAAAACAGGGGCGTGACTTATTGGGAGGGGGAATGGCCTCGCAGCCAGAACTCCCATTTTTAGCATTCCAGGGTCCGGGAGATACAGGCTGCCCCAAGGAGGTATATTGCTACAGTGTCGACTCCTACAAGGTGACAGGAGCCAGGTGCTGTGCGTAGTGTTAAAGTGCAGCACCCGGCTACTGTCACTGTGCAGGAGCCTGTATTTTTTGTGTCACCCCTCGGCGTGTGACACCCGGGTGCGGCTCGAACCCCTGTTATAATGCCACTGCGCCCACATCAAGTTTACAGGTATCGATTTAACCCCTCTCCTGCTTCTGACTTTCTTTTATTTTCACCTTGGAGCTGTGCAATCCAGAGTTCCAAATTACTACTGCAGGTGCAGAATGTTCAGGTCTTTTTTTCCTCTCTGTTGAAGGGAGCTGATCCCACAGAAACGTGGGCAGTTGTGGTAAGACACAAGCCCTCTCACCACACAAGTTAAAGGGATTTAATAAAAAAGAAATAAATAAGTTGCCATAAATTTGTAGTGGCAAAGTGTTTGAGGGCACAATGCAGTTCTATAAATGTTTTGTGTTCCAGGAGCAACAGAGAATTATTATTATTTTTATTATTATTATTATTATTGTTGTTGTAACACTGACTGTGCACAAGGCACACCAGAAGACATGACACAGCGATACAAATAAGCCACTCACACCAAACCGAGTGTGTCTGAGCTGTGTTTCAGCTGCTGTGACAGGCTGGAGAGCTTTAAGTAAGCCCTGTGGTCTCTGCACAAGGTGAACGTTATTTCTATATATCGATTTAAGGCTTGGAAGTGCTTAGTATTTAATATTCAACATTCTACTTGCAAGTCAGGAAACCATTATCTTGTATTGATTAAAAAAAGTGAGGCTCCGTTTCTCCTTTGTGTGTGTAGAGCTCACATCTCTGAATGATTTCAATGCTTGAACCAATTGTAAAACGATCAGGATGGTCTAAATATGAACTTGTGTATATTTTAAATATTATCTGTTCTAGGTATAACCTATCCTTATATACTGCACTCTGTGCACAACTGCATTTTAGTATATTCCTTGTGTGTTAACTATTACATCCGCTTTTGTGGCGACACAAACCAGCAATACATAGTCCGTATTAGTTTAAACAATACTATGCATGCTCAGACTGCAGATTAATGTATTTATGGATTGCATTTTATGTTCTTATAATTTACTGCTGACACAAGGAACGAGAGCAAGATTACATGTGTACTACACCCAGATAACATGTAACACTTGCAGGGGAACCTCGGATAGGTGGTCCAAGTTATTTCTGGTCAGTGTAATAGGCAAAACCAGTGCTGGTGGCTGCCAATCATAACATATGTGGGCAAACAGAAGCAAATCTTCTCCCTCACCATATAATTAACCCTAAAAATTACAGATAAACACAATTTACTTAATTTAATATATGTACTAAATTTCTCAATAAGAAACTTTTGGCTTAGGGGTGTCGGGATTCTAAATGCTAATGCTCTAGGGCACCGTGATTCAATAAAGTTTGCAATCCACATGGTTAAGGAATTGAAACACACTCCTGCCCAATTTCCATACAGTTTTCCTTTAACCATGAGAAACAATACCTAGTGGTCAATTAAATTATCTGCGAGTAATTGCTGCCATAAGTGTTGAGAAGTGCAGTCATATGCCACGTTTACGGAAGTCCCATGCTGACGGATTTTTGTTTGCAGCCCTATAGGGGCTGTTATGTGGGCGAGTCCAGGGTGCTATGCGGGCGAGATTAGGTGCTGTTGCTGGCATTTTGCCACCATTTCGATAACACTTTGCCCTCCGTTTGCACCTAATTGAATTGCCCACCCTAGTGTTATTACAATTAGACTGCTATACATTACATTATAGATATCTTTATTTATTACTGTTCATTTAAATGATTTCAATGAATAACATACCCATTGGACAGTTAAAAATACTATATGTGTATTACCTTTTGATACTCTACCCCCATCAACAATAGCTGGCAATGGTAAGAGAAGTCTCACCGCTTCACCAACAGTTCTGCATGAACCTGAGCATATGAGAACCACCTTTGACTTGGGGGCTTCCAGTTACAATTTTGACCCAAAAAAGTGCACAATGGGGGTCATTCCGAGTTGTTCGCTCGCAAGCTGCTTTTAGCAGCTTTGCACACGCTAAGCCGCCGCCTACTGGGAGTGAATCTTCGCTTATCAAAATTGCGAACGAAAGATTAGCAGAATTGCGAATAGACACTTCTTAGCAGTTTCTGAGTAGCTCCAGACTTACTCGGCATCTGCGATCAGTTCAGTCAGTTTCGTTCCTGGTTTGACGTCACAAACACACCCAGCGTTCGCCCAGACACTCCTCCGTTTCTCCAGCCACTCCCGCGTTTTTCCCAGAAACGGTAGCGTTTTTTCGCACACACCCATAAAACGGCCAGTTTCCGCCCAGAAACACCCACTTCCTGTCAATCACATTACGATCACCAGAACGAAGAAAAAACCTCGTAATGCCGTGAGTAAAATAACTAACTGCATAGCAAATTTACTTGGCGCAGTCGCACTGCGGACATTGCGCATGCGCATTAGCGACTAATCGCTCCGTTGCGAGAAAAAAATACAGAGCGAACAACTCGGAATGACCCCCAATAAGTATTAAACAAGCTGCGATTTATTACATTTGCAATTTAAATGAGAAAAATAAATAAAATACCGTTACCACCGTCCAGAGCTGGCGATAACGGTAAGAGGATTGCCATGTTCCTATACCTCTGCACTGTTTATTATATAGGTTTCTTCATATAAGCTTTTGCTGAGTAAACCTGGTGAGTAACTCCTCTGGCGGAGTATGCTTTAGTTATTCTGCAGAAAGGGGTGATCTGTTCTCGATAAATAGACCCGATTATTTGGTGCATAGTGTTTAAGTGTTCATTATGGAGTTTGCTGAATGTAGCTTATTGTCTTTTTTATTTATTTATTTTTTAAACTTCACTGCTAAAGACTGCTGTGCACAATGTCATCATGACAGAGATTTATAAGTAGACACATTGTGCTCTGTAGTAATCTTATTGATCCCTTACAAAGACCGATGATAATTGCAATGTTAGAACAAATTATTAAACACTTCAGTTCTGCATGCATTTTAACCAGGTTTACAACTCCATCAAACATTCTCAAATCAGGTGGGGAATGTTAGTATGGATTTTCTTCCTTGCATCATAACAATTCTGCTACTTTGTTAGAGCAGCTTTCTCACATAGAAGATCATTTTGTTTCTCTTTAAATAGCAAGTTAAGGTCCTTGCTGCCATTCTACAAATCATCTACTTTTTACCATCTCTCTCAAGGGATAACAAGTATGGCTGCCGGACACCGATAGTTTTCCACACCGAGACCACTGACTGTCATCATGTCATGCACTCTCACAGGGAGACTCCCGAATTTTCTAGTGAAGTGGAAAGGACTAGAATAGTGCAGAGAACCGAGCATCCATTGGGAGGGGAAGGGGCCATTATGATTCGATTCTGTGATAATTGTGTCAGCTAGCCTAGATGTACTGTTCACTGCATTTTCTCATAAGGTTGTGGGGCCTGATGATATGAATAGTCTGGCCCCATTCCCATTAGCCAGGCATGTCAAACTCAAAATCCCAACTGGGCCGAATAATCAAGGTCTAGGTCTTGTGTGGGCCGCAAGAAAAAGAAAGAGTGTTGCTGTATATGTAATTTTCAAAGGTTTATTAGAAAAACCAACAATAAAGTATAATCAAAGAGATGTCAAGTATCATGAAGAAAACATTTACTTTAATGTTTTCTTCCCAATATTTAACATCTCTTTGCTGTCACCAACTTTCCAATTTCAGGAGAAATCTTATTGGATGCGATAACTTTTAAAAGTGAACCAAGATGAGTCTGTCAATCTGGACCTAGCAGGAGATTTTTTTCCTTTCATTAATGAGAATAATGGCTCACACTGGTAGGTACTTCTGAACATGGAAATAATTTCACATGCGAACTTGCGAGTTTCTACATACCTCCAACTTCTGTGCCAGCCCCCGCCAATTTACCTTCTTCCTTGACAACTATCAATTCCTCTTCCATGCAGATTGCAGAATCTGCATTGCAGATGATTCCTCCTGCTCTTCAAGGGCAGACGGGCACACAGTGAGGGTGCCTCTCCTCTAATAATAACAATACACATATCAGTGTGAGCTGACAGCTGTGTTATTCCCCCTCATATATAACTGTGCGGTCCCCTCTCCCCTATATAATAATAATAATAATAATAATACCAAATTTCTCTGGCTGGACCCACATGATTATCCAAAGGATAACATTGGGATATGGTTGAGTGACAGCGGAAATGGCACCAACACGGTCACGAGCTTTCTGGCCTCCCAGGATGCATCGGGGCCTCACCATATAGTCCCGCCCACTGACTCAGTCAAATAATTTTTTTGCTTGGTGCGTCAGGAAGCTGCATGGTCACAGGGCTGCTGTGAATAAAGCAGCCTGAAGCTTTTATTATGTTATTTTTATAGACTTACTATATATTTTTTGAGCGACTTTTCTTAACAGCGTCTTAAACGCATACTGGAAAGAATCGCTCCAACAACTCCCCACCGGGTCGCAACAACGCTTACCTTCGCGGTATAGTGCTGTCTCGACGGGCGTCTGTGTCGGATGTTCTAGCAGGTCCAGCAGACGTAACCAGGCTGTGGCCGGAGCATGGGGGGAAGGTAAGTCTATGGATTTCCTCTTACTAGAGGGGTCCGGACACAGCTACACTGTATTGGTGGAGACTACAAACAGTGTGTTGATGTACCGAACATCTTGAGTGTGACAGCGCTACGCTCTAGGGATCATAGGCGCCAGGACTAGGTAGAGGCCACGATCCTTAGAGTTTACGTCAACAGGGGGATTCAGACGCTCTCCTGGCCGCCCCTCCTCCGAGTTCATGACCAGTTTCCTCGCGTCTCCCATCCATGAACTAAATGACCTCACTTCCGTCTCAGACGCTACCACGAGGGTACTCGGTCGCAGCTTAGACGCTGCGGTTGTGTACACTAGTGATGAGCAGATTCGGTTTTACTCGGTTTTACTCGGTTCTCAAAACCAAATCTTATTGGCTATCCAAAACACGTGACATCAGTGAGCCAATAAGATTCGGTTTTGAGAACCGAGTAAAACCGAGTAAAACCGAATCCGCTCATCACTAGTGTACACTAGAGATCCCGCCTAGACCGAGTTGCAGGCTTTAGCGTCTGCATACACGTGGAAGTCGCTGAGCGTCCGTGTCCGTCAGTAAGAGCGACTGTGTCCGTTATCAGTTATCAGGAGCGGTGGTGTACATCAGTAGCGTCTGAATCCACTCAGCGTCTTACGAGCGCATTTGCTTGGATATGGAAGTGTGGTGAGTCTCCCTGTATCCTGCTCTACAGAGGAAGGGTATACAGTGCTAAAAATTCTCTCTACTTGTTAGTATGAATTGTTAATTTTTATTACATATTGCATATGAGATCTGTATATTACTGTGTTTTCTGCATGTTATGTTGAAAAAAGAACCAGTTGAAACAGAAGTACAATTTTCCTACTTACTTGTAAGTTGTTATGGGGGTTGTATTCTCATATGACAATGTCTAATGCTTTAACATGTGACTGACTGCTAGTTTGTGTGCTGACTTTTCTATGTCGTCAGTCCTGTACTGACCCTCAATTCAGGTGCACGGCTGTGGTCAGATTGATCTCACTTCTATATACTCATATATAGGTGATTTTCAGTCACAAATTGTGTAGTCATTAACAGATTATTACCATGTCTGTGAGCGGCAGAAGTGACGAGGAGAATTTATCAAGCACTCCTACATCCCTAACATGCTTATCTTGTAACACAGGGTTAATTGGTATGGACCAATTGGTCACTTATGAGGGGTTGTGTGCGAACTTTTACTTTTCAGCATAGTAAAAAACAGGAGTTGGTTCAACCACCAACAGAGCCACCATGGAATATGTTCGCAAAGACTTTATCTTCAATAGCGGACAGGTTAGCTCCGGTAGCACCACCTCAAGGGTTGGGTTACACTATTAACCCATACATGCAGCTCCCTTCCTACGGCTTGGTTCCAGTAGCCTCTACAAGCAACCAAGGGACAGGTAAGACTAAGACAGATGCATCTATGTGGCAGACTACACAAGATGATTCAACAGATGATGATACAGTATATTCAAATACTCCGTATGATGATCAGTCGCAGAGTTTAAGTTCAGAGGATGTAGCTGAACTGACTGATGCTGTAAAGGCTGTTCTCTCTTTGGAAGAGCCAGCCAAGACAGTGTCAAAGTCTAAAGCACCTGTGTTTAAACAAGCAAAATCAGTTAAAACTGAATTCCCAGCGTCAGATGAGCTGACGGAAATGATGGATGAGTCCTGGGCGATGCCCATTAAAAAATATAAGATTCCAAAAAGATGGAATTCTTATTATCCATTTCCAGCTGCGGATTGTTCGAAAAGAGAAGTTCCTCCAAAAGTAGATGCACATGTACTGCGACTTGTGCATAAGTCTGCTTAACCACTGTCATCTACCTCACTAAATGATGAAACAGACAGAAGGGTAGATAGCTTCCTGAAAAATGTTTTTTCTCTAGTAGGAGCAGTGGTAGGACCTGTTATGGCTTCGGCCTGGGTAGCAAAGGCAATGGGCGAATGGATAGAGGAACTAGAGAATGACATCTCTTCTCCTAATAGGGAGCAAGCCGTTTAAGACAATCTGCCCAATACTTAGAAGAAGCAGCAATTGATATGGGTACAGTTGCTTCCAAAGCTTCAGCCTTGACAGTAGCCGCTCGCAGAGCAGTTTGGCTACGTACCTGGAAAGCAGATGCGGAATCTAAGAAAGAATTGGAAGCATTGCCTTTCGTTGGTAATATATTGTTTGGGAGACCATTATCTGATATCCTAGAATCATTGGCTGAATCAAAGAAGGTCACATTTCCGGCTACTTATAACCCTAAGTCTAAGGGTTCAAAGTTTCGCTCATTTCGTTGGCAAAGCGAAAGCTAAAGAGGAGTCTAAGCAACCCCAGTTCAAAACCAGGGGTAGGAAGCAGTGGGCTAGCAAAAAGCCAGCTTCCAAGCCTGAACAGAAACCATCAGCCTGAAGAGACGGGCCTCCGCCTGGAGGATTCCAGGGTTGGGGGCCGACTACTTCATTTTGCACACATATGGCAACAGTCAACAACAGATGCTTGGGTGCAGAAGGTGGTATCTCAGGGGTATGGGTTCCCATTCAGGAGGCAGCCTCCTCAAAGATTTTTTTGCAATAGCCCGTCTCATATAGGGTCGAAGGCCAATGCCCTGCAAGAAGCAGTCCAAAAATTAGTGCAGTCAGGTGTGATTGTCCCAGTACCGCCATCACAGAGGGGACAGGGGTTTTACTCCAATCTATTTCTGATCCAGAAGCCAAATGGGTCATTTCGACCAATTCTCAATCTGAAAATGTTGAACAAATACATTTGGATTCCAAGGTTCCACATGGAGACGTTACGCTCCATAATGTTGGCTATGGAACTGGGAGATTACATGGTATCTCTGGATGTACGGGATGCTTACCTACATGTGCCTATAGCACTGTCTCATCAGTGTTACCTCAGGTTTGCCATCCTCCAGGAACATTTTCAGTTCCAAGCTTTGCCCTTCGGGCTAGCAACAGCACCCAGGGTGTTTACCAAGATCATGGTAGTTATGGCAGCTTGTCTGCGCACACAAGGGATAAGAATATTCCCATACCTCGACGACCTATTAATCTTAGCACATTCGCAAGATTTACTTTTGAGCCATCTTCAACATACAATAGTTTGTTTACAGAGACACGGGTGGCTCATAAATTGGGAAAAGTCGTCTCTGAATCCGTCACAGCGGATGGTTCATTTGGGGGCCATATTGGATTCAGACCTACAGAGAGTTCTCTTACCAGAGAAAAAGATAGTCAAGATGCAGGTCATGGCTCAGGAAGCGTTGCATCCCCAGACAATGTCAGTCCATGCAGCAATGCGACTGTTGGGTCTGATGGTATCAACCTTCGACATGGTGGAATATGCGCAATTCCACTCCAGACCATTGCAGCACCTTATTCTGACCAAAAGGAACGGAAATCATTAGACGACAAAAAAGCAGATGATAAAGTTTCCAGTAAACGTAAAAAGGTCTCTAGCGTGGTGGCTACAGACAGACCATTTAAACAAGGGGAGACCCTTTTGGATAAAGGAATGGCAAGTCCTGACAACAGATGCCAGTCTTCAAGGCTGGGGTGCGGTACTCGGAAACCTTTGGTTCCAGGGAAAATGGACCGCAAGGGAAAGTCGCCTGCCGATAAATCTGTTGGAAATAAGGGCCATTTATATGGCTCTAGTTCAGGCAAAGGACAGTCTGCAAGGAAGACCGGTTCAGATTCGCTCAGACAATGCGACAGCAGTAGCGTACCCCAATCATCAAGGAGGAACTCACAGCAAAAGATTGATGGAGTAAGTGACTCCCATACTAAGATGGGCAGAACTTCATCTCCCAGCATTGTCGACAGTATTTGTCCCAGGTGTACTGAACTGGGAAGCAGATTTTCTCAGTCGACACACCATTCAGGAAACCAAATGGGCATTACACCCAGAATTGTTCCAGACACTAGTGAACAGATGGGGTCTACCAGAGATAGATCTCATGGCGTCTCATCTAAACAACAAGGTTCCGAGGTACGGATCGAGAACAAAGGATCCCGGAGCGGTCCTTGTAGACGCACTGTCAGTAGAATGGAAATTTCATCTGGCGTATCTGTTCCCTCCAATATCTCTGTTACCCAGAGTAGTGAGAAAAATAAAGCAAGCAAAGGGAGCAATAATTCTAATAGCTCCAGCTTGGCCAAGAAGGCATTGGTACACAGATCTGCTGAGAATGTCCGTGGAAGCACCGATACTGCTCCCTCAACGTCCAGATCTGCTAATGCAGAGTCCTTGTTGTCACAGCCATCTGGATCGCCTGTCTTTGACGGCGTCGCTGTTGAAACCTCTATCTTAGAAGCTAGAGGATTTTCAAGACAAGTAATCCAAACTATGCTCAGAGCAAGAAAGCCTTCTTCAGCTCGTGTGTATCATAGAATATGGCAAGCCTATATTCATTGGTGTACTGAAAAAGTTTGAATCCAAGATCTTTCAGAGTATCCAGGATTTTGGATTTCCTTCAAGCAGGATTGGATAAAGATTTGAAGGTAGCTTCCTTGAGAGTTCAAGTATCAGCGTTAACACTCTGGTTTCAGCGAAAGATTGCTGATTTACAGGATGTACGTACTTTCTTTCAGGGAGTTGTACATATTCAACCTCCATTTGTTCCTCCTGCAGCTCCCTGGGATTTGAATTTACTTCTTAAATTCCTCCAGGGACCTCCGTTTCAACCGCTTAAGAGAGCAGATATTAACTGGTTAACGGCTAAAGTACTCTTTCTACTGGCAATGGCGTCAGCCAGAAGAGTGTCAGATTTAGGAGCGTTATCGTGTAAGTCTCCTTTCCTAAGTTTTTTTCCAGACAGAGCAGTTCTCAGAACGAGATCTGGTTATCTTCCAAAGGTGGTTTCAAAGTTTCACCTGAATGAAGAGATTGTAGTCCCAGCTTTTCAGGTATCGGGACTATCTGCGGGAGAAGCGTCGCTGGACGTAGTCCGAGCTTTAAGAATCTACATAGATCGTACTAGTGCCATCAGGAAAACAGATTCTCTCTTCATCCTCTACGGATTTCATAGAAGAGGATGGCCTGCTAGTAAACAGATGCTGGCGAGATGGCTCCGAATGGTAATATCAGAAGCTTATTCTCATGCAGATCTCCCTACTCCGGCTAATGTCTCTGCTCACTCTACACGTAAGGTAGGTCCTTCATGGGCAGCACAACAGGGTGCTTCAGCAGAACAGATTTGTAAGGCAGCCACATGGTCTTCCATAAACACATTCATCAGACATTATGCCTTGGATACTTTTGCCTCTCATGATGCAGACTTCGGGCGAAAGGTCCTCCTGTGTAATCAGGAGCGTCCCCACCACTTAAATTGGCTTTAAGAATCCCAATGTTATCCTGTGGATAATCCTGTGGACCCAGCCAGAGAAATAGACGTTATGGTAAGAACTTACCGTTGATAACGTGTTTTCTCTTATGTCCACAGGTATTCACAGGGATCCCACCCTGACGCACCTGATTTGAGGATCTTGACAATCACTAAACCTCTTCCCTCTTGTATGGAAGGGTGTGCATGTGTGTTCTTATCGCCTAAATAGGTCTCTACCTGATGCTCCTGCCTAAATCGCTGTGGAAAGAACTGATTTGACTGAGTCAGTGGGCGGGACTATATGGTGAGGCCCCGATGCATCCTGGGAGGCCAGAAAGCTCGTGACCGTGTTGGTGCCATTTCTGCTGTCGCTCAACCATATCCTAATGTTATCCTGTGGATACCTGTGAACATAAGAGAAATCACGTTATCAACGGTAAGTTCTTACCATAACGTCTATATCAGTGTGTGCCAGAAGCTGTTATTCCCCCTCATATATAACTGTGCGGTCCCCTCTTTTCCTCTATAATAATATCTATAATAATAATACCATATTTCAGTGCAGGAGCTGTTATTCCCTCTCATACATCACCAGATACACATAATTTCCCCCACAGTGCCAGATAACACATATCCCCCCACGGTGCCAGATAACAAATATGCCCCCACAGTGAAAGATACACCCCCCAGCAGTGCCGCTGTTTTCACGGCTCTGCTCGCGCTGCCGGCACCACCTCCGCTGTGGCTGCTGTCCGAGGGTCTCCGCTGGCGGGTGAGTGAAATCAGGCGCCGGTTCGTGAGCCAATCAAAGCTTGCGGTCTGGCAGCCAATCAAGAGCCGCTGCTGCCGGTCGGCAAGCTTTGATTGGCTGATGAACCAGCACCTGATTTGAAATAGCAGAAGGCTGCCTTTAAGGGATCGGCAAGCAACCCGAGGCCTGCAAAAGTAGGAGGTAGGGGCCACATGCGGCCCGCGAGTTTGACACATCTGCCATTAGCTAACATCTGCCTTTCCTCTCTGAGCTTCTCCTGGAGCGTAGATTATTAAAGTAGGTATGTATGGTGATATCTGACTTAGTTGAATGGGGAGGATGTCACAATGAATACAGAGCTCAGAGTGGCATTCCAAAGCCTGCCTCTCTGCGTATTACTTCATCTGCGATTTGATTGTAATTGTCATGGTTGTTCATGACAGTGTATCATACTTACCTACTCTCCCGCAGCATCTGGGAGACTCTTGCTGTTTTCAAGTAGACCCTCTGAGGGCGAGTGGATCATCCACATCCCATCACTTTTTTAGTGAAGTGGGCAGGATGCAGAGTAGAATATTAGTAATTATTAGTAATTGCAGATCCATGGGGAGGCTTTGGGGCAATATGATGTGATTCAATGAGAATCTCATCATTTTGGTCCTGCCCCTTCATCATACAGTATAGCCGTGATTTGCGGCATTATACAGTGATGGCTTGCGGCTTAATGACACAGTGCCCTGTTCTTCCACCTCAGTAGCGAGCTGCAACTCTTCTCAGAGCTTCTCCCAGTGAGGAGTTAATAAAAGTCAACAAGTGTGCACTGTATTACATTATATATCGTTAATAGCAGCCTGAAGAGAGGAAAAGAAGGGGAAATGGTACTTACCATTCTTGTTATAGCTTTCCACAGGTAAACAATAATAATTATATACTGTATTGTTTATTATTTTATTTTACAATGTCCTATTTTATAATATACGGTCCTGTGATATCTTGCATGCTTTCACATTGCGCTTTCAAATCCAATGTGAGATGAAAGTAATGTCCTCTCCAACAGGAAAATTAAAAGGGAGCTGATGGAGCTAAAATCCTGCAGTTGTGCAGGTTGGATGGTAAAGTGGTTTCCTCTATAAATCGGAGTCTCGCGGCAGGATGTAATGGAGTGCTGGATGCTGGCCAATCTTCAACTTTTTTTTAAAGTAGCAATCACTTCCAAGGCATGGTTTTGCATTGTAATTGTTCACCCCTTTAAAAAAATGTCAGAGATCGTCTGGCATCCCGCACCTCCAGCGATCTAGGACTCCATTACTTTCCACCGCCAGTTTTCCCTTGTATATTTTTTTAAGACATACAGCATGTGACGACAATGTGAGGTATATGTGTTTATGATATCTAAATTCCTGAAACACGGGACTGTCTAGCCAAAATGGGGGTAGTTGGGAGGTATGTATTTGTCAGTACTAGACTCTGAAATGATATGATAGTTTACAAATATTGTGCAACAAGTATCAACAGTAATTTAAAGAATAATACTGAATAAGCGAAAAGCTATATGACATGAAAATATAGTGTTAACTATTGTAAACTGTTCTTCCAAATTTAACATACAACATTTCCAAAGAAATGGAAGACAGAAATCCTGGTACACATAAATACCTTCTGAAAATAAGTTAAAATATATCTTTATAACTTTAATTATTTTAATAACTTTTTTTCCAAATTTCGTAAAAAGACCATACAGTAAGTACATATACTACAAAGATCAGTAAAATTTTATTGTTCTAAGTTTTAATGGTCCATTCCATAAATTCCAAAATAAAATAATTTCATCAAGTTATCAACTCATAGTATGGTAGCATGTTAGCCAATGAGGAAGGGCTTCTGTGCGCTAAAATTTACAGCCTTCATGATATATTGCTATATTTTATCGATAATTATTATGTTGACATTCATAATGTCAACATGAGAATGAAGACTAGCTAACAGTGTCGAATGCTGATGGTGATATGATCAGAATGTCGACAAAATGTTCCTGATGGTCCTACAGTGAATTGCTTTGTTTGGCCGGGCCCAGCTGCCCCAGCGTTGTCCCCTGGGTCCGCCAGCGTTGTCCCCTGGTTCCGCCAGCGTTGTCCGCTGGTTCCGCCAGCGTTGTCCCCTGGTTCCACCAGCGTTGTCCCCTGGTTCCACCAGCGTTGTCCTCAGGGCCCGTCTGTGAAGTCATGTTGACTTCCCGCTGTGACGGAGAGGTTCCAGCTGTGAATAACGCCCTTATTCCTAACGCTCGGCCTAACCCTCCCCATTGTGCCTAACTCTAATCCTCCCGTCTCACACCCTATCCCTCTGCTCCCTGCAGAATAGCGACATTTCACAAACAACATGTCAATATTTCAACAATGTCATCTTTCTGATTGTCGATATTTTGATTGTCGATATGGTGACTGCATCACAGGCAAATATTATTTATTTTTCATTACTATCTAATTCCTACCGATGTGTGCTCATACGCTATAGCGGCAGTCACACCAAACACCCCTTCTTGGTGCACCAGGTCCCATGAGACTCTGCCTATGCCAAGCATCTGTTTCATGTCTTTTGTGTGCAAATGTGCATCTTAATCGCAATGCAATACAACAAAACCACTTCATGAGACTGTATTGATTAATCTGATATGTGACACTAATCTGATGTGACACTTGTACATCTGTGTGTGACTAAGTCCGACTGTATATAAAGTGCTACGATGTAGTGATATCTGATATGCGACACTTGCTATGATGTAGTGATATCTGATATGCAACACTTCGCATCTGTGTGCGACTAAGTCAACTCTGTATACAAAGTGTTACAATGCAGTGGCTGCAGCTTTTGCCAAGTCCTGTTCAGACTCAGTCATACACAGATATATACAAGAGTCACATATCAAATTAATTGCAAATTTTCCCATCGCATTTGTCAAATAAAACATTTATTCGCACAAAAACGACAGTTGGGACTTTCCATGGCTTACTCGCACCAGGGGTCTTGGGCCATGTGTATGAAGACAGAGCTGTACATTTTATAAATCAGTGTGGGCACTACCTAATTTATAGAGCAATGGCATTTGATGCTGCTGGGATTTAAAGAAGGTCCAGTAACTCCCTATTCTTCATTTTGAGTATAGCAACAAAGGTTTCCATTTAAATAAAACATAAGCCAAATGTGAAGAAGCAAAATGAAACAAAGTTGGCATACTTTAAAAGCCAAAAGGAGCTTTTGTTCATGTTTAAATAAACTGCCCCTTACAAGAAGGGCAGTGCCTATCGATGTCTTAGAGTGCTTGTATCAGAGTGTCTGTGTCATTTTACAAAGCTCAGTACTGAGAGAGGATTATCTACCTTGACTATAAGCCGAGGATATATGTGACTGTTAACTATTTTTCAATAAAAAGCTGAAAGAGATTGTCTAGTGTAAAAAGCTTCTTTAGAAATATGTGACAATGAAATGAGAAGTAGGTTGGATATACAGTACTTGGCCAGCTTTTGGGAAATTTGGGAGACAGGCTTTTGGAACTCATGCCAGCTATGAGATCATAGACTTTGTCCCAGGAGGGAAGTGAAAGTGTCCCAACATTATGAAAATAGCTGGTGATCCATTCAGAAGTCTGTACTTTGTGAGCTTGGATCTCTCATAAATAGGAACTCAATGGAAAAACTGGCAAAAATACTTTTTGGGTTTCTGCTTTTTTGAAATTAATGAACAATGGGTTATCAAAAAAAGCTAACGCTGCCTCACCCCTCTGCGGGGGGGACTGCAAGTGTTGTGCGCGCCAGCAGCCACTAGTTGGAGCCCGACGGAGCAATTCAAGTGTTGCTCCGTTCAGGCGCACACAGCTGCTGACGCTGCCTTTACTGTTGTGTTGTTATGTCATATTGACGGACCGGTAACTAGTTAGTGCATAAACAGATATTCTGAATGTGAAGATTGTACAAGCCAATAGAGTTTATCTACCAGTAGGATTTCCCATGTATAGATATGTCTGATCTATACATTCCGTTCTTATTGGTGATTTTGGGGGTATTGCAGCATATGTAGTCAGCATTGCTGAAGTCCTATTACCTCTCCTTAAACAGATTACAATGTACATACTCTGTGCTGATTTGAATGGCTTTGTTCTATTAATTACAGTATTTTTTTCCACTAACATTCAAACAAGTCTATTTATCACAATCCGCATCTTAGATGCAGATGGGTTGTGATAAATTGGACCAAAATTAAATACACCACAAGAATGTATCAATTATCGCACGCAGGGACAGAGCTTGCTGGAAAACTCTGCCCTGCATATCCACTTACCACACTTATCAGGGTATTGTTTTGTGAAAAATACCTTGAGCACGTGAACGCGCATGCGCTGGCTAATCCAAGCCCACCCCGTAACTTTACCTGCTAGGACCGGTGATCCAGAAGGGCAGCCACCATCTGATCCCATGCTCTGCTGTGACCCCTGTTGATGTAAAGTGAGATGCCGGCTTGACAGCATCACTTAACTGCACCAGTGGTCACAGCTGGAGCACAGCAATCTGATGACCGGCTGCCCTCACCGGATCACCGACCAACGGTTCCTGGGTGCAGGAAAGTAATACTTTTAGGTTTTGGGGGTTTTTTTTACACTCTGATCAACCAGTGTGTCCATCAGACACTCATGGCTGATCACATGGGCCAGATCCGAGTACAGCCTTCCCGGCCTGCTGCTATAAGGATCAGAAACATCATGACCATCGCTACTTTCATTTTAACAGCCGTTTAGCCACCAGGTAAACACTGGGGGGTCTCGGGGGGGGGGGGGGGGCGGTAATTTACACTTTCCTAGTGGCTGCTATTGTCTGTAGCCACTGGGTAGAGGGTTAACAGATCAGCAGTGACCGGCAGCATGGCAAATACTGGGGGAGGGTGCAGGGAGGCAGAGGGACCTTCCGGTCACTGACTTAATTATTATGGGTGCAGTGTGTGTGGTGCACATGGGCCCCCACCACACATCCTGCACCCATTATTTTTTAAACTTACCCTTCGAAGTCCCACAGTGCAGCAGCAGCGCTGCAGGAATCAATGTGAAAATGGCACGGCGCCATTTTCCTGGACCCTAGTGCCCAGATCTAAGCATTGCCGACTAGAGAGGAGGGGTCCAGACAGAGCGTGGACGCAGGTCTCCTCCTTTCTAGAAACACCCCTGCTTCTTGTCCCTCTCAGATCTGCAGCTGCGGCAACTTTCTGTTCCCTGCAGCTGCACACACTGTGTATCTGACTGGTCGCATCCTTGCACTTGCTGGTGTGGTCGCATCTGATGTGACCATGCCAGGCAAGTGGTTAAACTGCCTGTCTCATGTTCCTTTCTAACCAATCTGCATCTGCCTCCCCCTCTGCAGCCTGCTTCAATGGCTTCTGTCTTCCCTTCCTACATGTCTGACTTAATTTCTGCCCACACTCCCTCCTGCCCTTTCTGGGGGTAATTCAGACCTGATCGCTAGGGTGCGTTTATTGTATCCCTGCGATCAGGTAGCCTACAGGGGGAGGGTATTGGGTGTGTGCAGGTGTGCGATTGCATTTCTAGCAGAACTGCACAAACATCAGTTTGTGCAGTTTCTGCTCAGCCCAGGACTTACTCTGCTCCTGTGATGATCGGGCCGGAGCTGATGTCACAAACCCTCCCTCCAAACGCCTGGTCCCTCCTGCGTTTTCCCGGAAACACACCTTGAAAATGGTCAGTTGCCACCCACAAACGCCCTCTTCCTGTCAACCTCCTTGCGATCGCCAGTGCGTTCGGAATTTTCACACCATTCCGTCGCTGACCGGCGATTCCCGTTGCTGCGGTCCGTCGCGCCTGCGCATTGCGGTGCATGCGCAGGTCAGATCTGATTGCAGGTTGTGAGAAAACGCAGCCTAGCAATCAGGTCTGATTCGGCCCCTCTGTTTGCTGCCTCAACTCCACCCTGGTTACCTCTGTAAAGGCTGTACTTGGATCTGGCCCATGTCTGTCTCCAAGACTTCTCCGGCTCAGCTCCCCTGCTCTGGAACTCACTTCCTCACCAACTCAGACTTCTCATCTCGCCATTTTCAAATGTTCACTCAAAACACTCATTTTCATCAGAGCATACTATCCCTCCTTCTAAATAGTCATTCTTCTCTCTTCCCCATCCAGAACTTCTCCCCAATTTACTAGAGATGAGCGGGTTCGGTTTTACTCGGTTTTACTCGGTTCTCAAAACGGCATCTAATTGGCTCACGGATGTCACGTGTTTTGGATAGCCAATAAGATTCGGTTTTGAGAACCGAGTAAAACCGAATCCGCTCATCTCTACAATTTACCATGCTACTGATCACCCCTTCTCTTAGTTCATGTCCATTCCTGACTACCCTTGCTTCTATTGCTCTTTATGTTTTGTCCTATTCCCTTTCAGCTACTCGGACTCTGTGTGCTTGCCCTTTACTGCATACAATAGAATGCTGGGTCCTGCCTAATTTGTTAGTTTATTAGATTGTGTTGTTCCAGAGACATGTCCGTTTACAATTACTGCACAAAATATACAGTAGGTCAGTTTCTCTGCTACCTGTATTTTCCATGCAGAGCACTACGGAATTTATGTGGTGCTGTTACTGGGCCAAAATGTATTTTCCATAAGATATGTTTTGTTTTAAAGTTCCCTTTGAATGTCTTCTTTTCAAAAAACTAACACACACACACACACACACACACACACACACACACATTTTTTTATAGCACCAACCCCAGGCCCGGCACTTCCGAAAAATAGCACTGTATATGTATGTATAGCACCCTGTCTGTTCAACCAATAATTGTGATAATACTACGCAGTAATTACCTTAAAAAACAAAAACATAAACAACAACTTTGGTCAGCAGCTCATCTCCATCGCACTCCCGAGCCAGTTTGAACTGAAACTGAAAATCTAAAAGGCAGCAACAAACTTATAGTGCATTAACGAGCAAGTAAGAGTTGCACGTTAAAGTAGATTCAAAGCATACTTCAAAGAGATTAATAACAGCTTATCTCCACAGGACATTCCGCAGGAACTTTATCCAAAGTAATTGCAATGAATCAGAAAAATACTTCCATGGTGTAGTATCCTTAAAAAGTTTTATTACACACAGGTTTAAAAGTGCTCCAGAATGGGCTTATGCAGTGATATAAATTTGCTGGTATTTGGTGACGGTCTCAATAGATCATTGATGCTATGTTTCCACAGTGGGTAGTCCTGATTTCCAAATGATCCTTCCGACAGCTACAATGTGGAATGCATCCAATCTATTTTGTCTAGTCAACTTCATAAATGTTATTTCTTAAATTGTATCTGCATTGGATGCCTGAGAATGGGCTTCCAATGCAGCACGCATGTGTGATGGGTCATGTATGTGTAGTAAGGACCCAAATTGATGTGGTAAGTCTCTGTTTACTTAGCAAATAATACAGAGGTGCTGAGCATCTCTCAGATATCTATGTTTTTTTTGTTTTAATGAATAAGCCAAAAAAAGACCCTGATTCTTAAGATTCTAATTACAAAATTTTGAAAAGACCAATATCCTGCAACAGTGGGTGGTTCTGACAGGTATAAGGCTCGGTGTATACATCAAATGGTCTGTGCCATTAAGATTTGTTGGACTTTGCTGGTAATCGCAAACCACAGTAGGTACGCAAAAGTTGCCTATCGCCTTAATTTGGCATCGTTAGTAGGCCCACAATTCTTTATCACTAGTACACAACTAAAGAATAATTTTGCATTCATCACTTTTTAACTTGCAATTCTGTTACCTCTAATAGTTAAAAGAAAGATCTTCCCCATTATTTTTTATATAATAAAATAATTGCGATAACACAGGATTAATAAAAAGATGTCAGTGAACTAGATTTCTGAAGGAATATAAGACACTTTCTTCAGCCATGCCTGCCCTGGGTAAAATACATTTTTAAAACCGCGCACATTTGCAGCTAGCAATTTAGATTGTACATTGCTGCCGACCTGTTCAGTGATTGAGAATCTTCTCATAATTACTTTCACTGGTGGATAATTACTATGCATTTTTCCTTGCTGGTGCTCATCAGGTTCTAATCCTTGTCTCATGTGTTTTTCAAATTTTGCATAAATGTCATTAATCTATACAGAGCTCCTTTCTCTGGATCAGAAATCAACATTTCTTTTGTATTATTCATAAATGTTCTTTTGAAACTGAGTTTTGAGTCTTCCCTCAATGTGACTGTCCCATGCTAAGTTATAGACTGATTGATTCAGTAAATCAGATTCACAGCTCGGTTCACCAAGGTGAAAACTGTAGCATTTATTCTTTCGGAAAAAGCAAATGCGTTATTTTGTACTGTTGAACACTTGATAAGGTCACCCCGAGCTTTAGTTAAAGTTCACGTTGTATTTCTCTGCAATAGATTCCTTTGCTGAAGAATTGAATATTTGTCTTTGATGTTTGTCATATAAAAGCAGAAAATACTACAAGTGCTAAAAAACTAAAGGGCTTAAATGTTGGCACACAATTTCTTTTGCCAGGATTAAGAGCATGCAAATCATATCTTCTTTATATAAGTATCAGCTAGACAAATGTGTTAGCCCTTATCTCATACTTAACTACTTTTTGCTCCTAGAAAACACTGTAGCATAGCATTTCGTATGCATATACAGCCGTGGTCGTACACAAAATATAGGATGCCACATATTATTTTAATCATTAGAAACTGATTGTGCATCTCATTCACATTTCTATGCACTATGTAATGTAGCATTTCGTGTGCAGTTACAGCCGCAGACGCACACAGAATGTAGACGTGCCAGATATAATTTTAATCAGCAGAGTCTGTTTGTGTGTGTTATTTGCATATCGATGCGAATGAGACACATTTTCAGCAAAAAAAAGACACTCAACGCTAATGGAGTTGCACAGAACCTGTGCTCACTCACGCCAGGCATCGCCCGCTGCATGCGCAATGGAATTTCCTGCGCTATATAAGAAACTGTTAATAAATAACTGTAGATTCTTTCATGAATGTTTACTATGTATCATGTTGGTGCTTGTTCAGTTATTGTTTTGTTTATTCCATAACAAGCACAAAAATAATGTATTTACAGTAAGTGCAGTTTTCTTTAAAATGAATAGGACTATTGTCTTGCCAAGTATAAAATATATAGCATGTTCCTTAAAAAAATAAAAGGAAAACGAATAATAAAATAAGCAGTGCACAAGTGAGCGGTTCAAGGGGGGCCTCATGATGCGCCTACCTCGCTGCCCCCTCCTAGAGCAAAGTAGGTAAGTATGAGCCAGATGCTCAGGTTTATCTTCATATATTTTGCCCTTTGGCGGTGCCATACATCCGATGTGATATGTCTGTGAGCAACGTCATTGACAGACATATCGGGTGTACACACCTGCCGACTGGCTCGCAATTTATCAGCCGTTTGGCAACTAACTTGTATATAAATAGTGCACCACAATTGCTTTACTTTGTCCTGCTAATACAGTAACAATGCAGCAAATTTTGTAGTTTTCTTGTGTACTGTGCTCTGCCACGTTGATAAATGATAATTTTCAGAGCAGGTCACATAAGTATGCATGTGTCTTATCTCTGGCAGACCTTGCAATAATTTATTGGTTCTAGCCACTATTGTCTAATCTGTAAATGTTTAGCTGGTGGGGGTTACCAGTAAATATTAGGAGGGTTAAAGGGACTTTAGTCTGAAAGAAAACAAATTGGACACCGCATACCATAGAAAATATAGCGATTAAATACCTGAATAATTACAGGATGGGGCTAAATGAGATGAGCGGAGATTCAAAAGCATGTTATCTCTAAATGTAAGTGAATAAAGGGGATGGTGTTATGACAGCTAAACTTTGATGTGTCTAATTCTAAATTAACCCTGACCTATTGTTTTGTTACATTGTGCAATGTATGCAAACAGGCACTTTGTATGATACTATAGAATGTTGGTATCACAGCTATATGCAGTATTAATACTCTGTTGCTGTGATACTGTCTGATAATGGCGTGATATTTTCTGTTGTTTCCACACTTTTTTTATAGTTTATTTATTGAGTGTTTCATTGATACTCAAAAAGCTGGAAACACCTCTGCCTTGTACTCTTTGCATTCACCTTAGTGGAAACTCCATTTATCGCACTTACCTCTTTACCTTAGTGGGAACTCCACCTAGTGTATATCACTATGCCTCTTCACCTTATTTGGAACTCCACCTATATAACTGTGCTTCTTCACCTTAGTTGGAACTCCACCTAGTGTATATCACTGTGCCTCTTCACCTTAGTGGGAACTCCACCTGTATGACTGTGCTTCTTCACCTTAGTGGGAACTCCACCTACTGTATATCACTGTGTCTCTTCACCTTACTGGAAACTCCACCTACTGTATATCACTGTGCCTCTTCACCTTAGTGGGAACTCCACCTATATAACTGTGCTTCTTCCCCTATAGTGGGAACTCCACCTATAGCACTTGACCCTTCCCCTTAGTGGGAACTTCACCTTATTTGGAACTCCACCTATATCACTTTGCCTCTTCCCCTTAGTGGGAGCTCCATCTATATCCGCTTTCATTTATTATTGTGGATTAATACTTTGACCTGCAACGTGTTGAGATTAACTGTGTTTATCTGAGAGTCTCCATGGCTGGAGGTCGATTACCATACCACCGATTGTTTTCCAGTGATACATTTGGTTAAAATTTAATTTTAGCAAACTGAATAGACTTTGCTACATTGTATCTTATCTTAAGGCACATTGGTTACTTTTAGAGACGAATGTGATACTGATTGACTTGGAAATTACAGTATATTAGTGGATTATACCAGATTCCAAGAGCATCCTTTGGTGCACACTGTATATATTTTTGGTGTTACTTTGATATTTTATTTACTGTCTTCACTCCCGGGAGTTGTGTATATGTATATTATTGTTTTATTAAATTTTATTTTATTTTCCGGACTGTACTTTTGTTGTGATTAAGCGCTTCTTGGGCTTTCCAACTTTATTACTTTCAATATGATGCCCCAAACCCACTTAAGAATATAATAATGAGTATTCCAAATACAGTCTGAACATGTTACTTTCTCCCTTTGATGGCTCACAGCTTGAAATCATATTTAATTTTCTACTTTCTGCAAGATTCTTACAGGAATACACTTTAAACATCCATTTATTTTGATTTATATGTACTAGGCTTACTTAATCATAATAAATGTGATGGTTTAGACAGCATAGTAACATCTTCGTATTTGTTTTCCTTGACTACAGCTTCTGAACATTAATATTCTCAAATTTGATCTAATGTATGGCTGTGACTGCCCACTTACTAGTTTTATTTGAGAATCTGCCCATGTATGCCGAACACTTGGAGGTGTTGCCCCGTTTTCTAGACGTGGTGAGGTCAGGGTTTAGATTTCCTTGCCCTAGTAGAGTGAACAGCCCAGCCATCTTGCGTGACCTGAGAGTTATCCAGATGGCTGATGTTCACGCAGATGATGCAATGCTGCGCCTTTTACTACATACTCAAGACACCTCCTGCGGAATTAGCATGTTTTCGTACTGCAGATGTCTCCATAGATACAGCGGCTGTACGAACTGCGTCCATCTCTGAAGCAGGCCAATTGTTTCTTCAAATTCTGTTTATCAGATCTTGAATGAAGACACAATTTGGACCTGTGCAGGCAACATGAATGTTGGTACTTGTAATGTTTTGCTAATCGTATCATTAAATGCACATATGTTGCTGTACAAAGTTTCTACTATTAAATAACATTGGTTTATGGTAGATCCCATGTAATTATACGGTATATTGATGATAACTTGTCAATAGCTTTTATTAGCCTTGATCTTTATATTAGGGTTCATAGCAGGATTTCAGAAGGCCTTTGTCCACCTAACAAAGACGAGGTACTTTACATTAGCTCTTAGCCTGAGTTACTGAGCAGTGTCCGCAGTTTCCAGCCTAGTAGCTACTTAGACTTACACATAACTTTTCAAAATGTTTTTCTTGCTGTTTGGCATTTTATTTGAAGGAGAGCATACATTTCTATTCAAACACAGCAAATTCAACCTGATTTGCTAAACCCCTGTAGAGAACACACCAGCTATGGAGATAGCATTTTATCCGCTTTCTTTTCATTTCTCCAGGGCATCACGTTAGATTGCTTTCCAAGAGTGGTCATGCCCCTATATTCCTGCTGAGTTTGATTGCAGTCCCATGCTTCATACGCAGGGAACTTCGCCCATAGCCATAGACACACAAAGATATACCAACAAAATTACACAGAAGGTCTCATTCAGCCTTAGGCAGATGAGGCCCAATGAAAATACAAAACTCAGGCACTTATTAAATAGCTCACTTCCAAAAAAAAAAAGGATAAGTGGAATGTTGTAATGAAAATATTTCCAGATGAATCAGAGGTTTGTTGAGAGAGGTTTTCCTATTGAGGAATAAAAGGGTTCTGGTGAGGAATACGAGTGTTCTGGATGGCATTATCAGTTTTAATTGAATTACAAGTGGAACATCACTGAAAAACGATTCCATATATCCTCTTGAAATTGTTATCTGTAAGAAAGTAAAAGTGCGAGGTTGGAATAATATACCAAGCTACATCACTAATCTTTAATACTCCCATTACTGACAATGTTAGCTGTATTATTTGGAGGAACTGACAAAATAATTATCTTTTATTTATCTGCAATGTTCTAAAAATGAGAAGAAGTGAAAAAAATGGAACTGATGAAACATAGCAGCAGACTGAAAATTCTAAACGAGTTGATCATTTTTGTGCCTGTGTTTAGCTTCCCTGAAGCTTGCCAATGTCTGAGTATTTACTTTTAAATGATAATTATTGTATTTTGTTGTTTTATGCTGTATGCCTCTGTGTAAATGGTTTTGAAGTGGGCTCAAACTTTACCAGATTGTTCACAGCAGCACAGAATATGTCAGGTAACAACTGTGGTAAGATGGATTTTTGTGGGAGCCTGGGATTTGTGTGGTCATGTAAGTATGTGATGAGGGCAGTGTCGTAATGTGCGGAGGGGAATGAAGGAAACCAAGCGTTAGAAAGTGGAGTTAGCAGCAGGGTCCTGCTACAGTACCAAGTAGATGTGAGGTTGCTGCTAAACTGGAATCTAAGATTGTGCTGTCAAACACATATCTGCCTGTATACAAATGTCACCCATGCCACTTTTCTGATGTGGAGTCAGGAGTATTGCTATGGAGATAATCAGAGACATGGGATTTATATGTTTGTTGCTAGTTACAGTACCATTTAGCTTCCTTACTCAGACCTTCCTATACTTAATGGGTAACAAGTGTGAACGCTGTGGAAGCAGATAACCAAATGGATACAGTTATTAGTAGAGATGAGTGGGTTCGGATTTACTCGGTTCTCAAAACAGCATCTTATTGGCTCACGGACGTCTTGTGTTTTGGATAGCCAATAAGAAACATCCGGATAAAACTGAACTGGCGTTAATTCTGGCGTTACATCCGAACCCACTGATCTCTGGTTATTAGTCACATTCATGATAGGGATGGCCATCAATGTTTCCATAAATCAATTATGGTCTTTGCCCGATGTTAAATACTTTTTCCAATGATGGGGAAGAGTCAAAAGGTTTCCCGCCATCGATGGTACAGAACCATCAGATGTTTTTGTATTTTCTGCAAGTGCCGCAAAATGGAGCGTAGCCCCACCCCATGACACCCACAAAGCCCTGCCCCAGGCTGTGATTGGCCCAAAGTTCCTGTAACAGAACAGCAGGAATGACTGTCGGTGGGTGAAATCATTGATGGTTCCCTTGCAGATGGTTTTATGTCCTCAAGATTAACCATTAATGGTATCGCTGGTTCACTCAGCGATGGCCATTTCTAGTAGAGGACATACAGAAACTGAACAGGTGGTTTTAAGTAGACACTTAGGGGGAGATGTATCAAACCTTGTAAAAAGTACAGGGAAGTAGGTGTCCATAGAAGCTGATTGGTTGGTACTTTATTTATCTTTGGTAAATCTCCTCCTGGGTCTCTTGCAAGACAATCTTCTAAGATCCGGTACAGCAGTCCTGTTGTGCTGTCTGTGTTAGAGAATGCTCTTACATAACCTTAGTTGTTACTAACACCTATACCGGTGTTATATACCATGTTAATTCATTTGTACAATTTCCTAAACCATAACTGTTTCGTTCATTTCAATCCATATTGCATATATTTTTAAGCTTTGCTTACATATTGCATTCGTGATTTCAAAGTTTATTTTTATAGCGCTTACATAAAAATGTCATTTGGTCGTAATCAAATTCAATTTAATGACACAGTTGACCGAAACCACAAATGTTAAATGACTTAAACCAGCACAACTAAGCGTTGAGTTCTTAAAAGACTGTGTTTTTCAGATTGCCTTTTCAGTGTGGTTCATTAAACAAATACAGGCTAAACAGCAGGATCTCCTCTAGAAATATTTACCTCATTAGATTCCCTTGTCCCATTATAGGGAGTCCTGAGAGCAGTAA